>NW_006300375.1:4599100-4605939 GCF_000327345.1 Myotis davidii
TATGATTATCAGGAGATTATCATTTACAACTGAGCTAGAAGCACAACATATACTATGGTTCTTAATGGGATTTTAATTATATGTTTCATTAAAGTTATTGGTAATCCAAGTTTATTACATCTGCAACTTTTGAATAGAAAAACACATGATGTAAGTGTGCCCCCCTGTGGCTACAGACTAGTTTGTAAGACTGTCAGAAAAGACCTACATGGAGCCTTAACTGGGTCTATTCTCTAGTGAGCACTTACTCCATCCCAGGCAGAGGGCTGTCTCTCCTGTTTTTAAAGTTAATCAAAGGTAGAAGATTCATAATTTCTCTTACAGTTCTCACAAATATTTTATTTTTAGTAGCCATATATGCTAAGAGACATATCCAGCTCTGATCCTGAGGTGGTGTAACATAGTAAAAACACATAAATCAACACAAAGCACTTTTCCTCATATACATATTGTTAGATTAAAAGTCAAGCCTAAGTGATTCTCTGCAAGTACCTTCAAATACATTTTGTGATTAAATAGGATAATGGGTCAAGGAAAACATTGTAGTAGACAGATCCATGGCCTGGAAAAGTAGTTTGTCCATTTGTGTCATGTATGTAAAAATTGATATCTACAATAATAAAAGACAAAGATGCTAATTGACTGTACCTTCGCTATGCCCAAGTCACGCCCACCAGCCAATCAGAGCAAATGTATGCAAATTAACCCAACCAAGATGGAGGCCAGCAGCCACGGAGCTGAAGTGAGCAGGAGGGTTCAGCCATGCTTTGAGAATTGACTGTTAGTGCATCACAGCTGCCAGTTCCTTGGAAAACTGCCCTCCAACCAAGATTGAGTGCCATAGGGTACAAACTGCTCCCCCTTTGCTTCAAGTATGGACAAACCAGTTCAATTTGTGCTCCTGAGAGTCCCCCTGCAGTTTCAGGAAAGTAACACTCCAGTTGAGATCACATCCTTGCTCAGCCTTTTCCCTTTGTTCTTTTCTGTTTTTCTCGCTCCTGTAGCCCAAAGATCACTTTGCAAATAAATCACATTCACTAAATCCCCATCCCAAGTTCTGTTTCCAAGGAACTTTCACTTAAGATACATAGGTATCATTAAAACGTCAAACTGGCTGTTAAATAAAATTGAGATGGTATGAAGGAAGAATGGGAAAATAATTGTATTAGTAAGATTTTTAAATGAAGCTACAACATTGGGCATAACCTACAACTTCAACTTGCCATTTATTTTCTATGCATTTGAGAGTCATTTATTTTTAAAATGGAGACTATAATTTCACAATCCAGTGTACAGTTGCAATGTTTTATTTATATATTGGAAGAGTTGGGGGGAGGGAAGGTTATTTCCTAACCCTGTCTTTAACTCTTGAGTTTTTTAACATAAATAAATAAATAAGAAAAAAAATGTTCTAAAACAAGTCTACAGATCTGTTGAGTTTTTTCCTTCCTTTTTCTTTTCCTTTTTCCTTCCCAGCACTGAAGTCTAGAACGAATTCCTATTTTTAAATGTAAATGAGTCTCAAAAATAATACTCAAAACACTATTTTTGGAGGGCAGGGGCATTCCATGATTGTTTGTATTTAGACCCTCACCAAAGATATGTTTATTGATTTTTTAGAGAGAGAAAAGAAGGGAGAGAGAGAGAGAGAAACATCCGATCTGTTGCCTCCTGCACGAGCCCTGACCGAGTATCAAACCTGCAACCTTTTGACACACCGGACAATGCTCCAACCAGTGGAGCCACCTGGCCAGGGCCCTTGGTGCCTTTCTTTATTGGGATCCTGGCCCGTCTGCCTTGAGGGTCCCAATGAGCAGAGCAGGGTGCTGGGAACTGCATGGGGCCACAGGAGGAGGAGCAGGGGACTCCCTGGAGGGTAGAGGTGCCCAGCGGGCTCCAGAGCCCCGCCCCGACGAGGGCCACCAGACCAAGCAGCAGGTGTGGCCAGACCTTGGTGAAGACTCGCCCCGGCTCTGATCAGCTGTCTCCCCATGAGATCGACCATGTCCCTTGTGTCCCCTGGGCTTTGCTGGGTTCTGTGCTTGGGGTGAACATGCTCCATCTCAAGATACTTGCGAACACTGGTTTAAACGCTTTAAAAGTGATGATTTCTATGTTGGTCTTCAAACTTTTTCGGTTGGCCTGGACGTTCTTTGTCTTTCACATGGAAATCATCACCATAAGCTTCCCGAAGTATACGATAACTTTCAACCACACTTTTCTTCAAAATAAAGTAATGAATTAAAACTTCCCGCAAATGCTTCTTTTTTGGCATGAAATTTGACATTTTAAGCGTAAAAATACCTATAATGTTAACACCTTCAGAAAATGTGACATATGAAGTATTGAAGCTTGTTATCAATACAACAAAATAGCATACATATCAAATCGCATATATATCAACATATGTGCAACTCCATCTATTGAAAAAAAATCCTTACTATTAACCGGTACACCCAGTAGGTGTTCAATAAATAACACAAGAGAACAGAGCATTCAATCAGACATGAATCCTAAAGACCTTCTAGGCCTATGACCATTTCACAAATGGAAAAACAGAGGCCCAGGGAGGCATGAACGTGACTGTCCCACGCCACCTGCCTGTTGCTGGCAGAGCTCGGCCACCAACCCTGAGTTCAGCGCTCTCTCCTCAGTCAGCTGTACTGAAGACCCCCTCAGGGTCTCCCTGTCTCTAGCCCCATACCCTTGGCTCTTTCTCTGTGTCTCTGGCAAGATGGCATGCACCTCCAAGCCGTGCCCAGGTACCCGCAAGGCCCTCAGGGACCAGGGGGGATGCTGACCCCATTCAGAGATCAACTCTGGGGGTCCTCAATGATTCCCCAGGGAATTGGGGGTTCAGGGATGGCTTGATCTGCTTTCACACCTACTGTCTGCAGAGACAGGGCCCATCATAGCCACAGTCAGTCCCTGCCCCTGGAGCTCTGGGTACCTGCCCCAGGGGAGGCAGCTGGGCTACCTTGTCCACCGCAGAGGACAGAACTGGGGGGTCTAGGCAGTAGAGCGAGTTGCCCAAGTCCTACATGAATTTCACATGTGACCCAGGATTGTCACTAGGAGCATCAGCCCACCTTCTGTGAGCCCCCAGACGCCCTGGCACCAGGCAGCCCTTGATCTCATGTTTTTATCAGGGAGTTATCTTTTCATACTTTATATCCCATTTGTATTTATTAAACAGTGCTTAGAAATAACTTTGAGTGACTATCCAGGGACAGGTAGGAGCAATTCAGAGAGAATAGGTCCTAACTTGAATTTCCTGGGGAGGAAAATGGTGTACTTTTCTCCAATAAATGTTTTAAAGCCCACTTGTCAAAGAAAAACAGTCTGAGAGAAAAAATCAAAAGGGAAAGGGGCAGGGGGAGGAAGGATGAAGGAGAAAATTGAGGGAGGAGCCGGATGATAAAAAAAAATAATAAAAAGGAAAATGAAGAAAATGAAATGACATTGAAAGAAAGGAAAATGAGAAAAGAGGGAATGGGGTTAGCTTGCCCTCTGGTGGCAGGGCCTCGTATAAGCTTTGAATACTGGATGTTTCTAGGTTTTGGATTGGAAATCAGTGGAAATTCAGGAAAGAGAAGCAAAAGTAATTGGAGGAATAGAAGCCCCTACCCAGGCTCTAGTCCAGTGATGGTGAACTTATGACATGCGTGTCAGAGGTGACACGCGAACTCATTTTTTTGGTTGATTTTTCTTTGTTAAATGGCATTTAAATATATAAAATAAATATCAAAAATATCTTTGTTTTACTATGGTTGCAAACATCAAAAAATTTCTACATGTGACACGGCACCAGAGTTAAGTTAGGGTTTTTCAAAATGCTGACATGCCGAGCTCAAAAGGTTCGCCATCACTGCTCTAGTCCCATCACAAATCGCTTCACTTATCTGAGCCTCAATCTTCCCATAAGTCAAATGGGCTGGGCATGACAATTCCTTACAGACTCTCATTCACTCTGGCACCATGGAGGCATGCTGAACACTCTCCCACCCCCATCTCCAGTGCATGTGCATCCACACCTGCTCATCTCTGGAGCCTCCAAGCCCCTGTCCCTCCTCCGCCACCTTTTGCCCTGACTCTGGTGGCTTACCAGCTGTTACAGGAGTTGCTCCCGGTTCGTAGTCATGCCCGTGCATCTGGCAGGGGCACCGAGTGCGGGGTAGGCAGCTGGCGTTGTGCAAGAAGAGGCCAGGGGGGCAGGTGCAGCCAGGGGCACAGAAGCTGGTACATTCCACCCCTGGGCCCTGCACCAGGCACAGCCAAGAGCACGGACCCCCCTCTTGGTGACATTGCTCAGCTGAGCGAAGACCATGTCCCCTGGGCACTGGGCTGGATGGGAAGACAGAGCTGGTCTCAGCAGGAGTGAAGGCAAGGGCTGGGGAGGGAAGGACAGAGGGGAACCTGCAGGCAGGTGACTGGTGACAGCCTGTTGACAGGATGGAGAAGCCAGGGGAGGCCCCCTCCCTCGGGCCACAGCTGGTACCTGGTCTCCAGTGGGTAGGAGGAGGAGACACAGGAAATGCAGCAAAGTCTCTCTTAGCTCAAGAGAGGTGGGCGAAGGCGGGGCTAAAGAAAGGTCAAATCCCCAGGAAAGGACTTGCGGGAGAATAACTGGGAGGGGACCTGGCACCCGTGCATGGCTGCGTGTTGCAGTCCCTGGTCTGGCTGTGTGGTCCCTGGCACTCAGCGTCCCCGGCAGCCGAGCCAGCTGCCGAGCCAGAGCAGCTGCGCCCACATGTCTGGATGCCTCCATCGCAGGGGGCTGAGCAGGTGGGCCAGGGGGCCCACAGACCCCAGGTCTTGGCACTGTCAGGAAGAGGCAAGTCCACATCAGCACAGGACAGAGACGTGCAGGGGATGAAGCACGGGAGGGGCTGGAGCCGTGTGGTATGCAGGGTCTTAACCAAAGCTCCAGCCCCACAAACACCCACACCTCCAAGGCTGCCCCAAACTCTGTTTCAGGCCAGGCCCACCTGCTGGCCCACCCTGTTCATCTCACGCGGGGCTTCCGGGAATGGGGGGGAGGCTGGGGTGGGGGGAACTTTGGGACTGTCCCCTCCCAGGTTTGCTTACACCCTACCCACAGGGTCATTCTTCTCCTTTGCTCCTCACCCACCCTGACACCCAGGCCACCCCGGGGGCAGGACATACCTGGGCACACAGGGCTGGAGAGGTGGGGGCTGCTGGGGCTCTGAAAGGACCACTGAATGCTGTGGCCCCCGCAGGGCCCCAGGCATTCAGCCCAGGGGGACCAGGGCGACCAGCCACAGTTCACTGAGAAAGGATCAAGAGTCAGGGGCCGGAGCAGGGGCAGGTGCCTGGCTGGGTGGGACCCCTCGGTCAGGGCCAAGGATGAGACCTCATGGGCACAGTCGGGGTTGGGCCGGCAGCTCCGGGCTGCCCGTCTTGGCAGATGCAGAGCTGGCAGTCAGCCTTGAATGTGCTGCCCAGGCCAGTAGCGGGCACCATCCACCAGGCAGGGGCACTGCCAGGGCCACACACACTGCCCCTCACTGCCCAGCACTTGTCCTTTGGGGCACCAGCAGCCTACGAAAGCCCAGCGTGAGGCACCCCTGCAGAGAGCTCAGCTCTGGGCATGCCCACCATGCCCAGAGCCTAGAGACCCCTCACCTGGGCTGCTGCAGGGCCGGTCAGCAGGGCACACCGTCTGATCAGAAATGTCATCACAGGTCAGAGGGCAGGGGGCACAGGGCCAGAATACTAGCTTCCCAGAGCAGGTGGCATTGGGGCAGCCATCCTGAGGGCAGGGCCCTGAGAAAACCAAGAACCGGAGGTCAGGGAGGGTGAGTGCTGGCAGCCCGTCCACGTTCCCCGCACCATTCCCTCCGCCCTTCCACTCATGGGTCTGGTTCCACTGGCGGGTGCTGTGAGGGCCCCCAGGCAGCATGACGCAGGCCTGGCCCCTGCTGGGAGCCAGTCCATTCTTGCTGCTTGACACAGTCGCTGCAGGGAAGGAACATCTGCACAGCATATGTTTCAAGGGACCTGGCGTATATGACATAATGTTCTTAATATGTTTGCTCACCTTCTTGGCGCTATGTGTTTTAACCAAGGTCACCTCTCCGAGAAAGGTTAGAACTTAGAAGACAGAACCTACACAGAACCTAGAGACAGAAGAACTTCGCTGGAGAGAACATGGCAAAAGATCCTGGACAGAACCTGGCTACAGAACCTGGCTACCGAACCTGGCTGGAGAACCGAGCGAGAGAACATGGCTACAGAACCTGGCTGGAGAACCTGGAGAACCTGGCTGGAGAACCTAGCAAGAGAACATGGACACAGAACCTGGCTGGAGATCCTGACCAGAACTTGGCTAGAGATCCTGGCTAGGCTGCTGATCAACTAAACGCTGTCTCCATGTCATTCCTTCTTCGCCAACTCCGTCCACACCTTCGGGGACCCCTGGACCTGCTGGGGTTGGACCCCAGCAGGCCCCCATTCTGGGGTGGGTGGCACTGTCGCTGCCGGGTCATGGTGCCCCTGCATGACTCAGAGCACAGGGGCGAGGGAGACCAAGAGGTCCACTCACCGTCCACTGTGAGGAGGGACCCACAGGCAGGGCACCATGAGGTCTGGGTAGAAGCTCAGTGGCCTTCCTCACCCAGTCTCTCTGGGCCCCACCAACTCCACTGCCCTCCCAGGTGCCCAGCTCTTCCCCTGGGCAGGCAGCCGTGAAGCAGGCCTGAGTCTGGTGCTCGGGGCTGGGGCAGAGCTGCAGCACCGGGAGCCTGGGCGGGGAACAGTGGCGGCTCCAGCCCTGCACCCCAGGCCCACACGTGTGGCTGCAGACCCCACCACCCTGC
>NW_006300375.1:4606290-4607374 GCF_000327345.1 Myotis davidii
CTCCCGCCCTGCACCCCAGGCCTACACGTGTGGCTGCAGGACCGCACGGGCTCCAGGGTCCCCAGACCCCACAACCCTGCTCTTCTGGGGAGAGCTCTGCCTCTCCTGCCATTTCACAATCAGGCTTCCCATCGCACACCTGGGGACGGAACAGGTCAGGGCCCCTTTCTCGTTGGGTGGCACAATGGCTCTGCTCCCTGCACCACCGCTCCCCACCCCTCACCAGCTGGAAACTGATGCAGAGGCCATCTGGGCAGGGAACTCCTGTCCTGTTGGGGCCTCCCAGGACAGGCAGCCCCTCCGAAGGGAAGAGGAGATAAAACACAGTCAGGTAGGAAGACTGTGTCTGAGACACCTCCTGCCCCACACCCACCAACCTTGGCCTCCATCAGGGAAACCAAGTTCTATGCCACAGGCCAGCTCATCCTGGCCCTGGGGACAGTCAGAGCTGCTCAAGATGCAGGCACAGCTGGGGAGGTCCCTGCATGGGGGCAGCTGGGTGGAGCCTGTGGGCACAGTAAGGGCACTGCTGTGCGCCTATCCCTCCCGTCCTCTCCCTGCAGAGGGGCTGTAGGGGGAGAGGGGTTGGAAAGAGGCAGAGCCAACCTGGGGCCCTGCACCTGGCTCAGAGATGCTTTGGGGAGGGGCCCAGGAGGGGCAGCCAGACCGGGTGTGAACAGTAGCCTCTCCAACCCAGGGAAGACGCTGAACGTGAAGGGCTGACTTGCAGGGGCACAAAGGGAACCCCTAAGTCTGGTGGGGGAACTGGGGGTAGCCCTCAAACAGGCCCACTCCCCATGCCCAGAAATCACCCCCCCCCCCCTTTATCATTTCTTGCCCAAATGTAGGCAAAGACAAAAGCCCTTTTCTTCTGTCCCTTGGGCCTGGGCGGAAGGGCAAGAGTTCTCAAAGAGTTTCATGAAAAAGATGAAAGGAGACTGCTGCCCCAGACCAAAGTCACTCTCTAGCTGGCAGCCACCCCAGCCGCAGGGAGCGAGGGTCCACTGGGGTTGGGGGGTGGGGGTGGACGAGATGGCGGGAGGGGCTGCGCAGGAGGACAGGGGCTCACCGCAGGCGTCTGGGC
>NW_006300375.1:4607437-4623587 GCF_000327345.1 Myotis davidii
CTGAGAGACCCCGCTCCCCAGCCGGCCTGGCCCTTCCTTCTCCACCACCCGCCCCGCTCCAGCTACAGGCCCGCCCGGTCCCTGACCTGAGCCCGGCCCTCGCCCCACCTCCGAAACCTCCCCGAGTCCATTCGCTTCCCCATTTTGCTGCCCTATTGGTTTTCCAAAAGCTGTCCCCCTCCTCCAGGAATTTCCATTACCTTCCCCTCAGCCCAGAGGGGCCTTGAACGTCAGGAAATAAGGTTTGGACTCTTTCAGCCCCTCAAACACCTTCACTTCTTTCATTCTGGTGTCTTCAGGAGGCTGAGTCGGTGCTCTGTTCCTTCCAGTCCAGCACGTGCCCCCAATCCTCCCTCTGAGATGCCTCCTGTCCCCTCACCCCCAGGCCTCCACACTCCAGCCTTCTCCTCGAGGAGACTCACCAGGGGGTGCTGGCCAGGAGAGCTGGTGCCGTCTTCCAGGAGCCCGCGGAGGGACTGGGAAAGGTGCCCGCAGGGGGCGTGGGCAGAGAGGGGAGGAGGCAGTGCCCAGGCCCCTCATCTGCTCCATCTGGGCAGTCCCAGAGTCTGTCACACAGCTGGACGGCCCCCACGTGGCTGCCATCGATGCAGGACACCTCCCCAGGGGTGCAGTTCACCTGCCCTGCAGCCAGGGAAAGGAGGAGCCGGCCCCAGGGCACTGCCCCTGTTGTCACTGTGTGCGTCCACTCACACACCCACAGGTGCCAACTTCCCAATGGGACCCTGGATTGAGGAAGGAGGGGAGGCAGGCAGTTTGTGGGAAGGGTGCCTGGTAGGCTGGAGACTGGGCCAGGACCACCCACCCAGACAGGACTCCTCAGCAGCAGCATCTGGACAGTCAGGGTGACCATCACAGAGCAGGGCTCGGGGCAGGCAGCGCCCGTCAGCACAGGCCAGAGAGTCCTGGGGGCATGGGCAGCCCTGCTCATCTGTCCCGTCTCCACAGTCATCCTGTCCATCACAGAGCAGGGTCAGGGGCAGGCAGTGGCTAAGCTGCAAGATATCTGCCCCTCCCTGCAGCCTGCAGTGGCATAGCCTGGTGTGAGGCAGGTAAGCAGGCTCAGGATGCCAACATAGGGTCCCAGAGAAGTTCCCACCCCAGAAAGACCAGAACACATCTGCCTACAAGTCACCGCTGCTGGTAATGGGAGCAGCAGCTTGGGAAGTTGTCCTAGGATACATACGAGGATCAACCTGTCATTCAGCCACTGCCACACACAGGCGAAGACACTTACCTTCCTCATCTGAGCCATCGCCACAGTCATCCTGGTTGTCACAAAGCCACTCGTGGGGTACACAGTGCCCACAGTGCACAGGGCCTCTCCCTCTGCACAGCCAGGCACAGGCTCCTCGCAGCGGGTACTGCCACCCCCACAAAGCCACCAACTTCCCTGGCACATGCTGAGCACATGATGTCCTGGGATCAGACACAGCTCTGGGACAGCCCAGGGGTTACGGGGCTCCCCCAAGCCCCCCACTCACCAGTTCCCACAGGCCTTCTGCAGCACCGTTCCTGGTGGGAAGAATATGCCCCCCCTCCCCCAGGGACAGAAAGCCAACTCCACGCAGATGCCTCCTCAGGTCACAGAGGGCAGGGCTTGGAGCACAGCAGCCCTCATGCCAGCCCTGTCACCTATGGCCTTGTGGCCCCTTCCCTGTCCCAGTGCCCCTCCCCTCTCCCATTCTGACCCTACCCACCATGCAGCAGAGTCCCCTCAGGGCAGAAGCAGCCCTCCCTCCACACAGGTGACAGCCTGGCAATGCCACCAGGTTCAGGACCATGGTCATGGCAGGTGGGGGGACACGTGGGGCCACAGACCTCATACTCCTGGCCTCCGTCACATTGCAGAGCTGGGTGGAGAGGAGCGAGGCTTGGTCAGCAAGGTGCAAGGGCATCAGGATGCAAAAGCAGCAGGCGAGCCGGCCCAGGGTGACGGCCCTGAAGGGCATGGGGCCATGGTGTAGACTCCCGCTGAGACCCTCCCAAGGCTGTTTACAACACACGGGTTCTACCGAGCAGCAAACAGCATGTTCGGCTGGGTGCAGTGGGACGGGGCACCAGGGACTGAGGGCAGGGCCCACTCGCGGCAGAGCTCCTGGCTGTGCCAGCGGACGTGGAGCCCATGTCGGGAGCATTTGTCTGAGTAGGTGGCAATGGCCGAGCACAGACACTCACAGTCGCCTCCTGAATCACACCTGTGGGAGGGGTCGGTCAGCCTCAGCAGCCGCTCTCCACGGCCACACACCCCTCCCACCCGGTCCCCGGGCCTGCCGCTCTCACCCGCAGGCATCGTACAAGCACCACTCATAGTGCTGCTGTGGGGGTATCTCCGCGTGGCCCGGGGCAAAGAGTGGCTGCAGCAGCACCCCGCAGCGGGAGCGAGCCCAGGCGGCCCGGTGGGCACCTGCAGGTACAGAGCTGTGGACCAGATCCCCAGTCTCCATTCCCCCAGGTTTCTGCAGCTGCACCCACTCCCTTGCCCGTCTCCCGCCCATGCTCACCGTGCAGGGGTGTGGCAGGTCCCCTGGCTCAGGGCACAGAGGACTGAGGCGCCAGGAGTGGGCGGCCAGCTCAGCAGTGGGCTCCAGGGCTCCCTGGCGGCTCCGCAGGTCTTTACTGGCATCGCCATCAAAGTCTCCGCACAGCCCTGACCGGTTTGGCTCAGTGGACAGAGCCTCTGCCTGTGGACTGAAGGGTCCCGGGTTCGATTCCGGTCAAGGGCACGTACCTTGGTTGCGGGCACATCCCCAGTAGGGAGTGTTCAGGAGGAGCTGATCCATGTTTCTCTCTCATCGATGTTCCTAACTCTCTCTCCTTCTCCTTTCCTCTCTGTAAAAAATCAATAATATATATATATATTTTAAAACGTCTCCACACAGCCCAGCCACACGGCCACGGAACTGCGGGGACAGCTGCACCAGGACCCGGGTGCCTGAAGAAAGGCAGCAGGGGGCCGACTGTGCAAAGAAATGACCCACTGGCCTTCGTGAGGTCCCAGAGCAGGGATAAGACCAAGGACCCTATTGTTGGGGCCTCCTGACCGCCTGCATGAGTACCGCCACCCAATAGGAGGCGCTGCTTCACTCTTTTTTTTTTTTTTGGAGGGGGGAGCCTACTCCCCTAACTACACCCAGGTTGGGGGACAGGAAAATTCTCCAAATGGGCAGATTCCAGCCAGGCTCCAGGTCCGACTGTGACACCCCCAGCCCCAGGGGACTCCGTGGCTGGAGGCTCAGATGTCAGCCCCGCTGTGCTGACCACCAGACTTCTTCCCACATGCGGGGTTATTTTGGTTTCCTGTTTCTCAGAAACAGTCATTTCTAAAACACCAACCACTTTGTTTGGGTGGTGGGTTGTTAGGAAATTCGGTATTTTCTAAACGTTTCTTGGGTAAGGAGGTGCTGATTTCATAAGTAACAGGAGCACAACTCTGACCACTGAAAACTCTGACCACCTGTAGGGGGGAGGAGTCTAGGGGAGTTAGACCCCTAGGTAAGGCAGGGCAGGGTCAGAGGGTGAGGGATGGGGCCTGACCTCCATCCCCGAGCAGGGAGAGGCCCAGGCGGGTGGTGAGCAGCAGGAAGAGGCCAGCCAGCCAAGGCTCAGCCCAGGGCCTGTGTGGACCTTGGGGGGTGTCACACTCACCCCATTCCCTGTCAATGCCCAGCCTGTGGAGGAAGAGGGGGCCATCAGGCTCCGCTTTGGAGTATGGGGCCTCCCAGATCCCCATGGGGTCCTTCCAGCCTCCCCTCCAACCTTCCTTTTGCTTCTCTAGCTATGTGACCTTGGGCAGGCCACGAGCCCTCTCTGGGCTTAATTTCTTAGAGCCTTCCAGAATGATGATTCCCAGCCAAGAGAGGGGGTGCCAGCTGCACAGCACTGATACAAGCCGGGGAGACATGGAGAGCCCGGGCCTCTGCCATCCCTAGAGCTGTGAGGCCATCCAGCGTGCCCCTCCCTGGCAACGCCACCCTTCAATGTCACAGTCACCTCTGAGCATGTGGACAACGGTGCTCTGCAGCCGCACTCAGTGTCTTGGTGCAGGTGAGGCCGCTGGCCCCGCAGGGCACGTTCTGGGCCGAGACTGTGAACTGGCCACTGGCCTCTCGCACCAGCAGGTATTCTCAGGCCCCAGGGAAGGTGAGGGCTAGCCCTTCGAATGTCACATAATGGGGGGCACCCGATGCCTGGCACTGTCCACCGCACTGCTGGCCCATGCAGTGCCACCGCCTGCCCTGACACACGCTGTGGGCAGGGGAAGGAGGAAACAGAGTCATGAGGACAGGGATCGGCAACTCTATCCAGGGGAGAAAACTGGTCAGATTCCAAGCAACTCCAGAGAGACCCTCAGCTTGGGGATGGATCCTGGAGGGTCCCACTGTCCAGGCAGTCTGGTCCTCCCACCCCACCCATTGCTCCAGCCCCAAGCCAGGGATCACAGGGTCAAAGGTTACAGGTCACAGGGCTGGGCATACCAAATGTTGCAGTCCTCATGGATGGTGGCATTGGGTGGATACCACCTGCCGCCATGGCGGCAGGGACAGAGCTCAGGAGGCACACAGCGCTCGTCCTGGGCAGAGGCCAGAGACCAAGGGCCACCTTAGAGGACAACCCAATGCCCCGCCCACTCTTTCAGACAGCCAGCGAGGCAGAGCAGTGCCCTATGCAGCTCCCCCCAGACTTACCAGCAACACGGTGCCTGGGGGACAGACACAGTCCCCTGTGCTGCCTGGGGGGCAGGAGTGGTTGGCACTGGGGCTGTCACAGGTGAGGAGGCAGGCACCAGGGGCATAGACAAGCTCATGGGGACAGAATGCCCGCTGGGGGGTGTAGCGATGATCACTGCAGTTCCAGAGGCCCCTGTCCTGGCACACACTGCGGACACAGAAGGAAGGTGAGAGGCAGTCCAAGGCTGGCCTCATCTCCAGGGGCCTGGTCTGACCAGGAACCCAGGAGTCCCAAGCCCCTAACGTCTTCTCCAGAGATCTGAGTGTCCTCCCCCAACACCCCAGTTGTTACAAGCACAAGGATTGGGGCTGTTCCCAGTACCCAGCCATACCTGGGCTGGATACTGTCACCCTTTCCTGCCCCAGTTCCGATGGGGCCATTCTCTGGGCTCTGGGGAGGGGCAGAGGTAGTGAACTACCCACTCCCAGCCCAGGTAGGAGGGGAATTTCTCTGAAGTCTCACATTCACCCACCAAGCCCGGGCCCCTGGCCCCGCCTCCATAGCTATGTAACTTGCTTTTACTTCTCCCTAGCCCTTGGAAGAGCCTCTGGACCACACTCAACTGGAATCCAGAGGTCTGGGTTCTAGACCTTCATGAGCAAGCTGTGTGACTCTGCAAGCCATTTAACCTATCTGAGCCTGTTTCCTCACCTGCAAAATGGGAACAATTCTTCTACTTCCTACTTCCCTAGGTGATTGTAGGAATTAAGGACAATTGAATAAGATCATGTACATTAAAGTGCTCCACTGAGTAACAGTTATCAGTGCTATGTCATCCCCATGTGCATGCCATGCTGAAACCCACCTGGCTGCAAGCCTTTTCTCTAAGTTCCATCTCCTCACCCCCAAGCCTTCACCCCCCACAAAGGTTGCTGTCCTCACCAGCGGTTGCAGTCCTTCATGGTGGCACTGCCCGGGGCATAACGACGGGCTTCAAGCTGGCAGGGGCACAAGCTGGGGGGCACACACTGGACCTCAGGGTCCCACAGCAGCCCCAAGGGGCAATTACAGCCAGCCACACAGCCACCCAGCTTCCCACAGTCCTCTGGCTCCCCACATTTCTAACCGCACACTAGGGCACACTCCTGTACTCCTGGCCCCCAGGACACAAGACAGCGGGGCACAGAGACACAAGAAGATCAGGGGCATAGCCACTGCTGCTCTGCCCACCCCTCGGGACCCCACCACCACCCCCTATGCCTCTGAAAGAAGGTAAGCCAGCCATCTGCCAAGGTCAGAGGTCCTCCTGAGGCCCCACCCCCAACTCCCCTCAGAGTTCTTGGATCCCTTCCAGCTGGGAGGAGGAGACTGGAAATTGGGGGCTGGCTGAGCTGACTCATGGCAGAGGGTTTGGTTCCTCCAGGGCAGTGGTCGGCAAACTGTGGCCCCTTAAGTGTGGCTCTCCCACAAAATACCACGTGCTGGAGCGCGCGTACAGTGCCATTGAAACTTCGTGGCCCATGCGCAGAAGTCGGTATTTTGTGGAAGAGCCACACTCAAGGAACCAAAGAGCCGCATGTGGCTCACGAGCCGCAGTTTGCCAACCACTGCTCCTGGGAGATGGGGCATCCTCCTGGGCACAGCGGCGAGCATAGGCAGCAAGCACTGGGCACAGGCAGTCCCTGCCAGGGGCACAGCCACACACGGCTGCCAAGCAGTGCAGGTGGAAGGGCTTCCCATCCACCCGCTGTGGCACTCCTTGGGGGAAGAAGAGGAAGAAGCTCATCAGCTTCTCCCCCACAGATTCCTGTTCCCACTTGTCCCCACTGTCACCTCCCTGCGCTCAGAAGCCCTGTCACAGGAGGGCCTTCCCAATAGCCCAGGAGGAGGGCAGGGCGGGTACTGACCCCATCTTACAGGTGTGAACAGGACGAGAGCCCCACCAGCTACCTGGAAGACGGGGCCATGCAGGATGGCTCTGCGAAAACGTGGCGCTCAGTGTGGGTGCTGCAGGGGGAAAGAGGGGTGCTGTCCTCTGAGGGCACCTTCCCTTGCCTGCCAGCTGGAACTTGCTAGCAAAGGCAGCAATGCTGGCCTCCACGTCACCGTCACCGGCAGGTGTCAGGAAGTCGTCCTGCTGGTTCCAGGTGAAGGTGCTGCATAGGCCCTGCACCTAGGTCACCCGAGTAGGCAGAAATGGTCAAACTCGGCCCACTGTGGCCTCCCCCAGCCACTCACCTGCCCCCTGGCACACCTGCTGGGCATGGTGGGGGTCCAAGGTGATGTAGGCTGCAGGGTCAGACACCTCCCAGAGGACCTGGGCTCCAGGCCAGCGCAGCAGCAGGAAGGTGGAGGAGGCTCAGGAGACACTGAGGCCCTCAGGGCTGCTCCAGGGCAGTCCCATGTCCTGCCCATTGGCCAGGACAGCTCCTGGAACAGGGGGCCTGTGAGGGGGCTGCCACACAGGGCTGGGCTGGGCTGGGCTGATGAGGTTAAGGGGACAACATGTGGCAGGGTGGGGCTGTGAAAAGGGAAAGGACTGGGCAGGAGGTGGGAGGGCTGCCCACACTGAGTGAGGGGAGCCCTGGGAAATTACCCATTCCCTCTGAGCACCCCATGTGCACTGAGGACCACCCTCAGCACCTACTTTGCCTTTGAAGTCAGTTCATACATAGGAGGAGTAAATGCAGGGAAAAGAGATGGAGGGACTGTGGGCTCAGCATCCGAACTGGGAGGGGCCTATCTGGCCTGGTGTCCGACTTCTCAGAACTTGCAACCCCCACCCCCAAGGATGGAGCAGAAGATGCCTTGAAAGTTTCCCAAAGGACTGTGTGTCTGCTTCGGAGATGGGGGGCGTAAGGGAAATGGAAGCAATGAGTTTGGTTTGGGGAATCTGAGGGGAGGTTTGTGATTCAGAAACCACAGGGCAGTGTGAACAGAAAGTGCTGGAATGAGCCAGAGTCTGCAGGGAGAGGAGCAGTAACAGGAGGCTGCTAGGGCCTGAGCCACAGTTCTGAGGGCTGTCGGGAGGGAAGGCCTAGTAGGTAGGTGCCCTGTGAGCCAAGGCTACCTGAGTCCCTGAGCTGGATGTGGGCATTCCCCTGGGAGAGAGAGATGACGTGGAGGCAGCTCCCAGAGTCCCAGGCTCCATGCTCCAGCACGCTCAAACAGCTACCCCTTGGCCAAGTCCTGGGGCAGATGGTGAGGAATGGGGGAGGGGCACACCTGAGAACAGGTGTCCTACAGACCACCTCCAGTAAACACGTGGATGTAGATCCCACTAATGTGTGCTGACCACTTTCCAGCCAACCAGACTCACATGTGCATTGGCACATGTAAATGTGTGTGTGTACACCCATATGTGTGTCTACATTTGTCTGCATGCTGGGATGAGATGGCCCCCTTCTCTACTCCCCCTGGGTATGTATGTTCATGTCTGTGTGTGTCTATGTGTATGCATATGCAGGAGCATATGTCATCTGTGCACGCCTGTTTGTGCTTGTGTGTAAAAGAACACGCCTAGGCCTGAACTGGAGATGTCACTCAGTTTTACCAGGGGACCAAGAAGGTCCCTTATTGGCCCTGGGACTATTTTGCACGAAGTAGCTTGTGGCAAACCCACCCTGTCCGATTTGTGAGACAGGACTGCAAGCATGGATTTTGCTTGGTGCCCCTGGATATGGTGGTGATGACAGCAGTACTTTCACAGGAACCTAAACAGGGGAGAACCCAAAGGGGAGGCTACATGGTGTCTGCTGCAGCCACTCTCCCTCCAGAATCAGTTCTCCCTCAGCTTTTCCCTGGACAACTGTATGTATTTTGTTCACTTAGTAGTTTCTTGCAGGGGTGGGGAACCTTTTTTCTGCCCAGGGCCATTTGGTATTTACAACATCATTCTGGAGCCATACAAAATTATCAGTTTTAAAATTAGTCTGCTGCCTTAGCCGGTTTGGCTCAGTTGATAGAGCGTCCGCCTGCGACTAAAGAATCCCAGTTCAATTCCGGTCAAGGGCACATGCCCCAGTTGCAGACTGGATCCCCAGTAGGAGGCGTGCAGGAGACAGCCGATCAATGATTCTCTCTCATCATTGATGTTTCTATCTCTCTCTCTCCCTCTCCTAAAATTTTTTTTTAAATTAGCCTGCTATATTTGTTCAAACATTTCATTAACTCACCTCTAAGGCCTTGGCAGGGCCAGACCAGATGATTCAGCGGGCCCTACGAGGCCACAGCCCCACCCTTGCATGGTCATTTCTCTCCGGTCCCCGCCCACCGCGCACTCTGAAGGGCACGGAGCCCGCACGCAGAGCCACCTGCCATCCTAGCACAAGCTGTGAGCACAAGGGGTGAGAGAGCGCCCTCTGGATCAGCCGGGGGGAAGGTTATGCTGAGCTGGAGACGACCTCCGGTCCCCAACACCAGGTGTCTCCCGCCCCTGGCACCTCCTCCTCCCGTTAGGCTTAGATGACGTCAGCTGGTGGAGATCACCAGCTAGGTCTTTAAGCAGGGCCACCACTTATGCCCTGAGAGGGCGCAGGCCACTTGTGAGAGGTCCCCAGATGGAGAAGCAGGTTGAGGAGATAGCATATGGGAGGGATCCGAGTGGATGGGGCGGTCTCCAAGCCCAGCGAAAGGGCCAGCAACACCTGCGGACCCAGCACGGTGTGCACAGCTGGCGCACGGTGTCGCCAGGTGCGTAGCGCTGGCGTCGGTAATAGCAGGGGCACTGGGAGGCAGGCCCACAGAGGGCCCCCGTCCCAGAAGAGGCCGGGCGGGCACTCGCAGTTGCTGAAGCATGATGATTCAGCGGGCCCTACGAGGCCACAGCCCCACCCTTGCATGGTCATTTCTCCCTCACAGCAGCCCTACGAAGGGGCCTGCTCTAGTAAGATTCGCCTACTCCCCTCCCCCGCCCGCAGCTAGTTCCCCCCAACCCCCACCCCTCACCTGCGCCAGGATGGAGGAGAAGCTCCGCCCATCAAAGGTGTGGTCGTGCCGGTCCCCGCCCACCGCGCACTCTGAAGGGCACGGAGCCCGCACGCAGAGCCACCTGCCATCCTAGCACAAGCTGTGAGAGCACAAGGGGTGAGAGAGCGCCCTCTGGATCAGCCGGGGGGAAGGTTATGCTGAGCTGGAGACGACCTCCGGTCCCCAACACCAGGTGTCTCCCGCCCCTGGCACCTCCTCCTCCCGTTAGGCTTAGAGTCAGCTGGTGGAGATCACCAGCTAGGTCTTTAAGCAGGGCCACCACTTATGCCCTGAGAGGGCGCAGGCCACTTGTGAGAGGTCCCCAGATGGAGAAGCAGGTTGAGGAGATAGCATATGGGAGGGATCCGAGTGGATGGGGCGGTCTCCAAGCCCAGCGAAAGGGCCAGCAACACCTGCGGACCCAGCACGGTGTGCACAGCTGGCGCACGGTGTCGCCAGGTGCGTAGCGCTGGCGTCGGTAATAGCAGGGGCACTGGGAGGCAGGCCCACAGAGGGCCCCCGTCCCAGAAGAGGCCGGGCGGGCACTCGCAGTTGCTGAAGCATTCTCCACAAGACCCCTCCCCGCCCTCGCCCACCGTGGGGCAGCGGGGCAGGCAGGCCCAGGCGCAGTCGGAGTACAGTTGGTCTCGGGGCACAGGCGCTCTGCAGGCACAGGAGTGGGCTGTGAGGCCCAGGAGCCCCCTCCTCCCGCCAGACACCGCTGGGCTGAGGAGCCTGGAGACCACGCTGGGGGCCCAGCGGGTGCCAGAGCACTCAGAAGTAGGGGTCACACGACGGCCCTCCCTCAGTTCCCAATCCTGCAGGACTGGGAGGCCTGGAGGCACAGGCAGGAACCCTACCACAGAAGCCGGGCTTCCTCCAGGCACGCGGATGTGACGCTTGGCACAGTCCTGGGCATAGTTGGCCAAGGTGGCACACACAGCCTCCCGGCGGCCCTCTCCGCCACTGCCTGCTGGGGCCCCAGCACAGTAGGCAAAGAGCCAGGCCTCATGGTACTCAGCAGTGGGAACCTCCCGAGAAAGGACAGCCCCTCAGCCAACCGGCCACCCCCTCCTCTTGCTGCTATCTCGCCCACCCAGGTTTAGAGCCAACAGATGAGGGCTGTAAAGGACCTCACAGCTCATACATAGGAGCAATCTCATTCCCCAGAGGTAAAACCCAGGACAGAGAGTAGGAGGGCTTGACCAATGGCCCAAAGCAAGCTAAAGGCAGGACCAGATTCCCCACTTGGCACCTCCCCAGCACCCCCTCTTTTCAGCCCCTCTGATGCCAGACACTATCTCCACCCCCACCTATACCTGGACATGGCATTCTCTGAATGGACCATCCAGCAGCTAATGGCATACATCTTGGGCTTCAGCCCGCAACTGGCCAGCCTCCGTGCCCACCTCGGTGCCCCTCAGAGGCTCCTGCAGCCCTGGGCTGCCTCCACCACATCCAGACACCCAGCCTGGGGACAACTGGAGTCAGGACAGGGCGCAGGGATGAGGCATTCACAAGGACACCAGGAAAATAGCCACTGCTTTCACAGCTGCTTCAAAGCTCCACTGTCATGACACGCAACCCAGACACCATCCCCGTTATGACGGGGAGGGGCAGCAAAGTTGCAAGCCAGGGGTCGAGGCAGGGGAGCTGGCATCACTGTCAACCCACAGGCAGGAGGTTTGATGACTAGCTGATTAACCAAAACTGGTTGGTAACCAGGTCAGTGAGTGTGTCCCCCGGGTGTAGGAGCCAGGGCTGTGGACAGCACCTTACACTGAGCTCCTGTGGGACCCCGAGCCTGCCTTTTCTTCCCTGAGGGTCTGGACGAGGCCCAGGAACTGTCTCTTGCAGGAGACAGAACAGAGGCTTGAAGGTGTCAGAGAAGCTAGGCGTGGGTGGGCAGGTGGGGAGCAAGGGAGCCCAGGCTCCCTGAGGGCTGCATGTCACCTCTGAGTCAGGCAGCTTCCAGGAATTCCCAAACGTGGCAGCTAATGCAGCCAGCCCGCTCCTGGCTCCAAGAAGTCATCTGGGGGAGGGAGAAAGCAGAGGTGCTGTCTGAGGCTTCAGGTCTTCCCTTCCCTCCTACACCAGCCACAACACCACACCCACTTACCTTCACGCCGGCCATTGTAGAGCCCACAGAGGCCTTGAGTCTGTCCCGGAGCTCGTGGTCCACAGAAACGGAGATCGAACTGGACCTATCCAGCCGCACAACAACCCCCAGGTCCCCTGACAGCACTGCAAGCTCAGGCCAGGGCAGGGAAAGTGGGGGTCACACTGTCCACCCCTCCCACCATCGCACTAGGGCTCAGACTGCCCAGGGAAGGGGAAATGAGGGATTCTCACCATTCTGGAGAGTTCTGCACTTTATATTCTTTAAATAAACCCCCACTGGTTTCCCATCACAGCCCTCCTTGAGAAGTTCATGAATGCTGGCTTTGGTGCTAGTAGATGGGACGGTTTCTTACCAGAATTTTTGTCCTGTCTGTGGTCCATGGAGTGAGCTGGGAGTGAGGTTGTGTGTGTGTGTGTGTGTGTGCCCCGTCTCCTAGCACCAAAGCCTTCCTCACAACACTGTGGGAGGCAGGTGGGGGAAACTGAGGCTCAGAGCGGTTAAGTGGTTAAGTAGAAGGACTCGCCCAGGTCACCTTGTGAGGGAGCTGGTGGGGGTTGGTTGCAGGTGTCGGGGCGGGGACTAGGTCCATAACACCTGGCTCTTCGGCTGGCTCCCTCATTTCCAAATGCCTCCCAACAGCGGTGGGGGTCGGGGAGGCAGCAGCAAGCTCAGTCCCCAGCTGCCCCTTCTGAGCCCCACGCTGGGTGTGGGCAGACTGTCCCTCACTGGAGAGCAGCTGAGACTCCCATCAGGTACCAGCTGCCCATTCACAGAGACATTTCCACCCTGAATCAGCACTTCCTCTGGTCCCATCATCACCAGGACCTGGGAGGAGACCGGTCATAGGTGAGATGGTCAGTGTCTCTCCTCCTCCCACACCCAGCTCCCTCCCCATCTCCATCCCCAGCTCCCTCCCCATCTCCATCCCCAGCTCCCTCCCTCACCTGCTGACAGTGCCCAGGCTGGGGACAATGGCCCGTGGGCCTGATGTGGACAGCCCAAGTGGAGTAGCAGCACCTGCCAGCAGGTAAGTGCAGTGGCCCAGGAAGTGGTAGTGACGCCTGTCAAAGGTGCGGTAGTGGAAGCCGGACCAGGTGGCACAGGTGGCCGAGGAACGCTGGCTCCGGCTCCAGAGTTGGGCCGCGGCCCCTGCCAGGGCCTTCAGCAGGGCTGGAGACTGGGTGCTGCCTGGGGGAGAGACACCACCGTGAGCCTCTAAAGGTGGGGGCAGAGGGTGGAGGAAGCAGGTGGACAGTCACGATCACTCTGGTGGGCAGGGGATGTGAGGTGACTCGTCTGAGAGGACAGGGGAATGGACTTGGGCCCTGTGGAAAGGCCCAGAGCTCAAGAACTCCACGTGGGAGTGCCTAGGGAGCGGGTGACAGCTGGGACTGTGCTGCTGACAGGCTTGGGACCCACCTGGAAGCCGTTGGCTGGAGCAGCTGAGGCAGGCCTGGGAGCGTTCATCCCACCAGCTGGGTCCCCAAGGCTGGGCACAGCATTCCTCCAGGCTTCCTGCAGATGCATGAGCTGAGCCTGCCCAAGGCTGGCACTGCCTTGTGGCAAAGCAGTAGCCCTTGGGGCTGGCTTCTGCAAGGGCTGTGGTGGATACAGGGAGAGAACGGGGTGGACCCAGTCAGTCTGGACCCAGCTTCCCTCCCCAAGCAGCCTGCCACCTCCATGACAATACAGATCCAGGCTAATCTCAGGCACTTACCCAGGGTGCGGTGGGTGCCTCCCCAGCCTGGGCAGCAGGCCCTCACTGTCCTGTTCCATGCAACAGGTCGTGTTTCCCGGGGCCTGGATCCATGGAGCAGGCAGAAGGGAGGAGATGTTAGTGTCCAGCCCACCCCCTCCCTGGGAATGGCCTAGATAGTCATTCAATCTAGTTGCCTACTCTCTGAGTGAACTTATCATGTGATTTCCCTTCTTGGTCTTCATTTCCCCATGAGAGGACCTTGGGAAGGCCGCCTGGAGGGTAGACACAGGCAGGAGGCATCAAGCATCTCCATGGGCTGCTCTTAGTGGTGTCCACTCATCCACTACCCCCATCCCTCATGCTCTGCCCTTTGAGAGCCCACCCAGACCTACTTCCCAAATGCCTGCTTCTCCAGATCACCACCAGTCCTCCCCCAGTTTCCGGATGTGGCCCCTTTGCTCTGTCCTGCTGGGCAGCCAGCCCAGACTCCGACCCTCACTCACTTGTAGATGGGACAGAGCCCTGCACGTCCACTCCAGGACAGGTCCAGCCGCCAGCCCAGGCGCCGGTGATGATAGAGGCTGGTGCAAGGCACCAGGTCCTCCTGACGTGGGGTCACTTCCTCCTCCACCAGAATGGTCTCCATGTGCTCACACCATCGCCTGCCCAAGGATGGGGAGTAAGAGAGCAGCTGCCACTGTCCCTTGTCACCAAGAAGCCCATTCCTGAAAGAGCCAACTCCCAGGGAAGTTAGTGAACTGAGGAGGAGGCTGAGGTTGGGAGGAGGTCTGGTTGCTCCAGAGGGTCCCAGTCTTGGGGCAGGAGGAAAAGGACCTTAGTGGGAGGTTCCCTGGGGTGGGCGGCTTACCCGTTAGTAAGTGCCCATGCCATCCCAAAGAGGAGGGCAGGGAGCAGCATGGTGCCTCCACAGGTCAAATTTGGGGGGACTTCAAGGCTTGGGCTTATGGGAGGCAGTGTGCAGCAGGGGAGCAGAGGGGCCAGGACTGGCCTCCCCCACCACAGGGCAGTCTACTGCAGCCCAGCCTCAGTGTGTCCAGCCAGCTTCAGCGCACTGTGAGCTGGGAGGCTTTATCTCATCTCCATGCCCCCAGGCACCAGCTGCTTGGAACTGGATTGGACCTGCCTGCACATCTCACAATCCCCTCAGAGGCTCACTCTCCCTGGAAACCGTCCCCTTCCTGCCCCTGTCTAGTGTGTGTGTGTGTGTGTGTGTGTAATTGGGGGGAGGGGGATGCATGTGTCCCAGGCCACAGTCAAACACTCTGAGCCTCTGATATTTCCATACTCTGAGGCCCTACCACAAATTAACATGAACTCTGGGCAAGCCACCCTCCCTCTCTAGGCCTTGATTTCCTTACCAGTAAAAACTCCAGGGGCCTCCCAGGGATGCTCAGGTGGAACTCAGGGGCTGCATGAATGGTATGAAATCGTGTGTGTGCACATTTTTCTGAGGACAGTTCTATACCTTTTATTAGATTCCGGGGAGGGGGGTGCCATGGCCCCACAAAATGTTTACAGCACCAAATGATGGGTATGGTTTTCCAGCCCTAACATTCTGACTGCATGATTGTCTCCTGTTCCCTTTCCTGCCTCCTCCAGCCCCTCTCTCACCAGGAACTATGGAAGTGAGGGTCAGGAAGCAGGCAGAGCTGGAGCCGTTTCCAGGGCGGTTGGATGCTGTGGGGGCAGAGGAAAGACCTGTGCCCTCCCCTCTGTGGTCCCACTTCTTACTGGGGGTGATTATGTATGGCTGCTTGGATCCACTCTGGTTTCCTTCTGAGTCTCCTAGGGTTCCTGAGGTCCAGAACCAGGAAGCCCTGGCCAAGGAATGAGAGCCTCAGGGAGGAGTGGGAAGGGGGGTGGGGAGGAGGCAGGAGACAGTGGGGGCAAGGCAGCCGGATGGAATAATCCCAGCACTCGCTAAACCTGATGTCCCTCACGCATCCCACATGGTCCCCCCAGCTGGGGAACCAGGGCCTCACTAGGCATTTCTTCTGGGCCCACTGCGGGTCCTGGGACCCACAGAGGGTGCTGTGAGTTCCTCAGGGAGCTCCCCAAAGGGGTCCTCGGAAAGGGCATGGACACTCTCCCAGCCCCAGTCTCACATACACACCCGGACACTCTCCCGCACTCCTCACACTTCCACTGCAGGTCTCACAAGGAGACACACCGGTGCTGGCGTCCCACCCCAGCACGCAGTGCCACGTTCTGCTTCCAGGGCCACGAGAAGCCCATCCAGGAGGCAGAAATGGGAGAAACTGGAGTCACAGGCGCCCTTCCCCCTACAGGGGGCAGGAGCGGGGAAGCTGGAACCCAGCGGAGATTGGAGGAAGAGACTAGGGAAAGGGGCCTGGAATAACCGGCCCACATTTCAGCTCAGGACAGGCTGCGGGGAGCTCACAGGTGCCCAGGTGGTCAAGCGGCAGAGAAACATCATCACCCCGGACAGGGGCAGGGAGAAGCCGGGCTGGAGGGCTGAGAGCGACCAGCCTGGAGAGCTTCCCGGAGACTAGGGAGGGGCCTGGAATAACCGGCCCACATTTCAGCTCAGGACAGGCTGCGGGGAGCTCACAGGTGCCCAGGTGGTCAAGCGGCAGAGAAACATCATCACCCCGGACAGGGGCAGGGAGAAGCCGCGCTGGAGGGCTGTG
>NW_006300375.1:4625698-4630678 GCF_000327345.1 Myotis davidii
TTTGAGGTAGGGTTTTGGTTGAGGAAGCAAGAGCCATTTCCTGCCTTCAGCGAGGACCCTCCTTGAGGGCCTCCCCCACCAGTTATCCAATAGTGACACTCACCTCGGCCCCTCCGCTGACTCCCGCAGTGACAGCTGGAGGGCTAGGGGGTGTGTTCTTGCTCCCCAGTCTGGTCTCCCAACCTCCACCCTCCACTCTCACCCAGAGAATCGACTTGTTCCTGCCACCCCTCCTCCCCAGGACAGGATCACTGAGGGGCTGGGGCTGGCTCTGAGAGACCCGCCAGGTGAGGGGGTGGTGCTGACTTCTGGAGCTTACCGGAGCTTTCAAAAATGGCTTCAGATCTTCTCCTTGGGCCACCTGTAAAGACCTCTTTACCCTCTGAAATCCACCTCCCCTCTTTTCCCTCACCTGAACCTGGTGGGGACATCACATGTGCAGCTCCTGGGGAGAGGTGATGGGGAGAGGTTGGGTGGGCCAGGGCCCAGGTAGAAGCTGCCATGAGAAGAAGTTGAGCAAGGATGTATTTTCTCCTTAGGGTGTGTGGCCGGTCCCAGAAGGAGCTGCCTGGGTTGCCATGAGAGAGACCTTGGAGGCCCTCAGCTCCCTGGGTGAGCCAGCGGAACCCGGGAGGAACCTGGGGTGGGCGTGGGGATTCCGAAGCCTGTTGGGCTTGTTGCTTCTCTACAATAAAGAAAGGAGAGCCATCCTCAAAGACCGGGACCCCAAGACACCTGAGACCCCTGGAACTTTTAGGGCAGTATCCTTTTGGGTTTCTTCAGGGTGTTTGTGAATACCTGCCCACACTGGAGGTTATGCTAGATTGTACGTGCACATGCGTACTCCTAGAGCATCAGGATAGTGAATCCACCTCCTTCACCTGTGCTTGACTCAACACAAAGGGGCTCAGGTTGACACCTGGCCAGACTGCTGGGAGCTTGGCTGTCCCTTGTCCGTGCTGACTAGGGACCCTCCCTACCTGAGCAAGTTGGGGAAAGTCCCTTGGGTGAGCTGGGGGGAAGGGGAAGAGCCCCTGCCTTTGGTCACCTCTCTCTACTGGATGCTTACTTGGACCCATCCTTCTACCTGCAACAGGATTCTCTGTGGGACAGCCAGAGATGGCCCCCCAAAGTGAGCCTGGGGAAGGC
Source organism: Myotis davidii (assembly GCF_000327345.1). Lineage (NCBI taxonomy): Eukaryota > Metazoa > Chordata > Mammalia > Chiroptera > Vespertilionidae > Myotis > Myotis davidii. Next base: position 4,626,848 of record NW_006300375.1, read on the forward strand.
TCCCATAATGCACAGGAGCAGATGTGCCCGCCCAGGGAAGAGAGAGCGCTGGGCTCCTCTTCCTGTTCGGGTAAGTGGGGACCCTGGATGGAGGCTCAGGGTGGAACCGTCCTTCATCGTCCTTTCTTCAGCAAATATGTATTGAGCACCTGCTTAATGCCAAGTGCCATTCTGGATATTTGGCATACCTCAGTGACCAAATAGACAAAGACGCCTACCTTCCAGGAGCTTAATCCTAGTGAGGGCAGGGAGTCCACCCAATGTAAAAACAACTACACGTATAAACCCTGTTAGGAGAGGATGCGCGCTAGGAGGGGATAAAGCAGAGTGAGGAGAACAGACTGCTGTCGGTGGGTGGAGCAGAATAAGCCTAAATAGGGTGATGAGAATAGGCCTCCTTGGGAAGCTAGGAGCAAGATTTGAAACAGGGAAGTGGCTAAACCAAGAGAAGATACCCAAGGAAGGGATGTGCCTGGCTTTTTGACATCACTATCTTCTCCCATGATTTGCCATGGAACAGCGTCCATCTGGTGGCAGGGAGGTCCCCAGCCCTCCTCCAAGGAGCCTCATGCAAGCTGAAGGGCAGGGCCTCTACTTGCACACACACACATATTCCAGAAACTCCTCACCGTTGTGGCTTTAGCAACCATGCAGTGCCTAAGCAGCTGCCCCGCCTGAAGGAGCCTGAAGCTGCTCCAGGCCACTGAGAACTCAGCCCCTGAAGGTATGAGATGGGCTGGGTGCAGTCTTCACCTATAGGGCTGGAACTGGGGTTTCAAACTCCCCTGCTTCCTAGCATCAGTGGGGCGCTCTGTCCATCTGTGATGTCTGCAGTGGCCTGAGGTAGCTTGTTCTCTGCCAGGGCACAAGGCCCCCAGACTGGAGGAAGATGCCCACCCTGAACAGGCTGAGGCTCCCTGCAGAGGAAGCCAGGCACACACACCACGGAAGGCTGAGCCTGTGGGCTCCTGCCCAGGTGAGTCTTCCATCAGCAGGGGACAAGGTGGAGGGAACAGGGGCCCTGTAAGCTCCAGAGCTGCTATCTGATGTGGCAGCCACTCCAGGCCCTTCCAACACAAGATGAATCAGGCCCTGGCACCTTTCTGCTCATAGAGCTTCAGCACCCAGAGGGAATTCTGCATCCATAGACAACAGGAATCAGCAAGGCCGATCCAGGAGAAACACATCATCGTGTCAATATACTCTAGAAGTCCTAACTTCCCCCATCTCTGCCCCAGTCTAAGTACAGACTTGTAGATGGCCTGAATTATAATTTCCATGAAAACATGGTGCGTTGATTAACTTTTTCATTTCTCTGCCCAGACATGCTCCCTCCCCCACATCTCCACTGATCTCAGTGGTACCCAAATGCTCCACATCTGTTGTGTTTGGCTCATCTCCCCCATACCCAGGGCGATGGAACAGTTGATTCTCTCTCTACAATCCTGCCCATCACTTCCTTCCACTAGCACCAACCTTATCATCATTTGCCTGAGAGATGTCATTTATTCCACAAGGATTTTTTTTAATGTCTACTAGGTCTAGGCCCGTGGTCAGCAAACTGTGTCTCACAAGCCACATGCGGCTCTTTGGCCCCTTGAGTGTGGCTCTTCCACAAAATACCACGTGCGGGCGTACACATACAGTGCGATTGAAACTTCATGGCCCATGCGCAGGACTCTAGGCTGTTAGGTAGAGTGGAAAGAGACAGGGTCTAAAGCAATGCAGACCTGTTTGAATCCTTGTTCCACATCCCCTAGCTGAGTAATCTTGGATTGGCTATCTCACCTCCAGGAGCCTCAGTTTGTTCATCTGGAAACAGGGTAATTTCATGTTTGTTGTGAAGGCTTGTGATAATGTATACACAGTACATCTATAATTGGCATTCAATAAATGGTGGCCATTTTCATTTTTATTAGACACATACACATTTTTATTAGATACATAGGAAATAGGACACAAGAAGTTGGCCTTCCAGAAGCTTAAACCTAGTTGACACTAATATGAGCTAGAATAAAGAATTAACATAACAATAAAGCCTTGTCACAATGAGTATTAACAGAAAGTGCTACAGGCACTGGATTTGTTGAAGATTTTGATTTGTGCTGCATTTTGAGAAAAGTGTAACCTTCAGCTCTCATGAGGGTGGGTGGAGGATGGGAAAACATTCTAGACTAAGAAAAGACTACAAGGCAGGAAAGTTGACATGTGACTGGAGTTAGAGCAGACCAGCCTGGCTAAAGTAAAGGGCTTATTCCTGGGATAAAAAGAAAGTTGCACCTCAGATGCAGCTAGAACTTACTTTATCCTGTTAATAGGGAGCCACTGCTGGTTCTTGAGTAGAAGAGTGACACAATAAAAAAGAAAGCAATATCACAACAGGATAAATAGTTGTTTGGAATTGATAGGTCAATAAAAGAGACTGGGAATAAATGCAGTTGTGACAGTCCATGTGTAATGTAACCAAGCCTCAGGCTATTACAGACTTTTAGAGCCAGACAGGAACTCAGATCATCTGGTTCAATGGTTCTCAAACAAGAATCACTTTGGGAGCTTTAAAGAGAACAGATTCATGTGCTCTGCTCCCATAGATGCATTCTGTAAAAGTTCCCCCAAAAGATTATGACGTGGCACCAGGTTTAGGAACTATGAACTAGTCCAATCCTTATCCCTAAGCAAACTAACAGACTTAGCTCAAAGAGGTAAGTTAACCAAGGTTACATTGCTGGTTAATGACAGAGGAGAACCCAAGTGGACACTGAATCTTGGGCCTTCAGCTCCTTCCTGTCGGCTGAGCCATGCTATTTCCCACGAGGGGCCAAGCTCCAGGAAAACCCACATCGAATCTGCTTCCCAAGAGGCCCTCCCTGCTTCTCCAGAGGTCAGCACCATTCAGTGGTTCCCTGTACACACAATCCTGTCTAAAGTGGGACTTCCCACCCAGCTGTAGAAGCAAGAAGGAAGGGAGTTGGAGGGAAGGGGGCTTGAGAGACAGCAGGACGGAATACAAAGCCCACTGTGTAAAGTCTGAGAGCAGGGGAAGCTCAAAGGTTCTGAGCCCAGCATCTGGGAGAAGGAAGCTGCAGTTCTCATTAAAGTAAGCGGGTAGGTCTGGAAAGAGAAGCTGTTTGGAGCTACAGCCAATTTTCAGGACTCCGTCCGGGAGCTGCTCAACCGAAGTTGAGAGACTGTGGTTCCAGAAAGGAGCCTGCTAGACAGGAAGATCTGGGACGGCTGCCATGGGCATATGAACCCAGAGTGATGCCTGAGGTCTGAACCTTGAACAACATTCATGTTCAGAGGCAGGGAAAGCGCTCTGATCAGTGCTCCTATCGACATGGGCAAACCTGGGAGAAAGCCCCCTGCAGGAGGGGGCATGGGCGGGGGTCACCAGGCGTCCTGTCTGCAGAGAGGGGAAGATACTCGGATTTGGTCATTCCCCAGTGGACAGAACAGAAGCCAGAATGCGGGGCTCCAGGAAGGGGTGGTCTACTGGCAAATTGAACGTTGCATAAATAAACGTGGGGCTTAATAGACTTGTCTTGTTTTGGCTTTTCAGGAGAGGAGTGGATGATTCGGAAGGTGAAGGTGGAGGAAGAGGATCAGGAGGCAGAAGACAGAGTCGAATGGCCCCAGCATCTGTCACTACTGCCCGGCCCCTTTCCCACACCTGACCTGGGGCCTCTGGCCGCCGCCTATAAGCTGGAGCCGGGGATCCCCGGGGCCCTGGGCGGGCTCTCGCTGGCCGGGTGGACTCCTGCCTCAGAGAAGCCCTATGGCTGCGCCGACTGCGAGCGGCGGTTCAGGGACCAGCTGACCTTGCGGCTGCAT
>NW_006300375.1:4630728-4631378 GCF_000327345.1 Myotis davidii
AGCGCGCGCATGCTGCTGCACCAGCGCAGCCACCGGGGCGAGCGGCCGTTCCCGTGCTCCGAGTGCGACAAGCGCTTCAGCAAGAAGGCCCACCTGACCCGCCACCTGCGCACGCACACGGGCGAGCGGCCCTACCCGTGCACGGAGTGCGGCAAGTGCTTCAGCCAGAAGATACACCTGGGCTCGCACCAGAAGACGCACACGGGCGAGCGCCCCTTCCCCTGCACCGAGTGCGAGAAGCGCTTTCGCAAAAAGACGCACTTGATCCGCCACCAGCGCATCCACACGGGCGAGAGGCCCTACCAGTGCGCGCAGTGCTCCCGCAGCTTCACGCACAAGCAGCACTTGGCGCGGCACCAAAGGGTGCACGAGGCGGCCTGCCGCGCCCCGCCGTCCTCCGATGTGCCCGCCCCTCCGGGTTCTCCTGCCCAGACCCTGGCCCCATCCCCTCCGGGACCTAAGCCTTTCGTCTGCTCTGATTGCGGACTGAGCGTCGGCTGGAAGAAGAACCTCGCCACGCACCAGCGTCTGCACGGCAGCGAGGGGCGCCCCTTTGGATGTGACGAGTGCGCACCGGGCGGTGCCACCGAACCCCTGGCCTGCGGGCATCGCTGCACACAGGCGCCCCAGGACGCTCCCGCCAGCGAGCG
>NW_006300375.1:4631557-4637395 GCF_000327345.1 Myotis davidii
CTTTCGCCTGGTGCGGCCGCCGCTTCAGCCGCAAGTCCCACTTGAGCCGCCACCAAGCGGTGCACACGGGCAGTCGGCCCCACGCCTGTACCGTCTGCGCCCGTAGCTTCAGCTCCAAAACCAACCTGGTCCGCCATCAAGCCATCCACACGGGCTCTCGCCCCTTCTCCTGCCCGCAGTGCGGCAAGAGCTTCAGCCGCAAGACTCACCTAGTGCGGCACCAGCGCATCCACAGCGAAGCGGCCCACCTGGCCTCCGACGCTGACCTCCCGGCCCCAGCCTGGCCCGCTCCCACGGAGGTGGCAGCGCCCCCACTCTTCTTCTGAGCCTCCTTCTTGTCCAGGCCCTTCCTTTGCATTCTGTTGCTTCCTGGTTGGAGAGACCCAAGTCCAAGCCAGTGAGCACTGTGGCTGGATGGCCTAGGCCTTGCCGGCTGTTTTTCTTTCCTCTCCATCTTACTGGCCAGACGTCCGGAAAGGATAGCCAGCTCTAACATTCTGTAACAAAGTGCTGAATGAACCCTTGCTGGGAATAATTCCTGCCTGAGTCCTTGGAAGGCTCCCACCAAGAGAAGCCCTGGAAAGCTGAAGTTCCCTGGACCACCCCTGGACAAGTCAGGAACCGCTACAGGGGGAGGGAAAGAATGGTTATCTGAGTACTTACAGTGTCATTAAAATTTAAATCTGAAGTTTCTAGGGCTTTAAATGAGCTGGGGGAGGGAACCCCTGACTAATCCACACACAGAGGACCTGGCTTTACCTACCCTGGGTGAGCTCCACTTATCCAGCTGCTGGTAATCACTCTACCAAATCAACATATAATACAGCTAATTTCCAAACCACTCCCCTGCTCCCTGCCTCTAGCCCAGAAATTTGAGGAGGAAGAAACATTAGTCTACATTTCCCATGCCAGGTGTTGAAGGCTGGAACATGGGGAATACACAGAGAGGGGGCAGGTGCCCTTTGGCTGGGCTGTTCCCATGGAGACACGAGGCAACCCTGGCTTCTAGAGCTCTAGAACTTCTGCTATCTGCGGCTCTCCCAAGGGGCTTTCAGAAAAGCAGCCCCAGCTTCCACCCTGCCTGGCACCATGAGGAAGGACATTAGTGGTGTATGGAATTTCTTTCCCATCATACGTTTACGTTGTCGTTATGATGGATGCTTGAGCCAGACGTCTCTGTAGCTGTGCCTCCCCAGCGAGGCAGCTGGGAGAGCTAGCCGCCTGTCGGTAAAGGGAAGGGGTGGGGTGATGGGGAAACAAGTTGAACCTGGAGTGAGGAGTCCTGGGTTTGACCCCTCCTGTGCCTCTTATAGACTTGGAGCAGCACATTCATTTTCCTGGGCCTCTGCTTTCTCATTACAATAAGATTACTGACGTTGATGAGGGGCAAGGGAGAAGGAAAGGGGGGTTTGAATGCAGTGAGTTTTAAGTTCCCTGGCCACGAGCAGGTGGTCACAGTAAATATGACAGTGTGGCTATAAATAGGGGCCATTTCGTTCCCCCAGCAGCATGTAAATACTTGGATATTTCACATAAAAATCTGGACTTCCAGCTTCTCTCATGAAAAGTCAGAAGATCTGGCAGCTCATGACTGAGGCTGAGCAAAAATTGGCCTCATTCAACCAAGGGACACTGAACCCCAACTGGAGGGGGCTTGCACCCCTCACCCGCCACTCCCTCCCCTGAGATCCCCACCTCCCTTTCTTTAGGGGTCTGTGGTCCCTCTCCCTGTTCCACTCGTTACAGTGAACTTCTGATATCTGATGAAGGTGCATGGGCCCACCTGGGGCTGCCGGCACAGCGATGGCACTCTGTATATCAATTTGGAATTAAATAAATACATGAGATGCTGCCAGTTGTGGGTCGATGCAGAAGCTCTTTTTGGTAAGTAGTGAGAAAGGTTGAAGGGAAACAGCGGGAAAGGCCCAAAGATAAACTTTGTTCTACAGTTTTGCCAACAAGAATGGTTCTCAACACATTAGAATATCCTGGAAACGTGAAAATATACCAATAGACGTGCACTTTTCTGTATGTTTGTTATATTTCAACAAAGAGTTTATATATGTCCAGATTGATAGATATAAAGATGGATGGATGGATATAGACAGACAGGCAGATGACAGACATCAATGCTCTCTCCACTCGAGACCAATTGAATTAGAATCTGCGTAAATGGGGCCCGAACCTGATTTTCAAAACTTTCCCCAAATGATCCCAATGTGCACCCAGGGGGGTTGAGGACCACAGCTCTAGGGTCTTGTCCTTCATCACCTTAAAGTCCAGATTCAGGTTACCACCAAGCCAGAAACATTTAAACATTTAAAATGGAAAGGATGGCCCTGACCGGTTTGGCTCAGTGGATGGAGCGTCTGCCTGCGGATTCAGGGGTTCCAGGTTCGATTCCGGTCAGGGGCGTGTGCCTTGGTTGTAGGCACATCCCCGGTGAGGGGTGTGCAGGAGGCAGCTGATTGATGTTTCTAACTCTCTATCCGTCTCCCTTCCTCTCTGTAGAAAATCAATAAAATATATTTTAAAAAAATAAAAATAAAATGGAAAGGATGGAGTCTGAGGACATGCTGGGTAGACACGGATGCTCCAGAATAAGAAAGAACACTTTTCTAACTTCCTTCCTGTAATGATGTCTGAGCAGCTTATTAGCCCCAGAGAAACAGGCACAGTGCTGAGCCCCAGATGTTAATGTGCGCAGTTTCGATGAGAATCCAAGGGCTCTATGAACACTCGGGAAATTTCAGTAAATTTATTCAAACAGACTCACTCACTCTCTGGCGTCTCAAATCCAAATAAATGCACCATTCATTCAGATATTCAGTTCCTGTTTATTGAACGCCCTCTGTCCCCGACCCAGTGTTTGGTGCACAGATACAATACATATCTGCCCTCACTCAGAGCTTACAAGTGGTTGCAGGTAAGTACATTTAAAAATAATCTACTTTTTTTCTGCCTCAGACTGCGCACACCTACTTTGAGGGTGCAGCTTTCAGTGTCCTCTTGCTCTGCATGTTTAAGGGCCTCACTTTACTCTGAAGCCAATGACCCCAGTTCCAAGTGCAGTTCAACCCCCCCTACTGGCTGTGTGACCTGGAGCACGCTTATTTTCCTCTCTGTGCTTCGCTTTCCTCGTTTGTAGAATAAGAATGATAATAGTAGTATTAACATCTGCCTTAACTGTTATGAGAAGGAGTGAAGGAAACTATTAAAAAGTGCTCAATAGTTTTCTCTATGTAAATATTTTCTGGTTTATTCCTAGATTCTTGAATATTTTTTGCCATAAATGAAAAATTTTAATTAAAAAAATTAATTGTAATAGATTATAGATTCCTTTCAGTTGTCTATGTGTATGGTCATATCACTTGTAATGAATCCTTTCCTCCTTCTTTTGGATTTTCATGCCTTCTCTTCCCTTGCCTTACTGTCCCAGCTAGAACATCCACGCTAATGCTGAATAATAGTGAGAGTGTATTTCCTCTCCTTGTTCCTGATCTGAAGAAACATTCATATGTCACCATTAAGTATCACGTTTACGCTAAGTTATTTTTTTGGTAATCTCTATCAAATTAAGAAATTTCCTTTCATCCTAGCCAGTTTGGCTCAGTAGATAGAGTGTTGGCCTGTGGACTGAAGGGTACTGGGTTTGATTCCGGTCAAGGGCATGTACCTCAGTTGCAGGCTCAGCCCCAGCCCTGGTCTGTTGGGGCACATGCAGGAGGCAACCAATCAATGTGTCTCTCTCACATTGATGTTTCTCTCCTTCTTTCCCCCTCCCTTCCAGTCTAAAAAACAATGGAAAAAATATCCTCAGGTGAGGATTAACAAAAAAAGAAAAAAGAAATTCCCTTTCTAACCCTAGTTTAGAGTATTTATGGATGTTGGCTCTTATCTAGCCATCTTTCTATGGCTATTGAGATGATTAGATGACTTTTCTCCTTTATTATGGTGGTAGGTGACTACTAGCGATTTTCAAATGTTAAAACCAGCCTTGAATCTCTGAGATAAACCCCACTTGGTCATACTGTTTTATTTCTCTTTATAAATTGCTAAATTGTTTGAAAATACTTATTTAGCAGTTTTGCTTCTTTGCACATTTTTGGAGGTTGGCCTCTGGTTGTCTTCTTGTACTGTCCTTCTCAACTTTTGCTTTCACTTATATTAGTCTCATAAAATGAGTCAGGGTATTCAATATTTTTCTGTCCTCTGGAATAGTTTGTGTATTACCGAAATGATCTCCTTAAATACAAGGTAGAACTTATGAGTGAAGCTCTCTGGATCTGCAGTTTTCTTTATGGGAAGATATTCCATTCTATGCAATTTTTATACTTCTTCTTGAATCTGTTTTAAGTTGTATTCTTCTGAGAGTTGTATAGTTCAATCAAATTTTTGGCAAAGTTGCTTGAAATATCTTTTCATTTTTATATGGTCTGTAGCAGCATCTACAATGATGTCACTTTCTTCATTCCCAAGATTGGTTATTTGTGACTTTTTACTCTTGATCTTAGCCAAAAGGTGTGCCTACTTTTTTTAATTGATGAATTATACCACAAGCTGGTCAATTTCATTTTTTGTTAAAGAAACACCTTTTGGCTTTCTTGATTATATCTAGTATATAATGCCATTTCACTCATTTTTGTTCTTATCTTTACATACCCTCAACTTTTATCTGGATTTCCTTTGCTGTCCTGTTTTTACCTCCCTGATCCTCAGCCTTTTCTTTTTCACATACTCATTTATATCCACACATTTCTCAGTACTAATTTAGCTTTATCCTCAAAGTTTGATATATGGTACTTTCTTATAGCTCAGTTCAAAATATTCCTTCTTTCTCCATTGACACGTGGGTTACTAGGATCATAATTCTTATTTTTCCAATATATAAGAATTTCTCATTTTTTATTGGCTTCTAGCTTAGTATGGTCAAGAGAACATATTCAGTATAATACTGTCAAATTTGTTTAATCTTGCTCCAGGGCTTACTATATGGTCAATTTTTGTGGCAGTCCTGCATATACTTGAGAATATATATTCTGTATCTTGTGGTCCAGTGTTCTATATATTCATCAACTGAGACAACATTAATTGGCTTGTTCAAATTTTCTGTATCCTTCCTAATTTGTTCTATCAACTTCTAGAAAAGGCATGCCAAAATCTCCCAAATATGACTGTAAATTTGGGTGTTTTCCTTTTAGTTCTTTAAACACTGAGGCCAGCAGGGGGAAAATGGAATGTATAAAAACAAACAAATGCCGAGACCGGTTTGGCTCAGTGGATAGAGCGTCAGCCTGCAGACTGAAAGGTCCCGGATTCGATTCCGGTCGGGGGCGTGTGCCTGGGTTGCGGGCACATCCCCAGTGGGGGGGTGTGCGGGAGGCGGCTGATCGATGTTTCTCTCTCATCGATGTTTCTATCTCTCTCTCTCTTACCCTTCCTCTCTGTGAAAAATCAATAAAATATATTAAAAAAAAATAAAAAATAAAAACAAACAAAACCCACAACGTTGTCAATACAACAGAAGGCAGAAAAAAAGGGGGGGGGGATCTCCAGAACAAGTGGGAGAAACCTAAGGAGAAAATAATGGTACACTCAAATTCAACTGTTAGAGATTTTATTACATGTAAATGGATTCAGGGCTCCAATGAAGGAACAAAAATTTTGTCAAGCTGGATTAAAAAATAAAATCCAACTATAGGCTGTTTACAGAAGCCACAGCTAAAACACAAAGTTGAATCAAGTCTGGTCTGCCAATGAACCAAGCTCCTTCTGGAGGCAGCAATGACACAGAGTGTCACAGGCAGAAGATGGTGGCACCCCCCCCCCCCCCCCCCC
>NW_006300375.1:4637468-4639860 GCF_000327345.1 Myotis davidii
GCTAGCCTGGAGCCCTTGGGGATCCCACTCGACTCTGACAGGTTGAAGTAGGACCTTCCCCTGCCTGCCTTACAGTGGCCTCATGCTGGCAAATGGCTGATGGAGCAAGGATGGAGGGAAGCTCAAGCCCAGGTCAGCCAGAAGCCATCCTCCAGGCTACTTGCCAGGATGGTGACAGGCCAAGCTAGAGCCTTCTGTGCCCCCCACCTCCAGACCTCTGAAATTCCTGAGTTAAAAAAGGCCCCTCAGTTTCTCCCACCAAAGTGACATTTCCCCATAAAGTAGTTGAAAGTGTTGAACACACTCCCAAAATCCTGAACTGCACACAGATTTTTCACCAAAGTAGATACTAGAAGGCTTTCAGTGAACTGAAAGTTTCTGGTGTGGCAGTGGACCTGTGGGACAAATGTAATTGCAGATGATGAAGCATCTTACCATTCATTTTATTATTTATTTTCCACACTAGAAAAAAAAAATTTGAACTTCCTGGAGGTTCTGATTGGATCTGGACCACCTAGACTGGTCTGCGTGCAAGTATTCTTGTCTGCTAAGCTCACTTGTCCCAGTACTGATACAAACCACTCAGCCACGCCCTGGTGTGGACCCACCTAGCCCCTTTCTGTAGGCACCAAGGGCCTTTCCCTTAGCAATTAACTTTGTAATTTTAGAATAGAACTTAGACCAAGGAGTGACATTCTCCCCAAATGAAATCTCTGCCTGTATTTAGCAGGAAAGTGAGAGCCACTGCTTTCCCAGCGCTAAGAGCAGGAAGGGCAGGTGTTAGGGAGAAGGGCTCTCCTAGCCCCTCTGCAGCCACTTGGAGCGCCCCAGGCACACGTGCTGTACGCCACCATCTGCCTATGAGTTGTGGCAGTTATGATGGCAAAGACAGGAGGGAGCAACATCTGAATGAACCTGAGCCGAGGAGGACAGAGGCGTGGCTGAGGAATGCATCCCAAGCAGTGCCCCTCCAGAGCAAACACATGCTGGAGTCTGGGGCAGTCAGGCCGAGAGAGATGCCTAGCTCTTCACAGCCCAGAGATGGGGAAAGTTTGGTTGGAAAGATGTGCAGGGGCTGACTGGCCCCTAGGAGAGGCAGCCAGGGGCAGGGCATCCTCAGGGCGGAGCTGATGAAGGTGGTTAGAGGCCTCCCATCTCAGGTCCCTATGTTCTCTACCATCCCAGAGTTCCTCCTCAAAGCCTCTCTGGACTCCCACCAATAGGCTGTTTGGGTCCTTGGGCCAGTTTCGGGGCCCAGTTGGAGCAGCTGCTGCAGCTGGTGGCTCTGCATCTGCACTGGTGGCTGGAGAGGCCATCTGTGGGGGGAAGGCAGCAGGCACTGAAGGGGCAGGGGGAGTTTGGGGGCCCCCAATGTGTCCAAGCAGGGGATGCACAGTGAGCACAGCACGGCTGCATGCTGAGGGTGGTGGGTGCTGGGAAGGGCTGGAGCTGGTTCCAGGTTCTGCCTGGGGGGCGCCTGGAGGCGGCTGAGGCACCAGGTGGCGTGTCCCAAGGGAGAGGCGTGAGGCCTCGCCAGCCCTGCAGCCTTCCGCCTGGCCATGCAGGGTCTTTGGTTTGGGCCTGGCAGGGCCCTTCTGTCTCCAGTAGGGCAGGTGTCTGCGAGCAGGGCCATGAGCCCAGTGAGGTCCCCGGGGGAGGGCCCACGGCCAGGAAGCCTGGCCCTTTGGCCCAGGGCCCCTAGGGCACCTCCCTAGCCGATGCACTTGGGTCCTCATGGTGGCCACTTCCTGAGACAGGCCTGCCAGGGCCGAGGCGAGCTGATCCAGCTTCTCTGAGAGGGTGGCGCTGAGGCTGCGGAGCTCCTGCTGCAGAGAACTTCCACAGGGACACGGTGTCCGCGGGGAGGCAGGTGGCAAAGCGGGAGGGACGGTGGCCATGGGGGGCGGTTCAGGCAGGCCTCTAGTAAGTGGCTTCCCTTCGGTCTTGGCTAAAACCAGAGCAGGTATGCAGGGTGAGTTCTCAGGCTATCAGGACCTCTCTCCCACGAGGCTCCCCTGGATTAGTGTATTCGGCATCCTACCCCACTACGGCCTGGCTTTAGATGGGAAGGAAGTGACTCAGGCTTGAGAATATCGATGACAATGACCGTGACATTAACAGTGGCCACATCTCCAGGCTGATTCCCAAATCATGGGTCCGCATCAGTACCCAGTGTGAATAGTCATAAGCAAACCACCAGGGATCCCCCAATCCCAACTTTTGTCTTTCATATTCAGAAGTTTTGGGGGGTTTTTTCACCCTAAGTTCTCTTAGAACTGGTCTGCACCTCAGGCAAACCTCACGAGAAGGCCCTGTTACCTGCTGTTCCCCAGACCCCTGAGCCCTAGCCTGGCCCCTTCCTCTTATCAGCACCTCCAGGGCTTCAATCTGA
>NW_006300375.1:4639920-4654774 GCF_000327345.1 Myotis davidii
GTCTGCAGGACCCCATCACCCCAGCAATGGAACCACCAGGTCACACTTCCAGTCTGGTGTGAGGATCCCCGTGCAAATCCTAGAAATCAGGAAACCCAGCCCATGTCTTAACGTGGTTAGGGAGGCACGTCCTTTGGGCCAGGTGTGCTGTGGAACCACATCTGCTATCTTCAGGATGCCCATGGCCAGGTCACACCATGTGACTAGGCCTGTTTCCTCGTCTGTTCTCTAAAGTCCACTCAAACTCTGAACTTTGATTCTGGGTGTATCCATTCTGGTACATCTTGATTTCTGTTTTGCCTCCGAAAGGTATCTATGTTTTTATGAAAAAGCCAGCTATTTCTGTAAGAAAACACTGAAATGAAATAAGCAACTTGAAGTGAGTTCAAGGTGAGACTCTTCCTACCTGTGACCCAAACAATTCTGGAAGAGTGTTAAAAAAAAACTTTCTCCCCTGTGACCCTGCAGGAAGGAGCTGAGCAGTGGGAAGGGGTTGGGTGGCTGTACAGATGCTGACCCATGCCCACCCCTCTGCCCAGGGCTCCTGACAACTTGAGGGGACGGGGAGGCCACCACATCACCTGCAACACTTGGTCCTCTGTGTCCAGGCACCGGATCCCTGGATTCTTCACTAACCCTGAGCTTGCAGGACAGGGGCCGAGCGGGTGACCCAGGAGGCTGGCAGGGCCCCAGCCTGGGCCTTTTCTCTGGCTGAGGGGCAGGGCAGATACTCCCAGCTGCCCCTGCAGAAAGAGCACAAAACACTTGGGGTGTGCACATGTATCATTTTGACAAAGCAATTCTAACATGGGAATACTTGGGCACGACCTAAAAAAAAATCAAGCTTTCAACTCTCAAATACTGATTAAATGAGATGCAAAACGGGCAACTTGGCCCACCTGGGAGCCCAACTCTGGTCTAATTGCTTTGCTGGGGCCCATGTGACTGGGGTTGGGAACCGGACTGTCTGTGGTCCTCTGCTGACACCTCTGGCTCCACCAGGGGGTGGGGGCCGGGGAGAGCAGGTAGAGACGACCATGATCTGCAGGTCCCACCACCAGTGAGACTCTACCAGGGACATGCTGGGGACACTCTGTGCTCTTTTCCACCAGCCCCACTGGGCAGTGAGGAATGTGGGGACAGCCTGGGCTGCAGAAAGGCCAAAGATTTCCTGGGCCATCAGCCTGAACTGGAAGGATTCAGCCCCCTCCCCAACCAGTCACTCCACCCGTACCTCCTTGGGTGCTGCCCAGGGGGCTAGGCCGGCCTGGGGTCTCCAAGCACACTTCTGTCCGGGGAGCCTGGGACCTGCCTCCCGTCTTCTCCTCTGCTTTTCCTGCTGGTCAAACACCAGGTCAGGCCTGGACTGAGAAGCGAGGTGGCCTGGGGTAGCAGGCAGTGTTTCCAGCTTTCTTGGCAGGACAACCTCGAAGTTCTCCCAGGTGGAGTCTCACTTCTGACACTTTTATGTTTATTGCCAGATTTTAAAAAGGTTTATTATTTACATGCAGTGTAAGACCCTGGCATTAAGCTCTGGATTGCCAAGGCGTCCATTTCAGAAGATGTCCATCTCACATAAACATACTGCCAGGGGTATGACAGCTCCTGGCCAGCAACCAGGGAGGATCCAGGCTGCCCCACCCCCGGGAAGGGTCCCTCTTTCAGAAAGCCTGGATGACCTAGATCAGTGGTCAGCAAACTGCGGCTCACGAGCCACATGCAGCTCTTTGGCCCCTTGAGTGTGGCCACAAAGTTTCAATCGCACTGTACGTGCGCGCCCACACGTGGTATTTTGTGGAAGAGCCACACTCAAGGGGCCGCAGTTTGCCGACCACTGACCTAGATAACTGACCGTCTGAGAGACACTGCTTCTCCCTTCCTGCGTCCTGATTCCCACTCTCATGTTTCAAATTAGCCAATAAAGAGTGAACCCACCAAACCCTAGACACCCACCACGACGGTGACCAAGACAGAGCACCAGGCCCTCGTGCTCTTTCCTCTCTCGTGACCTGAGTATAAATCCTGCTCCTTAAAGTTCTCTGATGGTTTTGCTGAAGTGCGTCCTATGATCTTAAGCAGCACAGGGTGGCCCAGCCAGAACACTGGCCCAGGTGGAGGGATTGGTGGGGTTTGTACTGAGAAAGAAGGCTGGGTGAGCGCCTCAGGCATTCCTAGAGAGAGTATCACTATCCACAGGCTGGGCCCACACAACAGCGTGTGTGTGTGTGTGTGTGTGTGTGTGTGTGTACACATTAAGTGTATATAATACATACATATTATATATACTAGATGCCTGATGCACAAAATTTGTGCATGGGTAGAGTAACTAGGCCTGGCTGGCCATCAGGGCCAATCTGTGGGGTGATCAGGGGCCCCCTGCTGGCACCCGCCTTGGCTGGCCTGGGGTCTCCGGGCTGGGGGCAGCTCCTGGGTTGAGCATCTGCCCCCTGGTGGTCAGTTCACGTCATAGTGACTAGTCATTCGTCGTTGGGTCGGTTTACATATTAGGCTTTTATTATATAGGATAACACTAGAGGCCCGGTGCACAAATTGGTGCATGGGGTTGGGAGGATGGACCGCAGGAGGTTGGCAGCAGGCTCCAAGGAGGGAGCCAGCCCTCAGCCCCCCTGGGAAAGGGGCCGCCACCCACCCCCCAGTTCCTCATCCCAGCCCAGGGCCCAAAGGCCCCGGAAGGGTCAGGAGAGGAGGCAATAGTAGCTGGATGCCAACGCCTACCCTGCCCCGCCACTGGACGGTTCCCGGCCTCCTGCCTCCCCTCTCCTCCTTCCCTGGCTGCCACCACTGTGGGTGAATGGCCCCCAGGGAAGGGAGAGGACAGATGGGAGCGAGACAAACCCTTGTGTCGAGGGCTGACTTTTAGTACATCACAGCGAGGGAGCTGCTCTACTACGTACAAAACCCCAACCCAGAAGCAGGTGGTCTGGAAGGTTTAGCACCAGGGGCTGATGCTGATGGGGGCCAACCAGAGGTGGGGGAGGGGGAGGGACCATGGGCTACTGGCCTGCCACTGGAGGTTGGCTGTGGGAGTGCGCTGACCACCAGGGGACAGCTCTTGCATTGAGCGTCTGCCCCCTGGTGGTCAGTGTGCATCACAGTGACTGGTGGACCAGTTGTTCCGGTCATAATGGTTGCTTAGGCTTTTATATATAGAGAGAGATTATAACATATATATTAAGTTCATGGCTAGGTTTTCTAATCAAATACACTCATTTAACCCTCCTGGAACCCTGAGTGCCTCAATAGCCCCACCTTCTCTCTCGTATACAGCTCATCTTACAGGGAACTCAAGCATGACAAAAGCAGAGAATTTTCTGGCAAGAGTCAGACAAAGTGACAGGTGGGACTCAGAGAACCCAGCCTCTGGACTGTGGTCCTCCTGGGGACGTGCCCCACTCAGGAGGCCCCAGGCTCACCTGTCCTGAGACCGAAGTGGTCCCTGGGCTCTGTTCTCCTTGGACCTTCACCAGGGCTTGGGGTCGGAGGGCCAGGTCTCTTGCTGCTGGGAAGAGGGTCCCTCTCTGCATCACAAAGCTGGTATCAGGGTGGGGGCCTCAGCCTGGGGCATAGCTTCCTGTCTCCCTCTCCCCCACAAGCTTACCCTGCAGTAGTGGCTGCCAGAGCTCAGGCTCCAGCCTTGGGTCTTCCCCTTCTGAGCTGCTGAGGCTGGAGCTGGAGCTGGAGCCAGTGACGGTGCCGGGGCCAGGGCTGGGGCTCGGGCTGGGGCCGGGGAGGGCCAAGCATGTGAAGCGCAGGGGCCTCCCAGGCAAGATCCCCTTCAGAGAGTTCTCCAGGCAGTGAAGCGGGGAGGGTGTGGTGGCTGTCCCTGGGCAAATGACAGAAGAACCTTCTGTCCATCAGCTTGACAGGTAGGAGGACCCTCTGCCTGAATGAACAGGCGCACAGCCCAGTCACCGGCCCCAGACCAGCTCCGGTGGACCTGAACATCCTCTCTGCCATGACGGTGGAGAGAAGTGAAGCCAGAGCCTGGCTAGGCCCCCAACCCCTGTGGAAATCCAGCTGGGGAACTTTCTGGAAGACTCAAGTTACTGAAAGTCACTAGTAGTCGGTTCCAGCCAGGCCCTGGGTCCTCCTACTCCACTCCCTCAGGACCAGTGTCCAACAGCAGAGACTCAGTTAAGCCCACAGGAAGCCCCCAAAATCAGCTCTTGCCTGGTAGGAGTGTCAGAAACACCATATTTATTCACACAAGTCAGAGCCTACTAGCACTTTGGCAGGTCAAGGACAGAATTCTGCTTCAAGTTAAACACAGTGGCCACAGCAGCAGAGGGAGCCCCTGCACTCACTCACGTGCTCAGCTGGCAGCCTGGGGAACGAACGGGTGTGTGACAGGGAAGGAAGAGGAACAGAGACGGAAGGGAAATCGATTCCCTCATCAAAGACTCTGTTTGGAGCGAAAACATCCCAGGAAGTGCTGAGGGCAAATGTGAGCTCACCGTCCTGGAGCCACCTCCATGGTCCTGGCCTGGTGGCCACGTGGTCTTTGAGCCCTCGCTGGCAGCAGGCGGGGACACTGCTAGAGGTGAGTGCCTGTGGGCTGGCTGGCCGCAGGCTCCTGGTGGGCACGGCCCCCCTAAGATGGACTGGTTCACACACCTCTCTCCTCAGTCCTGTTTTAATGAGAGGCCCAAAGGCCTGTCAGCCCCAGGGCTCTGTGTTGGCACCAAGGAAACAAGTCAGTGGACAGAAAACTGTCATCGTTGTACTCTCGGGCACACGTGTTCCAGGTGCGGAACACACACCAGCCCTGCAGATGTTCCCAGGGGCACCTAAATCCTCTGGGATCTCTTCAGACCCAGCTACCTGCACTCCTGGGAGCCCCACAGCCCAGTGACTATGCCAGACCCAAGCATATGGGGCCAGGACAGCCACAGTCGAAAGACGCTCCTCCACAGCCAAGGCCAGGCTCAGTCCTGAACTCAGCAGCAGAGAGCCCTGCCCCGACTGCACCCGCCATGCAGAGGCGGGCAGTGCTCTCTGGCTTTCTGGCCTCACACTAGCCTCTGCCCAGGTCATTTCCCGAGAGTCTTTTCTTTTTAAAAAAATATTTTTATTGACTTCAGAGAGGAAGGGAGAGGGAGAGAGAGATGGAAACATCAATGATGAGAATCACTGATTGGCTGCCTCCTGCATGCCCCCTACAGGGGATCAAGCCCACAACCTAGGTATGTGTCCTTGACCGAGATCAAACCCAGGACCCTTCAGTCCGCAGGCTGTCGCTTTATCCATTGAGCCCAACTGGCTAGGGCCAGAGTGTCTTTTCATCTCAGGGGTGAATGTGGCCCTTTTCCTACTCCTAGACCCCCCGCAACCATGCTTTACCTTCCTTGTCTGACATCCAGTTCTTGGGCTCCACTCTCTGTGGTTCTCTGTCCCCTGCAGAGGACCAGGACCAGGTGGGCTGTGACCTGGGCACAGATATCTCCCTGAGACAATTCTCCAGGCGCTGGAGTGGGGCACTACGGACTGGAATTCCTATGAAAACCCAACATTTGTAGTGTCAGACAGTCAGAGCTCAGTGTCTGCGAACCCCAGGGACCTTGCCTGCACTGTGTCCAGGGCAGCTGAGCCCAGGGGAGGAGGCACAGAGCACTGGACCTGTCATGGCAGTGCAGGATACCTGAACTCAGGACCTGGCCCCAAGCATGTGTCAGTCCAGGCTCTGAGTGGCCCTGCTCAAGCTGGACCAACATGTCTTGGCCGCCTATTTGGAAGTCAGGTCAGTGGACTGTGATAAGGGCACCCAGGTCTGCTGCCAGCATGGGCACGGGGACCTGACTAGGATATGCTGGACACCACAGTGGGCTGGGACGCCTCCCACCTTTTCCCAGGGTTGATCCCGAGCCTTAGGCTGGCCAGCTCACCTTTTTCAGGCCTACGTCCCTGGCTGCCCTCAGAGATCTGGAAATCCAGGTCCCCATCAGTACTGCTGGATGAGGAGAAGCTGGTGGGGGTGCTGTGGGGACCTGGGGCGAGGGCAGGGCCATCTCTGACAAACCCTTGCAGACCCAGAGCCGGAAGAGACCCCATAGTCAGTCCTGCAGGAAACAACACAGCTGGCATCATGGGAAAACCACTAACAAAGAGGTCCCTGGGTCCCGAGCTGTAGGAAGATGCCCAGGAGCCCTGCCCCAAGGATCTTCCACTGGGGTCTCTCTTTGGTTAGGGAGCTCACAGCACTGATTAAAATACCACAGCATGTTAACCCACATGACCCCAGCCATTGGTCTCAGGGGGCTAGAGTAAGAGCTCTTAGAGAAGGCAGTGGGCAGGAACAGTTTAACTGACTTCCACCCAATTCAGGAGCTGTTAGAGGGCAGGCATGAAAGAGACTGGGGGTGGGAGGGAGGGGAGAAGGGCTTGCACTTTACGAGACCCAAAGAGGAGGACATAACAGTGTCCTCAGCAACGCGCCCCTCACCCCACCCCACCCGTGTGCTGTGCAGGGACAAACGCCATCCCCAGGGCATGGCCAAGTCTACCTTGACTGTGTGATCCTCGGGGGTTCAGCTCAGGCCTCTGAGACCCGGGGTCTCCTGGATGGGAGCTCTGGAACCAAGAGGTGGCCGGCGGCGGCTGGGGAGGTAACGACCCACTCAGGGGAATGCCCTTCAGACAGGCCTCCAGGGCTTCCAGAGGTGAGCTCGAGGCACTGCTGGCTGGGACAGGGGAGATGGCCCTATCACCATCTCTGGCAGGTCCCCTGGCCTGGCCCCAGGCTGGCTGCCCCACCCACCTTCTGCTGGGGTGAGAAGTCCTGCACCAAGTATGGGAGCCTGCCAGGCAGGACACCCTCCTTGGGGGACTTAGATCTGCTCTGTTCATATGGGGGATGACACAGACTGTCCCCCAGGCTCTGGGGCAGGTGGTAGACCCACATGTATGAGATTTCCCTGACAGTCGGGAAATCTCTGCAAGTGAAGGTCCTTATAAGGGAGGGCTCCTGGGCAAGGCTGGATTCCGGAGGGAGTGGATTAAAAGAGGGCATTAGTTGCTTGAGGACAGTGGGCTCTTCCCCTGTGGACAGGCATAACTCTATTGGGGGCTGAGAACCCCATTAGGACTCAAGCAAAAGACCCAGGTCTCACCTTGCGCTGTGGGGCCCCATCTGAGCACTTGGTCCCCACTGGTGTCTCCGTCACCCCCGGGACTGCTGGTGGCAGAGGGTCTGTGGGTCCGCCTGCGGAGCTGACAGGATGCAGGCACTGGGGGGCTCCGGGCCCAGCCATCCTCCATCTTCACAGAGAGCACACGGCCAGCGCCAGCACCGGAGCAGGAAGGACGAGTCTGGAGGGATCTGGGCCCTGCAGGAAGCCCTCCATGAGGCCCTCATGGGTTACGACAGGGTTTCCAAGTCTCCCCTCTGAGGTAGTCACACTCAGTCACCAGCACATGGACCAACTCACACTTCCTGTCCTGCCACCAGCCTTCCCTCACCCCCCTGCCCCTCAGAGGGGCACCTCTAGAGGTTTCCAGAGGAGCCAGGTCAGTCCTCCCAGGGAGCACCTATCAGGTCTTTCCTCCAAGGCCAGCACACCTGTCTCCATTAGACTTTCTCAACGTCCCGAGAAGCTGCGGAGCACAGGAGAGCTGAGAGTGTGGAAATACTATCCCAGCCTAGTAGGACATGATGAGAACCCCCACATCCAAATTATGCCCCAAATGTCTACTGGGCTGAGCTCTGTCTTCTGTTCTCAGTCTCCTTCCCCTACACCAGTGGTCGGCAAACTCATTAGTCAACAGAGCCAAATATCAACAGTACAACGATTGAAATTTCTTTTGAGAGCCAAATTTTTTAAACTTAAACTATATAGGTAGGTACATTGTTATTAACTTAATTAGGGTACTCCTAAGGCTTAGGAAGAGCCACACTCAAGGGGCCAAAGAGCCTCATGTGGCTCGCGAGCCACAGTTTGCCGACCACTGCCCTATACCATCCCTTCCTTCCTTCTGGAACTCCTGGCTCCTACTCTAAGAGCCGATCTGGACTGATGAAGCAACTCTTTCGTGACTTGACAATCCCCAACATCTGGCCACTCCAACCAACACACAGGAATGTGGCCTGAGTGTCTCACTGTGAGGGTCACCCACGGCCCTGCCTAGAGCAGAGGAAGGAATGGATGACGTCCAAGGCCCTCCCAGTGCAGCCAGTGCCTTTACCTCCAGAATTCCTTCCCCAGGCCCCCAGATCCTCCTGCAGCCGAGGTTCCCCTGCTCCTGAAGGGCTGGGGTGCGTGTCCTGGGCCACTGGGATCTCCTTCAGACAGTTCAGCAGCCCCTGGAGGGGACAATCCCCAGACGCTGCCTCTGTTTTCACTACAGGAAAAAGCAACACATTTCCACCCTGAGCCCAGTGTCCTCAGTCTTTGTGAAAACAACAGGTGGGCAATCCAGGTAGGCAGGTAAGAGTTCAGGGCCAGAAATCTGGAGGTGTGGGTCATCTGTAACTCATTCAGTTTTGCACAGGCCACTGTCGTCTTGGTGGCAGGTTTAAAATCTCTGTCTCCATACCTCCCAGAACTGGACAGAAAAGAGAAGGGACGATAAAGGCAGAGCACACGGTGTGACTCTGAACACAAACGAAGGAATGGGCTGATGGGTCGCTGCTTGTAGACAGTTCTCCTGGCCCTGAACAGGACTTATATTGAGGAGGCCAAGCCTTTTACACGCACGCACGCACGAATGCACACGCACATTACTGTACTTAAGCCTCACACAGCCCTCTTAGGCGGAAACAATGACCCTCTTTTACAGATGGCGAAACTGAGGCTCAAGACTTCAGGAGTCTTGAGTCTGCACAGTTAACAGATGTCAGACTCCAGGACAGGCATTCCTCGCCCCATCATACTGCCCTGATCGCCCAATTCCACGGTAAGTGTCGAACTCACTCAGCACATCCTCCTCTGACATCCCACAAACGGGCGCGTAAAGAACACAAAAGGATCCAGGGTCTGCTTTGAGTTTCCTTCTACCAGCTGCCTACATGCTATTCTAAAAAGCCACCTGGCTCCAGAAATATGACCCTGATGATATGCAGCAGCCAAGTCGAGAATGATCCTTCAGGAAGACACTCGATTTAAAGGGAAATAGCTCTAGAAAGCCAATTCGAGTTTTAGAGGCTTCAGAAACCTTGGCCTGAGACAGGTCCATAGGACTCACCTCCCCAGGGTGGGCTCCCAGGTCCCAGCTCCACCCGGGTTAGCCGTGACATGTCCAGGCCTGGGACAGGAGGCGGTAAGCTCGAGGACGCCTCAGGGTGCTGGGGCCCAGGCACAAGGATTTCCTTCAGGCAGTTGATGAGACCTTGCAAGGGGCTGCTCCCAGAGGTTCCTGTGGGACCTGAAAGATCGGCCAACGTCAGTGCAGCCCTGATGGTGGCAGCTGTGAGATGACAGGGCATTTGAGATCCCCCACCTGTGAGAATGGGAGGGCCCCTGCTCTGTTGGGTTGTCTAGAGGCTGAGATGGGAGAGGACATGCCTCCATTTCCCTATCCCACTCAGCTCCAGGACAGACCCACTCTCAGGAAAGCCAGCCTCTCACCTGCTCCTGAAGTCCCTCTCTGCTGTTTTCTGTGGCTCTTCCTTCTGCTAGGGCTACAGGTGAGAGGACTGCATTTCCCGTCTGGGGCTCCAGGGCCTTCCTTCTCCATAGGCTCCTGTGTGTCTACAGTTTCTGTAGCAAGAGAGACAGGAAGGCCATTCCAGCCCTGGCTCCTGACCCCAGGGAATTGCCCAGATCTGGTATCCACAGAGGGAGAGGCCTCTCCAGCCCCCAAATTCCCAGGGGGCAACCTGAACTACTTGTAGAGCCAGCTCCTACAAGGCTTGCTTCCTCCTGGGATAATTGTAAATACCAAGACTGTTCACTCCAAATGCCTGGGACCCTCCCCCAACTCCAGCCTCTGACTTTGGCTCAGCAAGTGACACCAGCAATCTCAACATACAGGCCCTCATTCTGCACTCATGTTTGTCAAATGTGGAGTCTTGGAAACCCCAGAGCAAATCTACCAGGCGACACTTGAAGCCACAGGCCCATTGGGGTATGTTTTCCAGGAGTACCAATTTTATTCCATATTAATTTAAAATATTTTTAATAAAACAGATATTTAGACAAATGTAAAAATTGAAAAAAATAAAGTGAGATCCCCCAGAGAAATTCTGATAACTACCCTTGCCCTCTTCTGCTCTTTTTTTTTAAAATATAATTTATTGATTTTTTTTTTACAGAGAGGTAAGGAGAGGGATAGAGAGTTAGAAACATCGATGAGAGAGAAACATCGATCAGCTGCCTCCTGCACACTCCCCACTAGGGAAGTGCCCGCAACCAAGGTAGATGCCCTTGACCGGAATCGAACCTGGGACCCTTTAATCCGCAGGCCGACGCTCTATCCACTGAGCCAAACCAGTTAGGGCCCTCTTCTGCTCTTAGGGTTGCCTTAATGAGAAGGTCTGAGAATCAGATCAGATATGCACAGGTATGTTACCTGCTGATAGGCTTGTATGTCAGCAGCGGCCCCCACTTATGTGCATCATCAGCGTGAGCACACAGTACTCCATGAGCAGGGCTGGGTGACAGGCCACCCGGGCACTGAGCACCACACCTCCTCTTTGGTTCACAGACAGAGGCTGAGCACTTGTCCTGCTCTCCAGGGAGCTTGTCCCCATTTAGCAACAAGGGAAACCAAGTCTTAGAGAAATGAATAGGGCAGTGATGGTGAACCTTTTGAGCTCAGCGTGTCAGCATGTAGAGAAACCCTAACTTAACTCTGGTGCCGTGTCACATATAGAAATTTTTTGATATTTGCAACCATAGTAAAAAAAAGACTTATATTTTTGATATTTATTTTATATATTTAAATGCCATTTAACAAAGAAAAATCAACCAAAAAAATGAGTTTGCGTGTCACCTCTGACACGCGTGTCATAGGTTCGCCATCACTGGAATAAGGCATGGGCCCGGTTCTCCTGAATCCAGAGTTGGAACCTGCCCCCACTGAGTCACACTCACTGATGGGGAGAGGGCTTCCCTGCCTCCTGGCTCCGGGTGAACTGCTGGACGATGAGCTACTGCTGGGCTGGTGGACGGGCGTGTCTGGAAGGCAGTTGAGCAGGCCTTGGAGAGGGCAAGTTGCCACCGTCACAGCTGCTATCGGGAGGAGAGAGAGGACCCTGGAAGCTGAGATTGATGCCCAGCAGGTAAAGTGCTCCATTCCGGCCCTTCCTTGCCATATTCCACTAACAGGACATCAGTAAGCTCTGCCTTGTCACTCCTGAGCTTAAAATGTCGACTCACTGTCACAGTCTTGTTCTGATTAGATCCCTCCCACCCACCCCCCCTTTCTATTTCGGTTACTATCAACAGAGCAGACTCAAAGGAACCCTATAGGCTCGGGCTGATGGGGAAAGCCCCTGAGGAGGTGAGGCCTGAGCTGGGAAGGGCCAGTGAGAAGGAGAGACTGATGAGGTGGGAAGAGCACAGGCTGGGAGGGGGACCTTTGTCCCCACTGGCCATTCAAACAAGGCACAGCGTAGCCTTCCTCACCTTAGAACAGGACTGGCTTCACCTGCCACGCAGGGCACAACGTGACGTGGCCACAGGATGTGGATGAAGCCATGTAGAAACCACTGTGAGAAAACTCAGAGGCTGCTGTTCCATCAGCTCTCCATGTCTGAGGCAGGCACGCTGCCAGGGCATTCATGAAATGGAACGACTCCACCTAGGGTCTGGCAGCAGCTAGGCAGGCACACAGCACACACATGGCACTGCTCACAGCTTAAACTTCACCTTGTGGAGTGCAAAGGGTGCCCTGCATTCCGACTTACCTTCGGGGTTCGCCTGTTCCCCATCCAGGCCGGCTCTCCCGCTCTCAGAGCCGATTTCCCCAAACAGGAACCCCGGAATCTCTTTCACCAGCTGCACTAGGGCGGTGAGGTGCAGGCTGTGCTGGGGTGCTCCTCCTGCTGGAGAGGCCACAGTGAATCCCCACTCCCTACGTCAGCTCCGCACTCACACTGCTGTATGCATTTCATGTGGTCCCGCAACCACATAAGGAGCGGCCGACGGCTATGAGATAAAGAGGACCAGGCTCAGGCCTGGTGACCTGCCCACGGGCACAGCCAGGACTGGAGCTGGGACCCCGGGTAACTGGCCTCTTCTATATGCTGTCTTCATTACCTGGTACTCCTCTGAGGGGAACACCAAAGCTTGCATCCCCATCCTCTCTCACCATTGGAGCCCTCTGCCTTTCCTGGCACTGCCCCCCCTAAATCTCCAGGCCTTGCCCAGGCTGAGCTCTGGGTGCCAGCCTGTGGCAGCACCTTCGGGAACTTTAGGTGGGCTCTGCATGGGTGGTGGCAGGAAGGGAGCCCACAGAGGTGATGCACTCCAAGGGCGACCCCAGGTTTTCCCTGAGCAGATAACTCACTGGGCAAGTGTACCAAGCTCCCAGCCCAGAGGGATGAGGGGTGAAAGGTCAAGGTGGGGTTAGGGTCAGGAGCTTGGTGGGGTGGAGAGGACTGATGTCACAGTGTCCCATGTGAAGTGGAGCTGGGAGCTAAGGTCCACATGGTGGGAGGGAAAAGAGTGAGTCCACTCGGGTCCAGGCTTCCTGGGGGGACCAGGACACCCAAAGGGGCCTGGCCCTCTACCAAGATTACTCACCTACGGCACCTCCCTTAGGAGGCTCCTGTTCCTCGCCAGCTTTGCTCCTGCTCATGGCTCCTCCAGGCTCCGCAGGAGACAGGAAGGCAGAGAGGGGGAGCAAGTCAGCTGTCCCTGAGAAGGAAGAGGGACAGTTCCCCTGGAGTGGAAGCTTGCCTCCGCCCCCTAAGCCCAAGCATGCAGGCGGCCCTGATGCCCGTACATCCATGCATCTGTTGACCCATGTGTTCGTGTGACCACCAAACCCCAAGAACCAAAGAGTGTTAGGACCCACGAAACCACCTTGCTCAGTGTTTTGCCAGCTTTTTAGCACCCCACCAAAGCAGTCCCGAACCCTAGTGTAGTCCACAGAAGCAACAATGGCGTAAAACATCAGTGAGGCCCCCCCAGCTCAGCTGAGGCTCTCAGAACACCACCTCCAGCGGCGTTTGTTTTGTAAAGGAAGATTAAGGCCTCGGCCTGGGCTGCTGGATGTAGCCCCCCTTCCACTTTCAGCTCAGGCTCTTGCTACACCTCCCCAGAAAGGCCCCAGGGCACGGCCGGCTCCTTACCCAGGGAGACCAGCGCCTGGTAGTTCTCCTGCATCACATCCCTGTAGAGTTCCCTCTGCCTCTCCCCGAGGAGCTGCCACTCCTCCTCAGAGAACCGCACGGCCAGGTCCTGGAAGGCGATGGGCACCTGCGGGCACAATCTCGGGGGAGTGGGCTGGTTCCATCCCATCAAGGTCAGGTGCACACAAAGGAGTGGGGAGCAGCAAGCATGTGGTGGGCCTCTGACACACGGGAGCAGGCAAAGGAGCAACAGCAATCAGATGGGAGTCGACTGTGTCCCCAAAATGCTATGCTGTGAATGTGGCCTTATTTGGAAAAAGGGTCATTACGGATGTAATTAGTTAAAATAAGGTCATACTGGAGTAAGCTAGGACCTTAACCCAGTATGACTGGCGTCCTTATAAGAAGAGAGACACAAGAGAAGGCCATGTGACGACAGAGGCAGAGACTGGATTGATGCAACCACAAGCCAAGGAATGCCCAGGGCCACCAGAAGCTGGGCAACTGAACCCTAAAAAGCAAAACCACGGATTAGGGGAAGCTACTATATATTAATGCGGACCAGTAGTTTTATTGCTAGCTTTACCCAGTGGCCAAATAAGTTTCTATTGAATGAGTACAAAAAACGTTTTACATAAATGTTAAAGGCACGCTTTAAAATTAAATAGCCATTGCAGTTTGAAGTTATTTATTACATGTTCTTACAAGCTAATATCTTTTTAAAGTATGATACTTTGCAAAACACTGTGTAATATGAAGTGAGAATTCTCCTGACCCGTCCACAATGTGTTAAGGATCTGGTCTCGTCCGATTTATCTATCTGTCCTCTGTGAGTTTGGTTAGTAAAAGTCAGTTCCCTGAGAACCATAACCTAGGGGTGTAACAATCAACATCAGGCTCTGCCCCCACAAAACAAGAGTTCCACCCAGACACACCGTCCGGAGGCCAGTAAGAAGAATCAAATCAGGACGGCCTTGGATGTTCATTTCTTCTCCAACTTCTGGTAGCTCAACACAGAGCTGACTCGGCAGGTCTGAGTTAAATCCAGGGAAGAACATGCTGATAGTATGGACATACCGAGTTATGGAGGGTCCACCTTTCTAACAAGGCCACTCCCGGGACCAGGGATATTGGCTGACCCCTGCCTGGACTCCTCTCTAGGTAACTCATGCCATGCTGTGAACAGCGGCAGCCTGGACACCTCCTATCTGATGACAAGAGCTGGGGGTTGTGGGCATGTACAACTTCCCCAACACACCCATTTCCATGTACCAGGTGCCCCAGCCACCCAGCCAGACTCTCCGCTCCATCGGCCTCCCTCCTCTGCCCTCTCTAACTTTAACACCCACACACTAAGGGTACCTGCCGGCCCATTTGAAATGAATAAAACTAAAAAAAAATAAAGAAAAAAGACCGTACCCTTTTATGTAATGACTAGGGGCCCGGTGCACGAAATTCGTGCACTGGGTGGGGGTGGGGGGTAGTGTCCCTCAGCCCAGCCTGCCCCCTCTCACATACTGGGACCCCTCAGGCGTTGACCCCCATCCCCCTCCAATCGCAGGATCGGCCCCTTGCCCAGGCCTGACGCCTCTGGCCCAGACA
>NW_006300375.1:4655476-4658955 GCF_000327345.1 Myotis davidii
CCAGTCCAGTTTAAGAACCCATTGTGGCCCTCGAGTCAAAAAGTTTGCCCACCCCTGACCTAGACCCAGCTTATTCTCTTTGTCTGTCTTTTCTACATCCTTCGCTGTGCCCCCTCAGGCTCACCGAACCCTTGGCTGTGCTGGCATGGCACACTATGCTGGTGACACACTTATCCTGTGTGAGGGGCAGAGTGTCCAAAGTGAGGAGGAGTGAAGCAGCATGCAGAGTGGATAGACAGACTCAGGGCCAAGTCTAGAGCTCAAGCCTTTGGACTGAAATTTTGAAATCCCTTCCCTGTTCTTGACTGTGACTACATCTTATATAATAAAAGCATAGTATGTAAATTGTCCCCTCAACCAGGAGGTTGTCCGGGAGTTCGACCAGAGGGCGGGGCTAGCCAGGGAAAGGGCGGGAGGCCCAAGCCGGCAGCCCCTAGGGACCCTACCAGTGC
The DNA here is from genome assembly GCF_000327345.1 of Myotis davidii. Classification (NCBI taxonomy): domain Eukaryota; kingdom Metazoa; phylum Chordata; class Mammalia; order Chiroptera; family Vespertilionidae; genus Myotis; species Myotis davidii. The sequence goes on from NW_006300375.1 coordinate 4,655,929, forward strand.
ATGAATTTCATGTACTGGGCCTCTAGTCCAATAATAATAATATCAGTAAACCTTAAGAAACTAAGCATCCAGCCCTAACCAGTTTGGCTTAGTGGATAGAGCGTCAGCCTGTGGACTGAGGGGTCCCAGGTTTGATTCCGGTCAAGGGCATGTGCCTCGATTGTGGGCACATCCCCAGTGAGGGGGTGTGCAGGAGGCAGCTGATCGATGTTTCTCTCTCATCGAAGTTTCTCACTCTCTATCTCTCTCCCTTCCTCTCTGTAAAAAATCAATAAAATATATTAAAAAAGAAAAAAAAAGAAACTAAGCATGCAATTTTTAAAATTACTATTACCCAGTAAAGTCTGTAGGGATAGACATGGGGGTATCTGTATCAGACATTCCCATTCCCAGTAACCTCGTAATAAAAGCTGAACATTGAAACAGATTATTCAAGTTGGTGATGGGGAAAGGGTACAAGTCCTGACCACAACAAATGCTCCTGTGCCACTGCTAAATGGCATGGCCCAGCTGGCGCGGGAAACGGGGCATAAGGCCCCAGCAGAGCCAAACAATAGTTCTGCCGGAGAGCTAGTTTAAGCCAGCAGACAGCATCTGTTTAGTAAACCAGGTGGAAAATACTCTGTATCCTCAGCTTCTCCCACCAGAAGCTCTTACAACATAACAACTGACAAAACAAAAGGGCTTTGAGGTTCAAAGGATGAGCTTCACAGCTTCCTTTTAATCGGGGCTGATTTCCCAACTCATCCTAGGTCTACTAAATCATGATTTAGTGCTTTCAGGGTTCAGACATCAACATTTTCAAATTTCCCAGGGGATTCTGACATGCAGTCCAGTCGCAGGCTGGAGACTGGATGGAACCTGCCTGGTCCCCAGAATATGAAACTCTCCTGGTAAACAGGCCCTTCGGCCCCTCCCTTCTCCCCAGGCACCAGCCGTCCAAGGTAGCACGTGTGTGAACTAGAAATCACAGACAACTGCTGTGGACCTTTAAGGAGCAGTGAACATTTCATGCCAATTTCCACCCAAAACTGGGTGGCTCATCAATTTCTACTTCAGTGCCTTCAGTAACGGGTGCCTATCACACTCCCAACAGCTGGTCCTACTGCTGGCCTGATCTGTCAGTTAAGAAGTTCTGGACAAAGTCAGGGTAGAGCATGGGGGTTAGGGCTTGACCTCAGGAACCTGGTTGCTGGCATTCCAATCCCTGCTTTGCTTCATATTAGCTATGCCACCTCGCCAAGTTCATCTATGAGACTGGGATCATAACGGCCTATGTTGTAGGCACGCTGTGAAGACTAAGTAGATTGATACAGGAAAAGTGCCCAGAACAAATGCTGGAACATTCAAGTACTATTAGTGTTACTGCAGCCAAATCTGCCTGCATTAACACCCACCTGCAGGTCACAACCTGCCACCTCCAGATACGCAGAATGAACGGACTCTTCCACACACTCCAAGTGCCTGTTTATCTCCCGGCTGATATGCCCAGCTCTTCTAGACACCTGGAAGACACGGTTCCCAGGCCTTTCACCACCCAGCCTCAAAACAAACTCTTCTATGACTAAGCTCTTACAAAACAGGAATGAAACTGACTGCGGCCAGGGTAGGCAGTCCCATCAGTGGCTTCCCCTGCCCAAAAAAGCAGAGGAAGAGTGAGGAGTGTGTGTGTGTAGGGAGTGAGCAAGAATGAGTGTGAAAATGTGCAGGCCACAAATGCTCAACTTCAGGAGAGGTTAACCCACCTCTGGCTTACAATCTGGACCCACCACCCTCCTCGGGTCCTACATCATCCCCTTTGTGGCTCTCAGACCTCCACCCTCCCTCAGCCAATTGGAGAAAAGCTTTCCTGGCTGACCCAGAGTTGCTGTAACTAAGCAGCCTACTGGCTCACTGGTGCCACGCTGGTCCTCCTGAAACACTCCCTCCATGGTGTTACTAACTCAGCACGAAAACCGCAAGGTTAATACCCATCGGACTCATCCATCTTTGACTGCCCTTCTCCGCCTGACCCATTCTCCCAGCATGCCTCAGGCTTGGGATCCCAGATCTGACCCTGCACCCTGCTGCCCCTCACCTGTAGGCTAGGCTCACAGGTTGGGGATTGAAACTGGACAGGAAGACAGGAGGCCCACCCTGTTCCTCCCCAAGGCCACTCCTGGCCGCCATCTCCATGAAGCTACACAGTGTAAGCACACACACATCCCAGAACATCAGATCTGAAAGAGCAGTGGTCCAACCCCTCATTTTATAGAAGAGGGAAACTGGAATGAGGAGGCCTGAGAACAGGGCCAGGGGGCATATCTGAGCAAGATATGCCAGACAGCCAGAACTGGCAAGAGAGGCTGCCCCTGCTCCCACACGTCCAACAGGCCTGGCTGATCCTTCCTACCAAGAGCTAGTGGGGCACCGATGACTCCGAGGTCCTGGCACAGTGACTGCTCTGCGTGGACACAGCCCGCTCCAGACCCAATCCCCACCCCACGCCAACAATGGAGTCTGCAGTCGCTTGAGACTGGCCCAGGCTCATGAGCCATCCCAATTACAGAACTGGCGCCCAGAGGCCCCTAAAAACGTGTGGCGACTCCCCACCGGGATCACGTTTTCCAAGTTGCTGCACACACTCGTCTGAACTGTACCCGGGCTCTCCCGGAGCGGCGCTCCACACCTTACCTAGAGGATAAACCCTGGGAGTGGTGGGCAGGGACCTAGTTTCAGGTCTCCCCGCCCCACCCCAGGGCAGATGAGGGGCTGGGAGAGGTGTGCGTCCAACATCCTACCAAGAATAAAAGTATCAGATGTATTCATTCCCCTGAGGCCTTCATGCCTACCGCTCCCAGGATAACGTAATTCATTAAAACTAGCCAAGCGAGGGAGAGCGATGGTGAACGCAAAGGGCAGGCTTTGCAAAGGGGGAGAGAAGCCCTGTATACTGAAGGCGGGCGCGGGTTGGGGTGGCCCGAGGAGGGATACGGCGCACGCAACCTGCCACCGGGCCCGCGCGGCCCGCACAGCCCCACCCCCAAG
>NW_006300375.1:4659120-4660364 GCF_000327345.1 Myotis davidii
TACATTTCCCAGGGGGCGCCGCGGCCCGGGCGGCCTGGTTGAACCCCTCACCGCCGCACCCCGGACCCCGCGAAGCTGCCAGGAGGGGCTGGACGCTGGGACCCGCCTGGTGGCCAGTTTATGGTGGGCTTGCCCGCGTGTGCGCATCCGTCCGTCCGTCGACCCGTCCGTCCGTCCATCCATCCATCCATCCATCCATTCTTGCATCCAACATTTACTGAGCGCATCCTCTGTGCCAGGTGAGGACGCTCGGATGAAATGTGACCCGCCTCTCCCAGAGGGCCCGTCTCTTACACCGACCTTGGCCGAGGCCCCCCGGGGCGGGGAGGGGGGAGAGGGGGTCCCTCAGGGGTGGAGAGGGGCCGCAGGCTGCGGTCGTAAGTGGGGGGGAGTGGCTGCCAGGCCTTGGCGCATCCTCACCCGTCGCCCGGCTCCCTGGCTCACCACAGCATTGGCCGCGCGTCATTGCGCCTTGGGTGACTGTTTTCTGCACAGGATTGAGTGAGGGAGATGGACTGGAGACAGTGGTGTGCTTGAGCCGGCTTGCACCGGAGAGTCACTTGGGAGCATATCTTCCCAACTCCATGTTCAGTGACTTTATGGCTTGTAGCTTAAAATTGGCCGTGGCGAGATTATTTACACCGTGAAATTGGGAAACATTAAGCATCAGCAATGTCCGTTCCCCAAGAGCTGGTTGTTAAACATTTACCAGCACACCATTGATTTGGGGAAATGAAAACATGTAGAAATGGAGATAAAATAGCAATTTCACAAACAGTTTTTAAAACAACAACTTCATTTTAACCTTGGGGAAAAAAAATATAGAAAAAGTGAACCTGCCCTGGCCGGTTTGGCTCAGTGGATAGAGCGCAGCCTGCAGACCGAAGAGTCCCGGTTCTATTCCAGTCAAGGGCATGTACCTCGGTTGCAGGCTCCTCCCCAGCCCCGGCCCTGGTCAGGGTCCTGCAGGACAACCAATCCACATCGATATTTCTCTCTGTCTTTCCCTCTTTCTTCCACACTTTCTTAAAAAATCAATGGAAAAATATCCTCGGGTGAGGATTAAAAACAAAGAAGAAGAAAAAGTGAACCTAAACTAGTCTATGAATAACAAGAACTGTGATAAGTGAAATAAAAAGTCAGGGTTGGCGCACCCTATCATTCTTGGACTGTGGTGTTCAGTGGCAGGGTTTTAAGTCACCTCTGACTTTTTTCCAGATTTGAGAGGGCTCAGTATCCTAAGC
>NW_006300375.1:4660570-4669279 GCF_000327345.1 Myotis davidii
TGAGCAAGAGTGAGAGCTAGGAGAGGGGTATCTGAATTTGAACCAGGGACCTCTTGGTCTGCAGTCAAATACTCTATACTTGAGCTACAGACATACACCTAAGTAATACCTTTTGCCTATGTAGTCATGCCCAATATTCCTACAAAATGTTGCCACCACTGTTCATTCAGGTTGGTCCTCCTGAAAGCTACCAAGCCTGCCTCACTGCAATTTATCTTCCTGATGCAAAGCAAGCACTAGGTTCCCTTTGCTATAGCCACCTGCCTGCCCTTTCTGGAAAAGCACTGACAATTATAGCCAGAAGGGGCCTGTCTCAGATTTCCTGCAGTCAGGAATCATATTGGGAACTTGTCAAACATGATCTGGCGTTAGGAACAAGCTCCTTATGGAGGGTCAGGAAACCCCACTTTGAGAAACACCTCTCATGGATCTACATCTGCTTCCTTTTTCGCCACCTGCTGGAAGACTCCGGTACTGAAATACCCAAGTAGGGGGATAGGCTGAGAATTCTAGCGCCAGTCTCAGGACTAGTCAGAGCTGGTGGGGATAGCCAGGATTGAAACCAAGGACCGCAGTCAACTGCTCATACTCTGAACTCTGCTGTAGACGAGTGGTCCTTAATTTTATGTGCATCAGAACCCTACCATTCATCTGGAGGGCTTACTAAAACAAAGATGACAGTCCCACCCTAAAAGTTTCTGATGAACAAGTTTTCAGGTCATGCTGATGCTGCTGGTCCGGGGCCATACTTTGAGAGCCACTGCTCTAGACCGTCACCCACCTGGGACCAGACACTCTCACACTGCAGCCACACCGAGGGTGCCTGCTCACCAGTGTTTCTTCTGCATGCCCCGCATTCCCAAAGGTTTCCACGGCTTTACCCATCCACACTCCAGATCTCCTCCCCCTATCATCCTTTCTTTCTTAAAGAAAAGCCCTTCCATTCTCACTCCCGCCCCACTCAGGGTGGTCATCAGACCTCCTTCAAGCTCTCTCTGTCTGTAGTCTCTCCCTCTCCATAGAGACCTGCTAAGGCAGATCCATCTCACTGGATGATGAATTCTGGGTGAATTTACTGACGGGTGGAGTGCAAATCGGCCCTTGGCGTATGTGTGCACAGATCTTTATTCTGTTCATCACTGACAAGTTCTGCCAAGGGAGAAGACACATTCCATTTCATTAACTCGTACTTGGTGAGCTGTGTAGGTGTGAGAAGAGAATGTCGGGGTTGGCTCAGCCTCCCCCAGCTGTATGCAGCAAGGCTGGGCAGTGCCACACAGCAGAGCCTGCTGCTGCTGAATGCTAATCCACATGCTGCTTCAGTTGGAGGAGAAATATGTTTCTTAATCACTGTGGAAGGAAATAGCAAAAATTGTCATTGATAAATGGCAGCCACTAAATATACATTACTTTAGTATCCTGGCCAAAGAAATGGGGAGCAAATACATAATTCTGCATTTCCACACTGACGTGTATTGGCTCTTAGGAGTGCTTGCATGAGTTCTGGAAATGAAAGAGAAGATAAAGCATTTATTCCATGACACTGAGAGGCAGGGCTCAAGTGAAATACCTCAGGTGTACACGTCTCTCACTATTGAGAGACAACTGTTACCACAGTTAAAATAACATATTTTACTTTTTATCCCGATGGAGACAAGACAATCTAAATGTTGTTTGTGCCTCTTGTGTTAAGAAATCCTTCCCTTTCCTGAGAGTATAAAGATTCACATTTTTAATTCAAATAGTTTTAAAGTTTTCGTATTAAGGTCTTTTATTCACCTGGATTCCACCATTCTGCTTGGCAAGGGTTCAAACATGTTTTTCAATATGGAAACCAGTTATTTCAGTACCATATGTTGAATAATTGGGTACTTTCCCCACTAGTTTGTGACTCCGTTTTCAATATATATAGGGGGACCATATATTTATCATCCAGGAAACTTTTGAGGGTGAAAGGAAATGCTATTTCTATTTATGCTGGGACCACAAGCATAAACTGAGCACTTAATGTCCCACGGCAGGAGAAAATGGATATGTCCCAGCTCAACAGAGAGCAGATTCCCCCTTCCTCAGCCTCTGTTCTTCTGGGCCCCTCAACAGACCAGATGACGCCCACCCACATTGGTGAAGTCCATCTTCTTTATGCTAATCTCTTCTGGAAACACCCTCACAGACGCACTTGGAAGTTATGTTGTTTTACCAGCTCTCTGGGCATCCCTTCTTCCATTCAAGTCGACACATAAAATTAATCATCACAGTTTCTCTTTTCATATACCAAGTTCCCACATATGCATGGGCCACATGTCCTGTTCCATTCATTTGTCTGTCTATTCCTACGCTCACTAGTTTGATTACATTCACTTTGTAAGTCTTGCCACGTGGCAGAACATGTCCGACCTTGTTTTCATACCTTAAATTGTCACCGCTGGTCTTAAACCTCTGTTTTTTCAAGTTCTAATAGAGTCCTTTTCAATCTTTGCTGAAATTACAATGAACCACATGGTTGAATTGAAGAGGATTGGCATCTTATAATATTGAGTTCCCCATCCATGACTATGGAATCATCTCCATTAATTCAGGTTTCCTTTATAGCCTTCAGCAAAATTATTTTATAATTTTGTCAATAAAGAATTTATGTTACTTTATTTCTAGTTACCTTATGATTTTTGTTTTTGTTATTAAGAGGATTTTTACCCTAATTCATTATCTAGCTGGTTACTGCTGGTTTATGAGGAATGATACTCATTTTTGTATTTTGATTTTGCATTGAGCAATCTAGCTGAATTATCTTGGTTCTAATGATTTTTCTCTACTTTTAGTGTTGGCAATCATAGTATCTACTAATAAGGACAGTTTGTCTCTTTTCAATCCTTCCTTTCTTTTCATTTTCTTGTTTTCTTATAGAGGCTAGGACCCTCCGTACAATATTGAATAGTAAGGGTGATGATAGGCCTCTGTGTTTATGAATCTAACAGGACTGCTTCTCGTGTATTGTATTTGCTGGAGGTTAATGGGGGGTTCTACTCATCAAGTTAAAGAAATTTATTTCTATTCTTAACTTGCTATGAGGTTGTTGTTTTTTTAAATCATGATTCGTTATTGTACTTTATCAACTTTCTCTTTACCTATTGAGTTGACGTGCTAAGTCTCCTGTAACATGGTAGCAGGTTGATTATGTTGGAAACATGATGGAGGGAGCAACGATTGGTTCTTACTGGAATAAGCACTTACTTAGAATTTAGATTATAGTTTTAGAGTGAAATATGTTCCCTGCATAACAAAGTAATGAGATAAGTAAACTGCACAGGAATGAGAAAAGGCCTCCCCTTTTGCCTTGGTCTTCCATTGCGTATCTCAGTGCCCTCTGTGGTCTCCCTAATGTGAATTTCACTGGTCTTGGATGCCATGTAACATACCCCTGAGATTACTGTCCTTCCTCTAAATCCTTAGTGTCTTTAGGGCCTGTGCCTTTCAGGAAGGACTGGTGTGTGTCCTCACCATGTGAATGAAGGTCTGCGGAGAGAAATAGGCACGTGGACTCTCCTGCTGTGGGGCGGAGGGGAAGAGGGACCTCTGCCCACAGACCATGGGCTGGCGGTAGGGGGCTGTGGGCCTCACCCTAGTTCCTGGTTTGTTTTCCCAGGATTCAGGGGTTTCTGCTACTCTAGTGCTGTCCCCCCTGGGTTCAGCCAAGACCCTAGGAGATGGCCCCGGCAGGGACTAGGCCAGGGAGAGGAGGCAGGAGAGCAGAGGGAAAGATGTGAAGAAGCCAGAAGGGAGGAGAAGGAAGGGATGAAGCAAGGAGGAGTGGGGAGCGGGGGGAGTGGCAGTGAGGCCGGGAGGATGGGGCAGAGCTGAGGGAGGAGGGAAGGAAGGCGGATCTGGGGACTCAGGTTCTCAAACCTGGTGCTGCCCCACAGGAGCTAGAGTGAAAACATTTCTATGAGAAAAGGGAAGGGTCTCTGGGGAATGGAAAGGTGAGCTCCTGGCCAGAGAGGGATCTCCAGTCAGTCTGTGATGGGTCCGCCAGTTTCATCAGCCAACCAGGAATGAATAGAAATTACTGTACACGATGGAATGTTTGGGTTACACAGGTGAAGTAAGGTAAGGAGGAGTTTTTACTATGCAAGGGCGTGTAGCTCAGGGGTAGAGCATTTGACTGCAGATCAACAGGTCCCGGGTTCAAATCCGGGTGCCCCCTGGTGGCAACTTGCTTTATTGCCAAATACAGATAAATGACCTTGTTACCACATTCTGCTAAATAGCAATGTCTTTAGTGGGTTTTGTGTGCTCTGCACCCCTTTGCTCTGGGCTGGGCCATATGTATCAGTCTGGGGCAATCAGGAGACAGAAGCCATATTTAAACCGGGGAAGTTTAATATAAATAATTATTGTGCTATAAAAGGAGAGTAATTACAAAGGTTCAAAGAAAACTCTAAAGGTACCTCTGAAATGAGGGCCCCAAGCAAGAACAAACTTAGAAGGTTGACCCTTCCCCAAAGCTAGGATTCAGACCTCATCAGGGAAGGTGCGGTTGCAGCTCACCCGCCAGTTGCCCCAGCCAGACCTGTTCACAATTGCCAGGCAAGAGGAAGCAGCCTTCAGGGACACAAGTGAGCCACTTGGAAGTGTGAGGATTGGAGTGTGCAGTGTCCACACCTGGAGGGCATGGGAGTCAGATCTTGGCCGAGGCAAGCCCAGGCTGCCACGTGGGTGCATAGAGGGAGTTGGGGTGGGGAGCATGGAGGTGGTCAGCAGCCCAGTGGGGCTGCCAGGCCACAAAGGGGCTTCCTTCTCTGGGTGTGTGCCTGGGGCAGGGCACCACCGTGTGTCCTCACACGCCTGCACCACTGACCAAGCACACAGCAGGTGCCAGGGAGGATGGCAAGAACGTGCAGCTAGAACTGGGAGAGAAGTCCCCTCTTTTGTGCAACATCTCTCCAGCGTCCTCTACTGACAACTGTTAACATTGTGCTCTCTTAAAGGAGAAATACTGAAAGAATCAGTCTATTAGAGCCAAAATGGAAGGCTGAGCTTAGAGAGGAGAGTCAGTACATTGATAACTGGCACACCGTGTGACTTGTTTTGGCCAATAGGATGTTAGCAGATGTGATACAAGCAGGTGTGATACTTGCGGAGTTGGGTTTGCTCTGCATACTTCCACCATTACTATGAGATGTGCGTACCCTGTATGCTGCTCTCCTTCAGCCGGGGCCTCAGCGTGGAACATGGCTCAACCCTGAGCCCAGCTCCCCAAGAGGAACCAAGGCCAGTTAGATCTGCAGCTTGTAGCTGATCCACCCAGGCAAGCCCAGCCTAGATCTGCTGATTCCCATTCAACCTGCAAACCCATGGGCATGAGAATAAATGTTTATTGTTGTGTGTCATCACTTTTGTGGGTGGCTTATTATGCAATGTTATTGTGAATAAGACTAACAAATACTGAAATTGATAGGTAGAAGGGGCTCCTGACGTGACAAAATATTAAAATATATGTAATGGCTTCATGATGAATCAGTGGGTGGCAAGGAAGCTGTTAGTCTGCAGGGAAAATAGCAAGGACAGGAAAAACAGCCTCAAGATAACCTAGAAAGCAGCAAAGATATTATAGAGTTGGGAATAAGCTATTTCAAGGCAAAATGTTGAATGCATGAGCTATTTGTCACAGGCTGTTTTTGACAAGGTGCTACAAAAAAAAATCTGAGTTCAGAAGAGAACTTAGTGGTTTGTAATTAGAATTTAGAAGCAATATACATAGCTCAGAAATGGAGTAGTTGGAAAAATGAAACCATTCTCTTCAAAAACAAAGGTGAAGCCATTGTTATATCACTTTAGGAAAAAAGCCAAAATCCAAAGCCTTCCTGTAAGACACAGTCTAAGACCAAATCAAGCTTTAATGCACTCATAGCTTTAATGCATTTTATTAAGAGCACAAAAAGCATTAAGGTGGTGCCAAGTATATCCTCTCAGCTGGACAAAAGTGTTCCTAGAAAGATTAGGGCCGTGGTCTTACAGAACTGTGATGTGTCCAAATAATTGTGCATGAGCTGGAGGGAGAGCATATGTCAAAAAGAATTGGGATCATGGCTTTTGATACCTGGAGTAAAATACGTAAGAAACCCACACATTTCTTGAGAAAGCTTGATTGACAAAACATCAACAGCTCGGGGCTAAAGGATATTGAGGCTGGGAAGTAAAAAGAACTCTGGCCAGGTGGGAAACAAGTTGAGAAGACTGCTCAGTCAACAACAAGGACATATTTTCCAATAATCTCTTCAGAAATTACAAAGGAAGATGATGGAAAAGTAAGACCCCTGAGAGGATGGAGTCAAGAATCACATGGAACAATGGGCTGGTAGCCAAGGCCTTCGCGAGGAACATTCCCTACTCCTGGAATGCTTGTTGGGTACCACTGACAGTTGGGGTGTTTTTTTATGTAACGTTCTTGTGAAAGGCTGTTGAATACTGAAAATTGGCATCTAGAAGGAGGCTCGGGCTGTAGCCAAAGGGAAGGAAGGCATGGCAGTTTCATTCGCATACCCAGTTTCTGTAACTGAATGTGCTTCCCCTTTTGTCCAGTGTAAATGTTGATTGCAGTAAGTCTGCTCCTGTACCCTCTTTCCCCAGTTGTGTAAGCCTTGGCGATGGCTCCGCTGACAGCCGCAGAAGCCAAAATGGAAGGCTATTTTCTTCCTCTATCCCACTGGCACTTCTGGCCAAACAGGTGCCCCCGACTCAGACGACACAGAGACGGGGTTGGCAGCGCTGTGGGGTTGTGGTGTCCCTAGCCAGTGTACGTTGTCCAAGAGCCTGATGGGCTGGGTTCCTTTGGATCGGTCACCCCGGCTTTGTGACCCGCATCTCCCACCTTTCCTTCAGTGCCATGAGCTCCCTGACCCGCAGACGACTGTCTCATCTTTCTCAGTAGACAGAACCACTTCCTGTGTCTGCAACAATGTACCTGGGCTTCTGCAATTGGAGTGGGTTGCAGGCAAAAGACCTGAAAGGAGAGGGAGTGGGTGTGGGGTTGGTTTTCTGTCCTATTTGGAATGGAAGAAAGTGGAAACCCAGCTGATTCTTCAGGGCTGAGAATCTTGGAACTCAAGACGCTCAGTCATAAAATGGCTGAGTCACTGATCACATGGATGGCACTGCCCACGAGGGTTGGAGGCAGTTTATTCATCTGATAGGCCCTTAATGGATGTTTACGGCTAGCCTCCATTCTGACTGGTGAATGTCTGTGCTGTAGCAGTCACTAAATATTTTGAGCATCACTCCTTCTTAGCATAAAGTTACCACTGAAAGATAACTTTCCAGGGCCAGCTGCTGTTACAGAACAGGACGAAAGGCTGAGCCCAGTCTGACAGCATTGGGAAGCTCAAAGACATACAATGGAAAGCTCAAGTGTCTACACGTTCTTCTGACACAAATGGAAATGGGCAGACTTCCCTATGACTACTGAGTGGCGGATTGTCAGAAAACGAAGGCAGAACTGTCAAATTGCGATCCTGGTTGGGTTCACAGTCCCCCATCTCTTGTATGGATTGCCAGTCCAGTGACAGCCACTCCAGTAAGTTTCAGAGGATGTCAGGGCACCTACTCAAACTTCAAAGACAAGTTGCTACATCTTGCCCTGACCTTAATCTTTATTGGAGGTTTTTCCTGTTACCCAGGTAATGGTGTGAGGGATGATAAAATACTTAGATGCAAAAATGTCTCTCTAAAGCAGGGGTGGGCAAACTTTCTGACTCGAGGGCCACAATGGGTTCTTAAACTGGACTGGAGGGCCGGAACAAAAACATGGATGGAGTGTTTGTGTGAACTAATATAAATTCAAAGTAAACATCATTACATAAAAGGGTACGATCTTTTTTTTTCAATAGTTTTATTCATTTCAAACGGGCCGTAGTTTGCCCACGGCTGCTCTAAACCCTAGCTGGTTTGGCTCAGTGGATAGAGCATGAGCCTGCAGACTGAAGGGTCTCGCCTTCCAGTCAAGGGCACATGCCTGGGTTATGGCTTGATCCCCAGTAGGGGGCATGCAGGCACCCAAACAATCATCCTCTTTCATCATTGATGTTTCTATCTCTCTCTCCCTCTCCCTTCCTCTCTGAAATAAATAAAAATATATTTTAAAAAAATACAGGAAAAAAAAAGTCTCCCTGAGTAGTCAGGTAGAAGATGGGGGTGGTTTCTAGTTGCCAAGTTCTACCTATATGTTTATATGTTTTTATATTTGTAGTAATCCCCAAAGCTCTTTTGTAATGTTTAGCTCATTAAACATTACACACTTAGACATCTCTCACTTGAATGTCTGTGATGGCCTACCCTTTCTGCTTTTTATCCAATAACTTGAGATTTATATTAAGAAAAACATCCTTGGAGAAACCAAGATGGCGGCATAGGTAAACACCGGAGTTTGCTGCCTTGAACAACCACTTCAAAAATACAACTAAAAGACGAAACGGACATCAGAACCACAGGAAAGCTGGCTGAGTGGAAATTCTACAACTAGGAGGAAAGAGAAAAACACTGAGACTCAGAGGAGGCGCAGTGCGGAAGTGAGATACAAAGGTGCGGAGTGCATGCGGAGCGGGCTGGTGGCTGAGGGTGCGGTTGTCTGTTTCAATCGGGAGGGAGTCTCAGGCTCTGAGCTCCAGTTCCAGGCAAGTCTCTAGGGACCCAGACTCAAACGGGAGAAGCGGGCCT
>NW_006300375.1:4670442-4672388 GCF_000327345.1 Myotis davidii
TAAAAAAATCCCTTTGGCCCTGGCCGGTTTGGCTCAGTGGATAGAGCGTCAGCCTGCGGAAAGAAGGGTCCCAGGTTCGATTCCAGTCAAGGGCATGTACCTTGGTTGCGAGCACATTCTCAGTGGGTGGTGTGCAGGAGGCAGCTGATAGATGTTTCTCTCTCATCGATGTTTCTAACTCTCTATTCCTCTCTGTAAAAAATCAATAAAATATATTTTTTTAAAAAAAGAAAAACATCCTTGATACTGAGTTCAAAGGGATATTGGGCAGATGCACGCTTGTGGACTTAAAAGTCCCAGGTTCGATTCCAGTCAAGGGCATGTACCTTCGTTGCGGGCACATCCCCAGTAGGGGGCGTGCAGGAGGCAGCTGATAGATGTTTCTCTCTCATCGATGTTTCTAACTCTCTATTCCTCTCTGTAAAAAATCAATAAAATATATTTTTTTAAAAAAAGAAAAACATCCTTGATACTGAGTTCAAAGGGATATTGGGCAGATGCAAAGGATAAAGAACAGGAAAACACTGAGATCTTGAAGTCCCCGTTCTCTCAGACATCCAGTTGTGACAATAGCTATTTCTATATTGTAAACACAGCAACCATTCCTATACATTTCTTGATGCAAGTGTCTCAGTAATAACCGATGTTGTACATATGGGAGGGTTTGGGGTTTTTTTGGTTTGGCTTCTCAATATCCATATCCCCCTCACAATAACATCCCAGTTTTCTCTGGCTGCCGTCTGTTAGGACCGGAACCTAGGACCTTTCGTAACTATGAGGTGGGCACACCCAGACACTAGTGGCTTCCGGAGATGTTCTCTTCTCGGAGTTTAAGCCACGAACAAGAGACAGCACCAGAACGGCTAGTGTTGACCGTGCAGATGCAGGTCCTGGCCACGCTGGCCTCACGGTGACACTGCTGTGGCAGTCTCTGAGGCGGACTTCAGAGTCTCTGAGGCTTACTTGGTCCCGTCTTTCCCAAGCCGTGTGCTCTGCTGCCTAGCAATTCTGTGATATGTTTTCAATCAATTCTTTTCTTAAGTCAAGCAGAGTATTTTTCAGCACCTTGCAAAAATCCCCACCCACTGATACAGCCGTCTTCACCCTCTTTCTAGTAATTGGACGAACAACATGATGACACCCTTGGGATGTCCAGGGGAGTAGGGGCAGAAGCTTTGTGAGCAAATCTATCTGGTTCTGTGGAAATCCGAAGACTTCCCCAAACAATGAAACCATTGGAGTCTCCAAAATGAGGTCAGAGACTCTGAATCAGCATGTCCCTGCCTGTGAGACCACCAGCCTGGATTCAGGGTTCTCCCTGCAAAGCATTGGGAAGAAAGCAGGTGCGATGCCGGCAGTCGAGGCCTGTCTCCACTGACCCATTTCAATTCTTGTTGGAATTAGTTTATTTTCAGATAAAAGCACCTCTTGTGTTAGTGGCATAGGCCATTTGAATTGTTTCTTTTTTTATTTTACCAAAACTAAATTGTCTGGAAAAAAGCAAATAGGTCATTTCAGGGGTAATATATGTTTACAAAATGCATATAATTTTCTTACAAAAATGAAAGGATTCTTCATGTTGTATTATGTCTTTAACATTAAAAAGCCTTGATTACTTTTTTATGCAAGTAAAAATAAACTTTTAGGACACCTTTCCTAGTGGCTACGTAGTATTCTCCCGTACAGCTGTTACTATAATTTATTTAGCCAACCCTCCTTTTTTGGACATCTATGCAGTTTTTAATTTCCACCCTTACAGACAACTTGCAAAGGGTCTTGTTAAAGATGCATCTCTGTTTTTCATCTGGTTTTGCTTCTAGCATAAGTTCCTGGACATGGAATTTTTACACATACATATTTTAAGCCTTTATTTGCCAAATGTCTCTCCGGAAAAGATATATGGATGTGCATTCCACCAGCAATGTCTGAAATTTATATATATATAT
>NW_006300375.1:4672692-4685252 GCF_000327345.1 Myotis davidii
AAATACTTATAGATACCCACAAATGGATCATCAGCTCAAAAATAGGACACCCCCAGCTCCAGGATCCCTTTGTGTCCCCTTAAGTTTAAAAAAGTCTTTTTAGCCAGTTTGGCTTGGTGGATAGAGTGTCAGCCTGTGGACCAAAGGGTCCCAGGTTTGATTCTGGTCAAAGTCACATGCCTGGGTTGTGGGCTTGGTCCAATGTGCAGGAGGCAGCCAATCAATGATTCCCTGTCATCATTGATGTTTCTATCTCTCTCTTCCTCTCCCTTCCTCTCTGAAGTAAATAAAAATACATATTTAAAAGAATTTTTTAATCCTCAACCAAGTAGTGAGAATATTTTTTCCATTGAATTTTAGAGAGAGTGGAAGGGAGAGGGGAGGGAAAAGAGTGAGGGAGAGGGAGAGAAACATCAGAGATACATCTGAGAGAGACACACCCATGTGAGAGACACACATCGATTGGTTGCCTTCCGCTCATGCCCTGACGGGAGAGCAGAGGCCGAACCTGCAACCCAAGTACATGCCCCTGATTAGGAATCAAACCTGTGATCCTCTGGTGCACAGGCTTCCGCTCTAACCACTTAGCATACCAACCAGTCGGTGCCCCTTTTATTATTACATCTTTTCCCTCTTGCTTGTATCCTGGTTTTTGTGAAAATAACATATACATATATATAAAATCAATTAGGTCATGTTTGCTGGTTCTGTTATTCAGATTCTCCACATTCTTACTGATATTTTATTTGCCCGTTTTATTAGCTATTGAAAAAGTTGTGTTAAAACCTCCCACTATGGTTGAGAATTTGTCTATTTCTTCTTTTAGCTCTGTTCATTTTTGTTTTATGTATTTGACACTATGTTATTGGGTGCATTTAGATTTAGAATTGCAATATATTCCTGATGGATTGACTTCTTTATCATTTTAAAATATTCCTTTTTTCTGTAAGAATGCTTACTGACTTAAATCTATTTTTCATATTAATATTGCTATACCAGTCTTTTTGTTTAGTATTTGCATAATATATCTTTATTTATACTTCCACTCTCCACTTTTCTGTGTCCCCATATTTAAGGTGACATTCACATATGTAGCTAATAGTTTTTTCTCATTCAGTCTGAAAATCTTATATTTTAATTGGAGTTTTTTTGTGTGTTCTTTTTTTAAATATGTCTTTATTGACTTCAGAGAGGAAGGGAGAGGGAGAGAGAGACAGAAACATCTATGATGACAGAGAATCACTGATTGGCTGCTCCCCTGCACGTCTCCCACTGGGGATCGAGCCCGCAACCCAGGCATGTGCCCCCGACCAGAATCGAACCTGGGACCTTTCAGTCCACATGCTAATGCTCTATCCACTGAGCCAAACCAACCAGGACATAATTGGAGTTTTTAATTAATTTGTATTTAAAGTAACTGCTGCTGTAAACAATTCTAGTTGGGCTATTATTTTTCTTTTAGCACTATAAAAATACTTTTCCATTGTGACCTGGATACCATCACTTCTATTGATAAGTCAGCTGTCAATTGTAGAATTCAATTTTTTTTCACATGTTGCTTTTTATATTTCTCTTTCTCTTTAAAGCAAGATCAGTTAGTCAGTCAGTTCCCATTAGTTTACTAGAAATTAAGAGAAATTGCAATACACATTGGATCCTTGGGTGGGACAACACAGGTGAAATGGTTCTAATCAGGAAAGTAAACAGGAGATATCTGTGGACAGGGGTGGAGTATTTGACTGCATATCCAGTAGTTCCTGATTCAAGTGTCACCTGTTGGCACTCCCTTTTGTTCTGGCCACATGTTGACTCTGTCCTGTGTCTATGCTGCAGTGACTATAAATCTCTCTCATTGTCACTTCATCACTTTTCCATGCACGGCATACTTCCATCTGGCATATGGAAGGACTCCGCAAGTGCAGAATAAGGGGGAAGAAGAGGAGAAATCAAGAGGGTCTCAGTGTGTTTAGCACAAAAAGGCTCTTGAGAATAAACATTGTTGTGACTTTGTCATTAACCAGGTACGTTTTGTTTGGGGATGATTTTAATTTCTGACTTTTTTTTCAGGTCTATACAAGTAAGAGCACAAATTAAATCAATAACTCCAAAACTGTATGTGAGTCAGAATTGTTGGGAGCTTGTTAGAAGCACGCATTGTCCCATGTCCCAAGCGCCCTCACCCACCTGGATGTCCATCATGTTGCTCCTGGGCTCGTATTTGGACTGGAATTTCTCAGGCTGCATCATGACCAACTTCCCTGGGGAGACTTTCAAGAACTTTGCAATTTCGGTGCTGAAAGTGTGGTGGAATTTGTAATCTTCTCTCAGGTTGTTAGCTGAAAATGAACAGAATGATAAATACACAATTTATTAAATTGCTTAAATGATTTAACTCATGACCCGCATCAACCAAAGCAAATGCCCAGAAAATAGTGTAATGGCCACCGTGAGTTCTGTGTAGCTAGCTTGCACCTTGAGCTTAAACGTTGGATTTTTAAACTTGGTACAGGCCCAATACCTTAAAACCTGTATCTCAGAATTGTATGTTCACAGAAAAACTTAGAGCTATTCTGTCAGGCACTGCAGCAGACTGCTATCTCCAATGATGGGAAGCACATTGATTACAGACAGACAGCCTGTTATGAGGTGACAGTGAGCATCGCACACTGCTGTGTGCACATGGTGAGTTTGCACACACAGCAAACAGTGTGTTCAACCTCCAGGGGGTTCAACCTTCCCTTGAGGTGGTGGGAGGCCTGTTAGTAGGCTGGAGCCCTAAATGTGGTTCTTTTATTATGTAAATCTTGTCAAACTCCCAAGATAAAACCCCAGTTTGCAGAGTATATGATGACATAGTACTAGCAAGAACACATCTCAAGGTGGTGACAGTCAGGGTGTGGCTTTATAGGTTTAGAGTACTTATTAGGCTTAGGTAAGCAGGTGGGGGTATAGCTCAGTGGTAGAGCATTTGACTGCAGATCAAGAGGTCCCCGGTTCAAGTCCGGGTGCCCCCTGACCAAGTTTATTTTAGTTTTACCCCCTGAACACAATGTTCTCCTTTCAGCTTTTCCCACCACACTGATTCAGCCTGCAAGGAGAGAAGAAGGTTAGTACTTTATCAGAAAGCCTCCCCTGACAAACCCAGTTTCTCCCTACATAAATTCAGTTTATCCAAGGTTGAGTGTTCTGCTAGTTTTGTGATGAACATATTATTCTTTTTCCTTTGCCCAGCATCTGAACCCTCTGAACTCCAATTCAGGAATTTACAATTGTCTCAGACTTGGTGGAAGACAAGAGTCCTGTCTCTGGCTGAGGAAAACTAAAATGCCAGGTAATTCCTCCCTTGAATGTTAGGAAAATCTCTCTCTCTCTCTCTCTCTCTCTCTCTCTCTCTCTCTCTCTCTCTCTTTAATCTGGCTTTATTGGACCCGAAAAAAATGAAAATGTACGTAGCTTGAAGGATGCTAATCTAGGAGCCCATATCATACAGTAGAAAAACTTGAGTGAATTTTTGCCGAAAGTTCTCTAGGGATCAATTGAGTCCCCATGAAATCCTAGAAGTGGTTACAGAGCTGGATGGCTGATCCAAGCAGTTTAAAGAAAGCAACTAATTAATAGCTCAAGTGTCACTCTATATGGGCAGGGAACCCAGGACTTTCTCTGACTGGACTGAGATAATCTCTTATCTCCTGTCACAGAACACCTGAAATAGCTGAAATTAAAAGTAAAGGCTGATCCGAGGGTTGCCAAACTAATGTCAGTGGAGCCTACAGCTTTCACCAGTCTCCTTGTTGAAATAGGTCCGTGATTAAGAAAGAGTGGGACTTCACAAATTGTAATGTGGATTTATGAGAGCATTTGGGAAACTCAAATTATCCCTACACCAAAACTCAAAATAACCTACACCAGCCTCTTCTTCCTGTCTGAAAGCTGAATGGCTCAGATTGAGGGGTTTCCATTGCAAGAGATCAGTTGCCCCACTCCTCATTGTCTCTCCATCTAGAGCAGTGGTTCTCAACCTCTGGCCCTTTAAATACAGTTCCTCATGTAGTGACCCAACCATAAAATTATTTTTGTTGCTACTTCATAACTGTAATGTTGCTACTGTTATGAATCGTAATGTAAATATCTGATATGCAGGATGGTCTTAGGTGACCCCTGTAAAAGGGTCGTTCGACCGCCAAAGGGGTCGCGACCCACAGGTTGAGAACCGCTGCTCTAGAGCAACAGAAAGATCTCAGCTGATCCTGGGTGCCCGTTGCTGAGGGGGGAAGACTCACACCCCCAAATAATTTCAAACTGGCTAATTTATATCAAGGAAATCTTGAACACATGTTGATGTGGATTCTTGAAGTATTTTATGAAGTAGGAAGAGTATAATTTTAAGTCTGAATTTATTTTTATGAGTGTACCCAATTAACATTCTAATTAAAATGCCACATCTACAGCAACTGGGATAAACCTGTTTGCTCAGTTGTGGACTTGAATCAGGATTCACAGCTGGCCAATTCTAAATGCATTTTACATAACAATACCAAGGAATTGTTAGCACTACTTGGTAGAGAGAATCCATAGCCCCAGCTGGAGAGGATTTATCAAGTGTGACTTACCCATCCACTCAACAATGACTCCCTTCACTAAGGTTTTGAAAAGTGCATGAGTGTGTAGAGCTTCTACATCTTTGAAAAGCATTTTAGTAGCTGTTCTCCATAGACAGGAATGCTAGCCCGAGCCATTATAGCATAAAGGATTCCCTGATTTCAGTGGGGACAGGAAAAAATCCTAGGATGTCAGAGTTCAAATTGCAAGTCTGGAGATTGCTTTATGTGGTCAGTGCCACATAGATCTTCTCTGTGGTTGATTGTCCATGAGGTCCTTGGGACTGAGAATGGCAAGGCCACCCCTGTCATAACTGATTTGCAGATCTGAGCTAACACAATAGACAGCACAATAGAGATTCCTGACCTCTTATCCAGTTCCCAGATCTGAATCAGTTCAGAGGCCCCGCATTCCTTGAAAGGGAAGTCTAAGTAAGCTTCAGAAGAGGGCCTACCAAAATGTCGACCATGGCTGTGATCTTCCCCCTAGTTTCCCCAAAGAGTCTTCCAGCCATTTCCCTAGAAACTCTGGGGAAAGGCAAATGCCCACATATTTTAAGGCACATCGGTGATTGACTGCTTCTGTTAAAACTTTTAGAGGGCCAGTATTTTGGGGAACAACAGAATATCCCAGAAAAAAACTACATCTTGCACCTTGCCCTCTTTAACCACTACCACCGTCAGAGCTGACAGCCTCCCTACTACCAGCCTAACTCCTGGAGAATCCTATCAGAACCAAGGGCCAGGCCATGAGCAGCGGGAGGAAGAGCAGACAGATGAGAGGGGAAGCCTAGCTCCATCTAGTGGAGCCCAGGAGGAAGCTGTGGGGGAAGACAGGGTCCTGAAGAGGATTAGAGTAGATGCCACTGGAAAGGAGGGAGCTTTCATGCCACCTACAAGCCATGGTTTAATGAGCCAGTGCCTTTAGTCAGGAATTGGAAGAAGCTGAAAGATAGTAGGGAGAAAGGCTTTGGAGTGCCCCAAGGAGGAGTCTCTGGACAAAGAGAGGTGAGTTCTTGGTCAAAAGAGGGTCATTTAGCAGTGAGATCAGTCAGCCTGATCTCTGGAGATGAGACCAGGCAGTGTTTCTCAAACCTGATTAGGCATTCAAATTATTTAAGAAGTTGTTAAATGTTCAGATTCCCCAGGGATCTTGATATAATGTCTGATAGGCCCAGCCTTCTTTTAATCCTTCCTAACTTCCAAAGGTTGTGACAGCCAAAATTTATGGGCACCACAATTCAGAATGATTCTAAAGGCACTTCCAGCTCTGTTAAACCATTGCTAGCTTTGAAATAATCTGTGGTGAGAGTATTTACACCATGGAAATTGGCAAACACTATAAATCAATCTACTGATTGTTTACTCTGCCCCCTAGAGATCCAATTTACCATTGTTTCACTCAGTAAGTCAATAGGCATAGATGACTGCCAGGGTGTAGAGGTGGGACCTGAGGAAAAATGGAGCAGGGTAGTAGGAGAGGTAATTTATAGTGGCACCATCTGTCAAGAAGCATACCAAACAAGAAACATTTCTTAGTATTGAAGTTGTGGATTTTGTTCAGGAAGCAAAAAGTGCTCATTAGACTAGATTCGTTTTTCTTACTTGGGAAAGCAGGTCACACCATCCCAGGTTCAGATCCAGGCTCTGAGTGTTGGGACTCGAGCTTCCTCTCCCATGCCGAGTTCCTTGATAATGAGCCTGTGCACAGTTCAGATCTATAGGAAGGCTTCTTTGCTCCCCTGCAGCCCTGTTCAAGTAGACTGTAGGGGTCACTTGTGTTTTCTTTTTCTTTTTTTGACTGCCTGAACCTTATTTATATGTTTTGGCAATCTGCAATTACATGAACATAATTTATTAAAAGTCATACCCTCATCTCTTACTACATAAACCAAAATACCAGATAGTTCATCTCCCATTGTTTGGCAGTGAGGGCTTGGACACATGCCCTTAGCTTAGCCACTCCGAGTTTGTACATCAAGAGAGAGAAATCCAGAAGCAGGAGTTAGACACCCTTCTGGCACTGGCTCCAGTGGAAGACACTTCCTCACAGACTGGGGCTCTGTGTGACCTTGGCTGAACTCTGGCTGCTTAGTTCCCCTTGGAGCCGGCCCCATTTCTAAGCTTCTTTCTCCAGCCTTCTCTTCAGTAATAGGTTTGCCTTACCTGTTTCAGGTAGCCAAAGTTAGTTCCTGTTTTAAACCCAAATTTCCTAACTGGTACATAAATTGGGATTAGAAGTGGGTTTCAGGCAACAGGATATGCATGAAAATAGTATTGATGGTATTGATTATCCAGACTAGTTAAGGCTAGAGTTAGAGGAAATCTCTAACTAGTTCTTTAGGTCTGGGCATCTGGCACAACAGCTAAGTAAATTATTGCTGATTGTCATCTGCAATGCAGTGCCCACGAGGCAGGGCTTCCAGATACCCATTTGCTTGTTGACATTGCATTGGAAGTGTCATGGAATTGGTGCACATTTCTATACCCTTTCTCAGAAGCAGACAGTAGTGCTGACTGTTGCCTAAGGCAGCAGAGAGCCTAGGGATACCGTGCAAAGCTCAATGAGAAGAACTAAAACCTCCAGCAGCCATATGATTTAGCAGACAACCAAGGGCAGTTTGATTCTGTCAATTTAATTCACAGCTTCCCTGTGTGAAAATTTAGGGTTCTGATGCAGAAAGAGTGAGTCCCCCAAGACTCATCATGGGCATTCACAAGATTTGTAGAACCCAAACTATACCTAAGCACAAAATCTTTGGGACCTCCTTTTGTCCACTAATAAAGCCCCTCCCCCCTCGCCCTACCCCTCTTTTTATTTTGATCTGTAACTTCAGGAAATCCCACTATGCCCTGGGGAGCCAATTACAAAGTCACACCTTGCAAGGAAGGCTCATACACAAAAATAACCTGTAAGACTGCTGACTTAACAACAGCACAAATCGGGGGATTGTGTGTGGAAATGAATTCTTGACCACGGAAAGAAAGATACAGTGTTAAACCTGGCTGAATTCTGGACCCACTGTCTGTTAGGTCTGATCAAATAATTGAATCTATACCCCTCCCCTGGGAACTGGCTTTTCAGGTCATTTCACTATGGACATTCCCTTTGCTGAGACCACATTTCACTTGCGGTGACCACATTCCATTATCTCCCCTCCGGGAATATACAAAGAAGTCTCCGCTCAGAAAAAAGCCTACCAAAAGTCCTTTAAAAGCCGCTGACTCCCATCACTGGGTGCCGGGGCCATCCAGTCTCAGCCACCTGGTATGCCGATGATCGAATGGATTTGTAATCCCTCACCATTTTGGCCTCGTGGCTTCCTCCTTCAGCGACCTAACACTGTCCTACCTGGGATATCTGGGGATTACTTTGATTGTTTGCTCAACTTGTTGATTAAAAGTAGAAATCAAACTTGTTCAAAGGTAGATAAAATTGAGATGCCACAAAGTCTTGAAGACTAAATCTAAAGACTGAGAGATTGGAAGGATGGAATGTATTTATTATGTGTGACATGCGCACCCCCCCCCACCACGTTCCCACTCCATATCTTCAAACAACCCAATGGTTAGAAGACAACCCAATCAATACAACTGTAACTGGAAAACCAAGGGGTCTGTGCTGCCTGTCACTGTTTGAGCCAATTAAGCAGAGACAGGGCTGAATCATATATGAGTGTTTATTCCAATAATGTCAGCAGGATGGGAGAGCAGCAGGTCATCCACAAAAATCTGCTTTGCACCCCAGCATAAGCCAGCTGCTTATATTGGGTAGAAGGACAAAGATTACTTGGGGAAGTAGGCAAAAGGGATAAGAATGGGTATGCAAAATGAGCAATTTACAGGTAAATACAGACTGGAGGTTTGCAAAAGCCAGGGGTATACAAAGGGCCTTTGGTTTCTGCAACAAGGTTGTTAAGCTTTCCATGATAACAGGCAGCTCCCGGATGTAGAGGGTGGGCTTCATTTCCAGGTGAGCTCCCAGGTCTCACGTGCAACTCCCAACCAGGTTATAATGTGCCTTCTTTAATCAAAACAAAACAATCACAATTAACAGAGCATGTTAATATTTCTTATAATGATAGCTGATCCCCAATATTCTATTTCTGCTCTAGCACAACCTTTAGAAATACATTATTTACTGACGCTTGAGCATCTTTGAAAACCATTTCAATCCTATCTCTGTCTTTGTAGACTGGAAATGTTGAAAGATGCTGCCATGGATATGTGTTTTCTCATTTGAATTGAAGACAGAAGATTCTTAGTGGAAGAGGCTAAAGATTTCTCTCTTTTTTTTAATATATTTTATTGATTTTTTACAGAGAGGAAGGGAGAGAGATAGAGAGTTAGAAACATCGATGAGAGAGAGACATCGATCAGCTGCCTCCTGCACATCTCCTACTGGGGATGTGCCCGCAACCCAGGTACATGCACTTGACCGGAATCGAACCTGGGACCTTTCAGTCCACAGGCCGACGCTCTATCCACTGAGCCAAACCGGTTTCGGCCTAAAGACTTCTCTTGATCACCTCATGCTAGGCCGAAGTGACTGCAGATCCAGAGTGCTGATCCAGGTTCTGTCCCTACAGTGTTCTAGTGCCTGCATAGAATGCACTGCAGAGTAGTGTTCCATTTTTACACATCACTTTGCAATGACCAGCCATGTACATACATCTTTGCACATCCATAAAAATAAAGCAAACAGCCCTAGCTGGTTTGGCTCAGCGGATAGAATGTTGGCTCTCAGACTGAAGAGCTCCTGGTTCCATTCTAGTCAAGGGCACGTACCTCAGGCTAGATCCCCAGCCAGGCGTGAGTAGAAGGCAACCAATCAATGTCTCTCTCCACACCAATGTTTCTTCCTTCCACTCTCTCTAAAAATCAATGAAAAAATATTCTCCAGTGAGGATTAACAACAAGACAAATACACATTTATGTACAGTGGAACCTCGTTTCTCGAACTTAATTCGTTCCAGAAGGCTGTTTGAAAATGGAATTATTTTTCCCATTAGAAATAATGTAAATTGAATTAATCTGTACCAGACCCCCCAAATGATTCCCTGTTTCATCCTTTCTTATATACAGTACATATGTACTGTACTGTTTAAACTATAAACAAAAACTTTTCATAAATTTATCGAACAATCCCTTTTCACGGCCTCCGAAATGCTATCACAGGCTAACTGCTTTTCCTACAGCCATTCAACAACAGTTTTTCTACTTATTCAATTGCCTGTGATTGCTGTTTTGTGAGCATTTGAACACCCTTAGCAATATTAGCATTCTTAATGGTCTCTTTATGTTTTAAAATTGTTCTAATCACCATCAACAAAAGCATTCTCTCTTTCGTTTGTAGCCTGCAAGATGCTTTTTGTCATGCTGAGACTGAAGTATCAGCATGAAAGTGCAGTTAGGTCAAAAACTGAAGTTTTGGTCCACAACCAAGAAATTTTCCTCTGTGAACAACTTGATCGAGAACCGAATAGTTCGAGATGGAAGACGTTCGAGAAACAAGTTTTGACTGTATTTTGATTACCTAGTAGCTGGATACCCATAGCAGCAAGAAGTTAGATCCCAGCCGAGGGCTGTAAATTTTTAAGTTTGGAAAAATAACAACCAAACTGTTAACAGCAGTGATTTACTGGTGAGATTAATTTTTATTTTCTTCCTGGTGCTTATTTGTATTATTAAATTTTCCTATATATTTTCTGTCAACAAATAT
Source organism: Myotis davidii (assembly GCF_000327345.1). Taxonomy (NCBI): domain Eukaryota; kingdom Metazoa; phylum Chordata; class Mammalia; order Chiroptera; family Vespertilionidae; genus Myotis; species Myotis davidii. Next base: position 4,683,013 of record NW_006300375.1, read on the forward strand.
TTGTTGAAAATCTATAATGCACTCAACAGCAGGCAAGACACTGATGTGAGTTTTTTTAAAGCAATATTTTCTTTCATCCTCCTTTTTACCTCACTGAACTTATCTGTGTAATAAGAATAATTGAATCCCAATCCTAACAGGTCTTTGCCCTGGTCCTCCATGCCCACTGAGTGGCTGTGATTGTGAGGTGGGGTGCAGAGAGAGTACTGGGGAGGTTTTAGAACAAATGGGAAAGAAGCAGTGGGGCTGTCCCAGTGAGGTGTCTTTCTCCCTAGTGCAGGGGTGGGGAACCTTTTTTCTGCCAAGGGCCATTTGGATATTTCTAACATCATTCTCAGGCCATACAACATTATCAACTTAAAAATTAGCCTGCTATATTTCATCAAACACTTAATTAACTCACTCCTAATGCCGGGGGCAGGGCCAGACCAAATGATTTCTCGGGCCTTATATGGATGGCCCGGGACTGGACATTTCCCACCCCTGGTGCATCAGCTAGTGACAGAGGAGGGGAATGTGCTGGGCAGGGCAGAGGAGACTGGGCACTCAGATGAGGGGTCAGTGGAGAAGTGGGAGGAAGCTTATGGCCAGGAGAGGTTGAGTCAGCCAAGACATGGGGCTGACCCACTGGGTTACTGGGAAATCCCTCCCAGGGGAGGCCACAGTCGTGAAATGGTGTCAGTTAGGAAACAGTTGGAAGTGGACTTGTGTCTCAGGGGAAGAACATATGACTGCAGGAGGGGAGGCCTGTGTGTCAGATTCCCACGCCCAGTGAACTTATCTCATTTAATATTGATACAGGATTTTTGGACTGGAACACCCAGTGTTCCCTGGGCAGGATGGCTTTTCCCGGGCTCTTTGTCCATCGGAGTCAAAGAATGAAACCAGTGATGAAAGATGATATAGTAAAGATAGAAATTTATTGAAGAACAAGTACAGACTCCCACGTTGGGAGAGGGAAAGATTATCCCCTCTGATTGGTCACTATAGCTACTCCTGAGCTCAAAGGTTTAACCTCACATGGGACATGTGAGGCTCTCCTCCCCTCCTTCCTTATTGTTTCCCTATTCCCTCTGGGCTTTCATCCTCCTTCCATTTATTTTGTAAATGTGTACCTTTTGCTACTCCCAGCTCCCTTGTCTTATGGAAATATAACTTCAGCCACTCCCTTGTCTAATGGAAATGTACCCTTTTGCAACTCTGTAGCCCTGTGTTTTTTCCATGGACCCCTTAATTTTTAAAATTTCCTAAACGTGCCTATTTCACCCCCCCAAAATTCCTATTTTACCCAAAAAAACTCCTTTTAGTAGCACATGTGGAAGCCTTTGGGGCCATTTCCTGGGAAGGTCTATCTCCTCTGGCCAAGTGAGGGTGTAGCTGTGGGAACGGGAGGCAGCCTAAGGCAAAGGGCCAGGTCATGCCTGCTGGAGGGTGCGGCAGGAGGGAGGTTAGTGGAAAGATCCCAAGAGCAGTCCTATGGGTTCTGGCCCCAACCCTATCCTTAATCAGGTGTGTGTGCTTAGGCATGTCTCTCACTATGGCCTCTTTTCAAGCCTGTAACATGGGACACCACACTAATTGGCAGTTCCCAATTCTGACTCTCCATTGCAATCCTCCAAAGATCTTGTTAACAATAGAGTCCCATGTCCCCACTCCCTCCTATCTGATTCAGGAGGTTGACCAGGGCCGACCAGGGCTGTGATGGGCAGCCCAGGTGGGTTCATCCAGAGGCCTTCCATAGATACAGCCTTTACACTGATGTCCTTGGCCATGGTTGGCTGGCTGCAGAGGATTGTGCAGAAGCGGGGTTGGCAAGCACCTTCGTCCTGAGTGGAGCCAGCCTCATGCACTAACCAGACAGAAGGGAGCAGCTCAGTGTCTGAGTTCCGGATGTAGTTACAGAGTCAGAGTCCTTATAAGAAAACAATCAGAGGAGCTTTTAAGGACAGATACTCCTTACCTGTTCTTGAGGACCAGGACCTACAAGGGGCAGCATAGAGGAAAACGAGCAGGAAGAGGGAGAAGACACTCCCTGGAGGGAGATCGAAGGGATGGGGAGGGGACAACCAAGATGGCGGCATAGGTAAACACCGGAGTTTGCTGCCTCGAACAACCACTTCAAAAATATAACTAAAAGACGGAACGGACATCATCCAGAACCATAGGAAAGCTGGCTGAGGGGAAATTCTTCAACTAGAAGGAAAGAGAGCAGCATACTGAGGCTCAGAGGCGGCGCAGTG
>NW_006300375.1:4686413-4689881 GCF_000327345.1 Myotis davidii
AGAGGAAGAAGAAAAAGGTAAAGATACAAATTATGAACAACAAACATGCATCTATCAACAAGTGAATCTAAGAATCAAGTGAATAAATAATCTGGTGATCCTAATAGAATCAGGGACATAGAAAGGGAATGGACTGACTATTCTTGGGGGGCAAAGGGGTGTGGGGGATGCGGGAAGAGACTGGACAAAAATCGTGCACCTATGGGTGAGGACAGTGGGTTGGGGAGTGAGGGCGGAGGGCGTGGCGGGAACTGGGAGGAGGGAAGTTATGGGGGGAAGGAAGAGAAACAAATTTAATAATCTGAACAATAAAGATTTAATTATAAAAAAAAAAGAAGGGATGGGGCATCTTCTGGGGAACGTTGGGCAACGGGCATAAAAGGGAGTTAAGAGGAAAGGTGAAGGAGAAAGGGACAGTCCCTCCGTGAAGGGGTTCAACAGCCTCAGGGTTGGCAGGATTGGGTTGCAGGACCTGAAGTAACACAAGAGGTCATTTTCGCCGTAGCCGGTGCTCAATGGTTAGAGCGTTGGCTCTTGGACTGAAGGGTCTGGGGTTCGATTCCCGACAAGGGCATGTACCTTGGTTGCTGGCTTGATCCCCAGCCCCAGTTGGGGTGCCTTGTTGGAAGCAACCAATCGATGTGTCTCTCTTACATCGATCTTTCTCTCTCTGTGTCTCTCCCTGTCCCTTCTACTGTCTCTAAAAATCAATGGAAAAAATATCCTCAGGTGAGAATTAACAATAACAAAAAAGGTCATTTTCAATATCAGAAGGTGTCAATTGGGGAAGGGGAGACAGGGATAGGAAAGGGGCAAGCCACCAGGTTCTAATCCAAAGTTCCAAGTGTTCATGAAACTGGAATTACAAAAGCAGCCTCTAGAGGAAAAAGTACAACCCAAGTGCCCATCAGTAGATGAGTGGATAGAAAAGCTGGGATACATTTACACAATGGAATGCTATGCAGCTGTAAAAAAGAAGCATCTCTTACCCTTTGAGACAGCATGAAGGGACCTGAGAGTATTATGCTAAGCAAAATAAGCCAGTCAGAGAAACACAAGTATCACATGATCTCATACGTATGTGGAATCTAATTGACAAAATAAATTGATGAACAAAATAGATCCACAAACATGGAAACATTGAACAGACTGACGAATCCCAGAGGGAAGAGGGGAGGGGTGGGTGGGAAGAAATTAACCAAGAACTTATATACAAATATGCATAACCCAGGGACACATAAAAATGTGATAGAGCTGGGAGCCAGAGCTGGTTCTTCATCTCAGCATTATTTTATTAGGTTATTTTGCTACTACGTCATCACATTTTCACCACTCCTTCCCATCTTTTTTTTTTTTAATATATTTTATTGATTTTTTACAGAGAGGAAGGGATTTAAAAAAAAAAAAAGAAACATCGATGAGAGAGAGACATCGATCAGTTGCCTCCTGCACATCTCCTACTGGGGATGTGCCCGCAACCCAGGTACATGCACTTGACCGGAATCGAACCTGGGACCTTTCAGTCCACAGGCCGACGCTCTATCCACTGAGCCAAACCGGTTTCGGCTATAATATGTTTTTGTCAGGCACTTATGCCATATGCTGATAAAAGAACTTAGAGGATACAGAATATTTACAACTCAGGGGTTAGACAAATATTTATTTGCAGATTTGTCGGGCATGTACCTCCAGGAAGACTACACTTGCCTGTGCTCTGACTTAAACAGCTATTTCTCTGCTGTGCTTTCCTGACATTCAATATAAAAAAATGTAAGACTTACTTGCTGTCAAATAATTTTATTATATATATATAATTTTAAATATAAAAAAAGCCTAATATGCAAAATTGTCATCTCTGGAGTTTGACCGGGAGACCAGGAGTTCAATTGCTTGCTATGATGTGTGCTGACCACCAGGGGGCGACACGTAATGAAGGAAGGCCCCAGGCGGAAGCTGGAAGGCCCAAATCAGCCCTGATCGCTGGCCAGGCCCTAGAGACCCTACCCATGCATGAATTTCATGCACCAGGCCTGTAGTCTAAAATATAAACCTGTGTGTGTGTGTGTGTTTTTTTTCTCTATAAACCTGAAGGATCATGCAATGTACTTTAGGTAGTTATGAGAGAGGTCATAAAAGATTACTATAAGGGATGCTATGAACTGTACTTCTGAATTACATGCTCTCTCTCTGAACTCACAGCTGATTCTGAGGCTATCTACCACATACTCAGCTGTTTGTTCCCCACACCATAGAAATCCAACACTTTCTTCAGTTTTGAGATGGTTAATAAAATTCACTGGTTCCTTCTGCAGAAGTTTGCTTTTAAAGCTCGAATAAGACATAATGTTGTCTTTAATAGTTACATAGCCTAAAGTTACACAGGTTGATATTTCATCTTCTGCAAACTCTCTCAACCCCATAAGGGCTTTCTCCCTGAGCCTCAGATCCTGGCGGTTTGGGTGGGAAATGGATCAATTCCTGTCTATCCCAGGGAGAATGCCTGGACTGAGAAGGGGAAAATTAAGAAAACTTAGACATGTTGAAATGGCAACTGTTTGTGGAAGATGCTGTTAAGGTCAAGTTACAAATGATGTGCACATAGGATGAATGAGAAGAGATCCAGAACACAAATGCTGGGCAGACAGAGTGGGAAGAGGTAACACGGGTCTGAGAAGGCTTCCAGGAAGCTCTAACACTGGTTCTCAACTTAGCTATAGACCAGGAGCCCTGGGGAGCATTTACCATCCCTGGGCTCCACCCCAGACATTCAGAACTAATTGGTCTGGGGTGGGGTCTGGGAAATGGCGCTTTTATGAACTCTCTGGTGATTCTAATTTATATTTGGAGTTCAGAAACACCGACTATCACATTAAGTCTCATCATTTGCTGGTTCCAGAAGAAAAAAATCTTTACACTGATGTCTTGTAAGGAAGATGAAATCAAAATACAGCACTATTTCAAAGATCAAAATTAGGAATAAATAGGGGGCACCCAGATTTGAACTGGGGACCTCTTGATCTGCAGTCAAATGCTCTACCCCTGAGCTATACCCCCTTCTGCTATAGTATGACTTAATTAATACCTTTATTCTCTATAGCCACACCCAGATTACCTCTAAATTTATGAGTTGCCACTGTAGGATGAACCTCTCTTGGGAGCTTTCAGACCTGCTTCAGTGAAAACTCATCAACCTGCTGTACAAGATTCAGGCACTCTCCTCAAAAGGTCTACAGGCTGTGTCCTGGGCTACAGTCCCTGGGTGTGAGCAGCAACCTGGGGAAGCACTGACATCAGCTGTTAGAATAGCCTTCAAGTCAAACGCCTGTTTGCTTGAAAAACAGAAACTCCACCTGACTGAGGTGTCTGTCCAAAACCATTTAATGAGGTGCTGGGAGCCGGTCCATCCTTGCTGTTTCAAGGGACCTGGCATATATGGCATACTGTTCTTAATATGTTTGCTCACCTTCT
>NW_006300375.1:4690054-4691662 GCF_000327345.1 Myotis davidii
AAGAACCTGGCCATAGAACCTGGCGACCGAACCTGGCTGGAGAACCTAGTGAGGGAACATGGCTACAGAACCTGGCTGGAGAACCTAGCAAGAGAACATGGCTACAGAACCTAGCACGAGAACATGGCTACAGAACCTGGCTGGAGATCCTGACCAGAACTTGGCTAGAGATCCTGGCTAGGCTGCTGATCAACTGAACGCTGTCTTTGTGTCATTCCTTCTTCGCCGACTCCGTCCACACCTTTGGGGACCCCTGGACCTGCTGGGGCAGGACCCCAGCAGCAGACAAAGAATTCCTCTCTATTCAGGTAAGTTACATTTTTCTAGGAAATTTTCAATGCCATCTCAATATTATACTGAATTGGCACAAAGTCACTCATAACATTGTCTTATGATTTTTTTAACAGCTTTGGAAATTGTAATAATATGTCCTTTTCAATTCCTTATATTGGTTATTAGTGTTTTTTCTCTTCACTTTGTCAGTCTTGTCTGGGTATTTTCATTATTTGTTTCAAAGAACAATTTTTGCTTTATTGGCCCTATCTGATATATTTGTTTTCGATTTCATCAATTTATGCTTTCATTAATTAATCTTTATTATTTGCTTCCTTATTTCTTTGGGTTTATTTTACTGTCCAGTTCATGCCATTTGGGGATAGATGCTTAGTTAGTTAATTTTTGCCTTTTCTCTTCATAATACTGTAGATACAGTAAGGCTATAAATTGCCCTCTGAGTACTGCTGTAGTTGCAACTGAACAGTTTCAATATCAAGTGTTTTCATCATTATTTAAATAAAAATATTTTATAATTCCTATTTTAATTGCAATTACTGCTTTGCTCCATCCATTATTTAGAAGTATAATTTTTAATTTCCACACATGTGGGGGTTTTCTAGTTATTTGTTGGATTTTGTAATTTTTTTAATGTTATTGATTTCTAGCTTAATTTTATTTTAGTCAGAAAGCATAGTCTTTGTGATTTAAACACTTTGGAATTTGTTAAGACTCGCTTTATGTTCAGTATGCAGTCAATTCTGTCCGTGTACCATGTGTACCTAGGAAAAAAAGGCAAGTCCTGCAATTGCTGAGTGTAAGGGTCTTAACACATTAATTAGGTCAAATTTGTTAATATATTCTATATTCTTCTGATATTATGTATGCTTTTTCTATCAATTCACAGGAGAGGGATTTTGAAATATCTCACATGATTGTGGGTATACCCACTTCTCTTTTTTAATTCTGTTCATTTATATTTAATATGTTTTGAGTGTATCAAATTTAGAATTGCTATACCTTCATGGTGAGTTGAACTTTTTATCACTATAAAATGACTTTCTTAAATCTCTTTTCACCTCAAAACTATTTTATCTGTTACTAATATGGCCACACTATGTATTATTGTCTTTAGTGTATTTTTTCTGTCCTTTTATTTTTAACTAGAGGCCTGGTGCACAAAAATTTGTGCACTCGGGGGAAGGGGGGTCCCTCAGACCGGCCTGTGCCCTCTTGCAGTCTGGGACCCCTCGGGAGATAACAACCTGCTGGCTTAGGCCTGCTCCCGGGTGGCAGAGGGCAGGCCCAATCCCTAGGTGCAGCCCCTGGTCAGGC
>NW_006300375.1:4692669-4700233 GCF_000327345.1 Myotis davidii
CTCCGTCACTGAAGCAAGCAAGCCTCCCTGTTCACATCAGCTGCCTGGCTGCCGGCCACCATCTTGACTGCCAGTTAATTTGCATATCTCGGCCCTACTCTGTGAGTGACAGGGGGATTAGCCAATGGGAAGGGTAGCAGAGTGACACTAATTACCATGTTTCTCTTTTATTAGTGTAGATATCTCTATCCTTATGTTTTATATGTGTCTCCTGTGAACAACATATAGTTGAGTTGATGTTTTTTAATCCATGACATTCTTTGTCTTTTCACTGTGGCATTTTTTATACATTTATACTTAGTATTAATACTGATAGTATTTTGGTTTAAACTTCCTACCTTCTTTGTCCTGCAAATTCTAGTTTCTTTTTCTTTCCTTTATTGTCTCCTTTTGAGGACTCTAGGAAAAGACCCTCAGAACTGAGGCCTGAGCTCCCTGCACCCTGGCTACAACTGGTAAAACCCACAAGTACATATTGAGCTAATGGATTCCTCTGCAGAGAGGATTACCCAAAAGATGGTTAGTGTGTGGCTGACAGAAAGTGGAACCAGGACGTACACAAGGGAACCAGTAACCTTGTCTACTCCTGAGAGAAACCTGGACTCTTTGGGTTGGGCTTTGCATAGAATAAAAAAATAAGGAGCTGAAAACATTAGCACATTTCCTGTGCTGACCTGGGTGGGGACAAGTGTATCTGGGGGAGAGCAATGTTCTCAGTGCCCACACAAGGTGGACGTCAAAGAGGTGCAGAACCAGATCACAGCTCCAGTCAAACTGCGCTCCTCTCCATCACAGGCCATCCGATCCCTTTGTTTGGATTGCAGCCTCATCAATGACTTCCTCACCCACTTCTGTCCCCTCACAAGACAGTACCTCTGCTTAACAGAGAACAGAAGCAGCTAGACCTCAGCTCCTTGACACCTGTCTTCAGCTGTCCTTACCCTTTTTGCTTCCATCTCAGAGAAAAAACATTCCCCTCCCGCTTCCAAAGTGACCACTCAGTCTATACTCCTGACCCATAACTGAATTCAGTTATTTCTCAATCCTGCTCCTTCCCCAGCCAAAAGCACACTAAAGTCTCTATCCTAAATTATCATAGGTTTCCCACTTTCCCCTTAGCCACTGTTGTATTTAACTTTGGACAAAAGTAATCATTATCTAACTCTACTTTCTTACATTATTCCTCATCCGATCCATCTTTATCAGCTACCAAGTCTTATCATTTTATCCTAAAATTTTCTCTGGAATTCCTTTTCTCCTCTGCTTCGGGTTCCTTACTCTGTATGCATCATTGGGCAAATTCTTTAACTCTATAAGCTCCCGTTTCTTTATTTTAAGTAGGGACAAGTTTCTTGTGACAAATATGACAACTTAAGATAAATTGCCCAGCACAGTACTAGCCCATAGTAAGTGCTTAAAAATATAATGCTAGTTCCTTATCCTTGTCTTTTGGCAAATTCCATTCTCTGTAATGTCTCCTAAGTGATGTTCCCAAATAAAGGAACTGACCTTGTTGCTTCTTTGCAGTGTGCAGGGCTCCTGTTGACCACAGAACAAAGTCGGAATTCTAACACATTCTCTCTAATCTAATCATGTGCCTCCAACATTACGTCACAGGCACGCTCCTGCTACAGGTGGGCGACAGGCTCTTCCATGGGAATTCGAGAAAAGCATTTCAAGGATCCACACACGGGAGATGGTGATACGGCAAGGTGGCTTATTGGTGATGGCTGCCCCTGAGCTTCCCACGTCCCATTTCCCTCTGTCCCGCCCTGGGAAAAGTCCAACCATGCTTCAGCATGGCTGAAATAAAAATCAGCGAACAGAATTTCTGCTTTATAGTCCTCAGAAGCCTTTGTGGTCTGTGGGCCCTGGTGGCCGCTAGATCTGCATGGTGCGGGTCCTGAGAAAGAGAGAGATTCATCTAAAATTATGTAGTCTCAGGCTTGGGATGAACCAGAAGCGTTTAAAAATAGCCAATCAGCTTCCCAATCTTTTTCAGACTTCTGATGGTGTTCACACCCTGATGAATGATCCCTTTCCCAGGTTATGCAGAAACTGAGGCACAATGAGATTGAGCAATTTATCCAAGGTGACACACTCTAACACGCCAGCGGGCATCGGGGCACCTCTAACACTTAGAATCAAAACCTGGTGTTCCTGGGAACTCGGCAGTGCTCCAATTGCTGTTAGGGGTATGCAGGGAACCACTTTTCTTAACATCTAGTGAGTCCATCAGTATGACTGGGCTGTAGCTCTCCTGAAGTCACCAGCCTCCTTCAAGACTTCACCTCCAAGTTGTGCTTGTCTAGGAACGAAGGATGGATGGTGAGCTGCGAAGGAAACTGGAAAGACTATTTAAAAATTAAGGGGGCACCTGGATTTGAACCAGGGACCTCTTGATCTGCAGTCAAATGCTCTACCCCTGAGCTATACCCCCTCAGATATTAATGTAGCCTAATTGATGCCTTCCATCTGAGTGGTAACACTGGGCTCTGCAAAATTAAGTACTGCTCCCTTCCAGGACTGACTTTATGAAGCTGCCAGACCAGCTCATAATAAGACACCTTCCCTCAGCTCTGCAGCTTCTAAGCCTCAGTTCCTGGGTGTGGTCATCAGAGAGGAAAAAATGAGAGAAGCTGCCTGTTGAAACCCCCAAACATTTCCCATCGCTTTTTTTTGTTTTAGCCCACGAGCAGCCCAACCATCTCCAAAACTACCCACCTATCTGGACTCCCAGTCCTTCACCTTTCTTCCTCCAGGGAAGACAGAAATGGGCTCGAATTCAGACAGTGTCACGGAGCTCCAACACTTGGCTGTGGAGGAGCAACACTGCAGAATCTAGGTTTCCCTTGTTGGAGTTGCTAAGCTGGCCTTTTGGCCATTGAGGCTGAAGCAAGTGTATGGGTGAGTTCTGGTATGGAGAAACCAGCTCCCCAGAGGGAAATGTCAACCCTGTGAGAAGAACTGGATGCTATGGTTTGTCTCCATAGGTCTGACCACCACTCCACCGTGCCAAGCTGTTTCGGTGGGAAGGTGAGATAACAATTTAGGTTGCCCATTTACTGTTTGTTCCTTCAAAATCTGCTGTATCTGCAGCTCTCTTCTGCTGCCCTGGAAAAGCCCAGCAAAATTCTGCAGGAGAGTCACTGCCTTCTCTTTGAGGACCCAAAAGAGTTGGACAAATGAGATATATAAAGAAGGGGAAACACCGGATATCAGAAAGCAGTTGTGCAAGGGCTAATTTCAGGAAGGATCTAATTGTAAGAATTCTAATTTCAGGAAGGATCATAATTGGCATGGCTGAAAGGAAACGGGAATATGAGCAACAGCTCTGAATAGGAAAACCAAAGGAGTAGGGGGCACCCGGATTTGAACCGGGGACCTCTTGATCTGCAGTCAAATGCTCTACCCCTGAGCTATACCCCCTTACCTGTTATGCATCTGTAATTAAATACCTTTTCACCTGTGTTGCAACACCCACATCTATGCACTGACATTTCTATTAATTCTTGGAAAGCTCTGGAGATGTGAAAATTTTGCCTTACAGCAAAATTAGCCAGTACCTTTTAGCCCCCAGAAAACTTCTCTGCTTACAATCTTTCAATCTCATCTTTCGTAGTACCACTTTAAAGGCACCTGTTTGGAAATTCGTTGCTAAGAGATGAACCATCCTTCCTTCCGCTCTTGGTAAACTCGGTCTATTTTAAACCTGCCTGCAGCACTCTCTCCCTGCTCCTCTCTCCTCCCCTACACCACAGGTTGGATTGGGAGTTTTGTGGCCCATCTCCTTCTTTGCTCTTTTTTCTTCTCACTACATCTACTTCTTGGCTTTTGACAGTGTCTTCAATGAATCTAGGAAGCCCCAGCAAATTATTATTATTTTTATTATTATTTGATCCTTACCCAAGGATATGTTTTATTAATTTTAGAGGGAGAGAAATATCGACGTGAGAAAGAAACATCCATCAGCTGCCTCCTGCACATGGCCTAACCAGGATTGAACCCGCAACCTAGGTATGTGCCCTGACAGGGAACTGACCCCACAACCTTCTTGGTGTATGGGGACGACACTACAACCAGCTGAGCCATCCGGTCAGGGCCCAGACAAATTATTTGAGTAATTTGGCCTAAGAGGCCACAACCCCCGTCCTGGAGCCCAGGAAGCTACCCAGCTGTCCCAAGAGACCTCAGACCAGAAGGTCAGCACTGCTGAAGCAGCAGGGGCTGTGGAGGATCCAAGCCCAGAGATGTCTCTGCCAGACGAACGCTGCTCTGAGGCGCAGCAGTGCAGACCTAGAAAGTGAGCAAGCCCTTGCCAACTGGCAGGAACATCGGAGGCATCAGTGAAATAAAAAGGCCACATAGACCCCAAAGGGCAGAGAAAAGATACCCGCCCAAAGGGGCACAGGAGGCCCACGTCCTCCCAACCCTGTCCCTCAGTGGTTCCCGTGCAGCCGTCAGGTACTTGGCTGAGGACCTACGGGAGTGGCAGCTAAGCGGAGTGGTCGTTTTCCGTCAGCTTTTCCACCAGCCCCTTCCTGGTCCCACACCGGTGCTGAGATGGAGATTCCCAGACTGCCCTGTGTCTCTGACTTCAGCACCTTGCCATGCTTGGAGAAGACTCCTCAGGGACTGTTCGCTGGACTCTTACTTCTCCCAGCTCATCCCACAATTGTGCAAGGCCTTATTTCTGTTAATAATTCCCTTTATTCAATGACACTTGGTGATAGGCTGCTCTGACTGACACACCTCACTGGGCCCATTTACTTTTTCATTCATGTATGAAATATACAAAAATTTACAATCATACGTGCTCAGCCTTGTTGAATACTAGAAAATAAAACACCTGTGCAACCCCACATCCAGATCAAGCACTGGAACATTACTCAGAGGTGGATGGGAAATGAGATAAGCGATGGAGTTGGGGATGTCTCTTCTCTGTGCGTACCCAAGGGGCCTCGATTCCCAGGCGCCCAATATAGAACAAATTGTCCCAGGTTCTATAGCCTGAACCTCTGAATCATTTTAATGTTTTACGTTTCCAAAGATAAAGCAACAAGTAGGAGGAGATAAACATAAAAATAAATACAAACAAAAACCCTAACATTGATAATATGACCACAAAGAAGAAACACAGTGATGTACATTCTAAGGGAAAAAGAGAGATTGTGTTACAATGAGAGATGGAACTTGAGTTAATAAGTTGTTTTGGTATAACTTACAAAAACTATTTTTATGCAAATGAGTACATATATTGATATTTTGGGGAACCAGGATTCTGACTGAGTCTGGAAATGTAAATAAAGGATGGAGAAAGGCAAGGGAAAACTGGAGTTAGACTGGAACTGTAAGTAGCTGTATGAATACACACACACACACACACACACAGTTCCTAATTCTGTCCTCTGAAAGGGGCTAGAAGTAACAACTCAGTTGCAGTGAGCACTCCTAATGTCTGTATTGTGGTTACTAAATGCCATTAAAAGGAACTAGGAACTCTCAGAGAAATGGCTGATTCCAGAGCTGGGCAAGAAACCTAAAAGATTAACAATGAAACATCCTGTGCCAGAAAGTTAAAAGTGCTCAAGATCTGGTGGGGACATGCCAACTGAACACTGGGCCAGCCTGAAGATGCTCACCACTAGCTAACTTTGGGACAATTTGAGCATCAAAACAAAGATAAGATTGTATTATGTAGCTCATTAAATTAAAGAATTCATGAATCCATATTAAGTATTATTTTTTTAGGTGGAGAAAGGGAAGCTCTTCTTTACAAGTAAACTAACAAATGTAAAAGGAATGATAAAAGTATAAAACCACCATTTTATAACTATTGTAAAAATGTACTTAGGGAAGAATCATTCATGGATGCTAAATTTGTTCAGTGAAAATTGGTGGGGAACAAGATATAGAAAAATCTGTCAAACACACTTTATTATTTTTTTAAACACACTTTAATTGAATAGTCAAATTCAACTTCAATAGTAGAACAAATTGACATCATTGCGTCTTGATGGAATGCACTGAGAAGGACATAATATCACCTATGTAGTCATTTTGCTAGAATATTGAATTTTAACAAGAAAATAGGCAAACTGTTTTCTCCAAAAGTAACCACTGTCAGAACTTTTAACACATTTGTTGACCTATTTTGGATTCTCCCAATATTATGTTTGTGAGATCCAGTCAGAGCCATGCTGTCCTATGTATGTTGACTGCATGCACATTCTGCAAAACAGCTAGCTCTGACCTTTCAAGAATGTCAATTTCATGAAAGAAACCAGAGGACTAGAGAACTATTCTAGACTAAAGTGATCTAAAAACACATGACTACCACATACAATACATGAGCCTTGATTGGGTCTTGTATTGGAAATAAAAGACAATTATCAATGATATTGGGACAATGAAGACATACAGGATGGGGGGAAAGTAGGTTTACAGTTGTATGTGAAACAATTTATTCTTTTATTATTTGTGAATTGTATTATTTTCCATACAAACAGCTGTAAACTTATTTTCCCCCCTCTTTACATAGAATATAAGTTGCATAATAGATTGGCGATTTTCAACTAGTCTACCACTAGAATTTTTTAAAACATTCAATACCTGACTGATTTAGTCAGGAGAACTGACCTATTGTTCCTTAGATCAGCGGTTCTCAACCTGTGGGTCGCGACCCCTTTGGAGGTCGAATGACCCTTTCACAGGGGTCGCCTAAGACCATCAGAAAACACATATATAATTATATATTGTTTTTATGATTAATCACTATGCTTTAATTATGTTCAATTTGTAACAATGAAAATATATCCTGCATGTCAGATATTTACATTACGATTCATAACAGTAGCAAAATTACAATTATGAAGTAGCAACGAAAATAATTTTATGGTTGGGGGTCACCACAACATGAGGAACTGTATTAAAGGGTCGCGGCATTAGGAAGGTTGAGAACCCCTGCCTTAGATCATCAAATAAAAAAAAAATGACAACAGCCAACACAACAATAGCAGTCCCATAAATACATAGGGTTGATACATATAATAGAGTTGTATCTTATTGGTCATGTCACATAATAAAGTTGCATCTGGTTCGTTAATCCTTGATACTGGGCATCCTTATATACAAGTATAGGCACCTGATTTTTTTTAAAAAGTCACTTCGGCCCAGCCAGTGTTTCTCAATGGCTGAGCATCGCCCCATGAACCAGGAGATCACAGTTCAATTCCTAGTCAGGACACCTGCTCAGGGTTTCAGGCTCGATTCCCAGTGTGGGCTATACAGGAGGCAGCCAATCAATGATTCTCACTCAGCATAGATGTTTCTATTTCTTCCTCTCCCTCTCTCTGAAACCAATAAAAAAATTATAAAAATATTTTAATAGGTATCATTTTGATTGATTTACAATCTTCTACACTAATAAAAGAGAAAAATGGTAATTGGCGTACGACGCTACCCTTTTGGCTAATCAGGGGGATATGCAAATTAATTGCCAACTCAGATGGCAGTTAACTGACAACAAAATGGCGGTTAATTTGCATATGTAGGCACAATGCAG
>NW_006300375.1:4701022-4706412 GCF_000327345.1 Myotis davidii
ATGGGGGGGCAACGTCTGAGGGATCCCAGTATGTGAGAGGGGGCAGGCTGGGCTGAAGGACACCCCCCCCCCATACCCAGTGCAAGAATTTCTTGCACCGGGCCCCTAGTAATAATAATAATAATAATAATCATCATAGTAATTGCCTACCCTTTTGCTCCAAAGTGAGCCACACTAGCCAGGTAAAATAACTATTAACCTATTTTTTTAATCAGATGTTAAAAAATATATTTTGTGTGTGCTGCAGAATTTTAGTAGTTTATGTGTGCCATGAAACGAAAAAACTTGAAAATTTTGGTGCACCCCTTTGTGAGCTTTGTGCATAGCCTTCTTGTAGTTAAGCCTTGATTGTTGTAGGTATCACTGGGAGGAATTGACCTCCAGGCCAATTGGCTGTGAGAATCAGCTGTGTCTACAACGGGAGAACTTCTGTGCTGAAGACACCCCTCTGGGACTTGCTTCAGTGGGGCTTAGGTGCTCACTGAGTCTGCCCCCTGAGTGTGTCCCTTATGGATGTGAAGAATTGTAATCTGGTATGGTCTCACACTGACCACTTGGGTACACTGCCTCTTGGAACTCCAAGGAGGTGCAAGGTTAGCCACTGCCTGGGGCCACCCAGCAGGATCTACAGAGACATCTGCAGATTCCTCCTCTTTGTACCGGGTTTGGAAGTGCCCTGATGAGGCCCAGCTGTGTAGCAAGGCAAGCTGCTGCTGCTGTTGCCTGTTTGACAGGTTTTAGGTTGAGAAAGGATAGGCCATTCATATGCAAAAGCCACTGCACACAGCTTGGGTAGGGATGTAAATTGGGGGGGCGGGGCTCGGGGAGTCTTCTGGGTGGAGCAAACAGCAACCACCTCCAAAGCTCCTCTGAGTATCAGTGTGCTTTTCTCTTTCCTTCGAGTTGTAGAATTTCCACTCAGCCAGCCTTCCTGTAGTTCTGGATGTTGTCCGTTTTGTCTTTTAGTTGTATTTTTGAATTTGTGTGGGAGGCAGCAATTTCCAGTGTTTACCTATGCTGCCATCTTGGTTTCTCCTCTATCCCATCATTTTTGAAGTCTTTAATTTTTCTCCGTGATTTTTACAGTTTTCTGTGGAGAGATATTGTACATATTTGGTTATTATTTTTATTCTTTAGTAGTTGATATCTTATTTTTTCATTTTAATTTTTTAAAAGTTATTGATTTTAGAGAGAGAAGAAGGTAAAGAGAGTAAAGAAACATCATTTTGTTGTTCCACCCATTTATGCATTCATCGGTTGATTCTTGAATTTGCAACCTTGGTGCATCGGACGACACTCCAGCCAACTGAATAAATGACTTTACATGCTTGTTTTCCTAGGGCAGTTATAATTTCAGATATTCTCTTTTATTCAGATGAATCTACAAATTGTCCCAGATTTTTCTCTATTTGACGTCCAAATTACATCTCCCAGATTATCTCTTAGCACCAAACAGGCCACATAAAACCTTCATTATTCAAAAACCCTGGGTTGTTTTTTTTTATTTAGAAAATATGATCACCTTGATTATACACTCTTCATGACTATCACCAGGCTAAGGATTTGGAAGGTTGGCAGAATAAACTTGTTGACCAATTTCTACTGAGTTTTGTCCCTAACCAAGCTAGAAGGAACTTGGTGTCCCTATAAAATATGCAATTTCATCTGACTAGCCTTTGATGTGACTGGCTTCCCTCCTTCCCCTCAAAAGCCATAGGCATTATTGTATTCATCACAAGTTCATCAAAAGTTGATGACTCAAGAGTCAGCCTTATAAAACAAAATCGCTTGTAAATATGAGTCAGAGTCTGAGTAATAACCTTGCTTCTATTATCTATATATATCAAAGCCTAAGCAACCGAATGACCGGTCACTATGACACACACTGCTGGAGTGTCGCTCATCTGACTAATGTGTCCCTGTGGCCTGATGACAGACACTCACTCCCTCAGTAATCCTGCAGGTCCAATCTCCAGAAAACAGGCCAGACACTGATGGACCAGTGCCACTGACACGATCCTGACAGCGCTGCCAGCCTCCTGGAAGTTGGCCTCGGGCACCACAACTGCTTCCCTTCCCTAGATGCTCCACAAGGAATAAACAATATAAAAGCGGCTGCCAGGTGGCTCCCGACAACCAGTGCGAAGGATGGATCCAGATTCCGGGCTGGCGAGGGTGTCCCACCACCCACCTGGAAGGCTGATCACGTCCTGGCGCTCCCTCCCAGACCCCACCTGTGCACGAATTCGTGCACCGGGCCTCTAGTAATTAATAATGTCATTGCTGGGTGAGCCATGTCCTGCACATTAAATGTTCCTGAATGTACATGATGAGAAACATAATTTTTGTAACTAAGATACTATTTTCAAAAGCTCCTGAAAACTTAGCTATGGGCAAATTCAATAACTTTTGTTATTGAGTTTAAAAAAACAAATCTAAACACAAATTCTGATGCTTGTTTCGTATGTCTGGATTTTCCCACATTTGGAGTTTGCTGGAAATAAGACCCACCTATGAATCTGTACTCCTCATCTGTACTTGGCAAGGTGACCTCACTTCTGCCCTGGAGATCCCAGGCCCAGGGTAGAACATGGGGTTCATGCTCACCAGCTTGTTCCCCAGGCTCCTCTGGGTGAGCTGCAGCCCTCCATGACCACACACCTTAGATTTTTCTAGGAGGGTGAAGGAGGTGGTGGTGGCAGTAGTAACAAACCAAAGGGGAGTGATGAATTCTTGGGACCACAGTTGATCATACCACATATCACAGTTAATTAAGATTTGTACTAAGTAATTACTTTATGCTCTGTAAGACTACCCTGTATCCAGCACCATAAGGAGAGAAGAGAAATAAGATATAACCTCTGTTCTCAAGAAACTTATAATCTCCTAGAGACCCGGTGCATGAAATTCGTGCACGGGTGGGGTCCCTAGGCCTAGCCGGTGATCAGGGCCAATCAGGTTCCCTGCCTCCCCGTCTCCTCCTTCTCTTGCCACCCATGTCTGTCGCCACCTACCCCCGGTTCCCTGTCCCAGCCCTGGGCCTGGCCCCAATTGGGCAACTGGGACCTGCTGGCCAGGGGAGGACCAGGGGGAGGAACCCCAGAGGTTGGCTGCCAGCCTTGAGGAGGGAGCCGGCCCTCATCTGCCACCACCACCCCCCCCGGTTCTCCATTCCAGCCTGGGGGTCCGGCCCCTATCGGGCAATCAAGGCCTGCAGGCCAGAAGGAGGGACCAGGAGGTTGGTCCACAGGCCCCATCAGTGATCGAGGCATGTGAGCTTGGGGCAGCTCCTGCATTGAGTGTGTGCCCCCTAGTGGTCAGTGCACATCACAGCAACTGGTTGTTCCAGTCGTTCTGGTCGTTTTGTTGTTCTGTTGATCACTTAGGCTTTTATATATATAGATGAGATGAGTTAGGACGCTATTTCATGTGTTAACATTTTTCTCTAAATGCCAACTGAATAGTACCAATATTGAAAGTTATGAGGTTGGCCAAGGCAGAGTTGGCTGCAAGCTTGTTTGGGGTGGAAAGGCTCGGTGGGAGTTACGGGATGAGCTGGTCTGGGAAAGACAGCCGGGGAGGGGGGGGAACCCCAGGTTTATAAGAGGAGGGGAAAGGTTATGAGGAAAGGCATGGGAGTGGAAATTCTCATGCCTGCTTATGACACAGACTGGGCAAAAAATTGGAAATGGTGGGAAGACCATGGAGGTCTTAAATATCAGTCCAAAGGGGTGGGGTTTGTCTTTGTTCTTTTTGTGAACAGAGGCTGGAAGGCCGTCTACCAGGGGTGCTTTGCAATGGATCCTTGCCTTAGGGGGAAGGTTGGGAGAGTCATTCTTTCCCAAACCTGGCTGTGTACCAGAGCCTCACCCCCACCCTAGTCCCTAGTAGAAGCTTGTTAAAAAATACCTTCTTTTAAGCAAGTTTTCCCCACAGTACTCAGGACCCATCCCTATTTTGATTCAATCGATCTGGGATGGGATCCAGAAATCCATGTCCTTCACGAGCTCACCCCAGAGACTCTGATGGAGCTAACCTGAGAATCTGCTAGGACAGGTCATTTCTATCCCAAAATGGCCCTGGCCTAAAGCAAAAGTTGAATTTTTAAAAAATCATATCCCTGAAAACTAGCTCTTCTTTCTGATAACTTCATTTCTATCACAAGTGCACACTCCTGGCGCTTCAGACTCAGTACTTTAGCATTATCCTGGAATATTTTTCACGTAAACAACACAGGCAGCTGATTACCACTTCTCATTTCATATTCTTGACAGCACCCTCAGATCTGCCCGTTCCCTTATGTTCCCACTTGGGCTACATTTAGTCAGACCTTTTCTCACCTCAAGCTTAGACTGCTGGAGTAGTCTCCTGATTAATCTCTTATCCCTCTGGCACGTCGCCTTCCCTGTCTCTGTCAGCACCATGAGTGGCAATCCCTGGGAGCTGAGGGCAAAGGAAAACAGCCAGGCCAATATCAGTGAGGAACACACACACACACACACACACACACACACACACACACACACACGACAGACCTCCCAAAATAGTTTGAATTAAGTGTCTCTCCCAGCATCACTCCTGAAGAGGCTGCACTTTTATACACAACGAACGCATCCAGGGTGACCCCTTTGCCCTGGTCTGCCCAGGCGGACGAGAGAAAACAAGGCATGGTGAGCCCTCGCTGCTGCCCCGAGCCCCGCAGAAGTCTGGAGCACGTGGTGCAGGTTCCTCTGCAGGAAGGAGCCACCCGAAAAGGAAGCGGAAAGGAAATGCATCCTGTGGCCACAGGGGGGCCCCCTTCAAAGGCTCCTTCTGTCCCCCACTCAGGTTCACTTTAGGTTTTTTTCCAATTTATTTTTCTCTCTCCTTCTTGTTTAAAAATACTATTATTACCACAAACTACTATAAAATATTATTACAAAATTTTTAAATTTGAAAAAGTTAGAAAATGTGTAAAAATGGCTTGAGGTCTCACTGTTATAAAGAAGACTCCTTAGACTACATGCTTCCAAACTGGTCATTTTATACACAGTCATTTAAAAAAATAAAAATAGGACCATTCTGGACCGGCATCTCTTGTTTTGTTTTATTTCTTCTTGGACCGGCGTCTCTTAAAATATCAGGGACATCTTCCCATACTAAGTTCTTTACCAACATAATGTTAAATGATGATACTGTGTCCCCCTGGTCATTCCATTAAAAATGTGTTTATGGGCAATAAACACGGTAGGGTTCTGAGTGGCTGCCTACCGGGGTTGACCGAACCACGTTCCTATTGTTGGGGGAATTTTTTCCGTAAATAAGCGACACCGTAAGAAGCCCAACGCGCCTGGCAGGACCCAAAGCGGCAGGTGCGACGTAGCAGGTCCCCCGGGGGCGCAGGGGGCCGG
>NW_006300375.1:4707148-4708358 GCF_000327345.1 Myotis davidii
TCGCTGGGGTCCGGGCGGAAGACAGCTGCCCCCGTGCGTAGAAACAGGCGCCGCACCAGCCCGGTTAGGCATGCCTCTGTCCGCGCAGCAAGCCTGCAGGGTAGGTGCTCGCTCGCTCTGTCGTACGAAAGGAAAACCTGAGGCCTAGAGAAGTTAACTTGCCCAGGATCGCACAGCTAGGGAGGGCGTGCAAAGACAAGGTCGCTCTGTGTTCAGGAGCACGCTGCAAGGGGCGCAGCAGGCAGGGGCGCAGGCAGGAGTAGTGCAGAACAGGTGAGTGTTCCCCGCATTGAGGTAGACATGCTTGCGAGGCGGGGGAAGCAGAGGGCACGGGCTGCCCTTGCAGTCCGCACCCCTCCCAGCCTGAGCCTCTGTGATTTGAGCTGGGCTCGCAGGGAAGGCTAGGATTTCAGGCGGGGAGGACGGCTCCCGGCTCAGGGAGAGGCGGCCGTGCTCGCCTGTTCAAGGAACGGAGAGGTGTCCTTGCATCTGAAAAAGATGGCTTTGGTCTGGAGGCTGCAGGAGAGAGGAGGCTGAGGGAGAGTTGGAAGGGGTTCCAACCCCTGGACTTCCAGGGCATGGGTGAGGAGCTGTTGAAGAATCTGGGGCTCTCTTACCATCAGCTCCTCTCAAGCACAGAGGTTTTGGCTTCCCTGGCAGGAGTCGGGACAGCCCCGTATTGTCCAGCCACCGTTTAATAAGGAGCTGGGCTTGAGCAGAAAGAGTCGCCACCTCCCACCAGGTAGTGTGAAAGCCTTACACCAGGCCAGGTTAAAGTGGTTAGAAAACGGGAGGGGGAGGCCTCATTGTTTACAAAGTAGGAGTTTTCTCAGGCCCTTTCTGCAATGCAAAGATTGTCATGATGGCCGACAGGTGCGCTTGGAGGCTGGGTGAGTAGGACTTCAGTGGATGGGGAGCTTCTGGAGCAAACTCTTGGAGGCTGGGATCATGATGGGGACATGATGGCGGGGGGTTGGGGGGGCGGAGGTGCTAGCCCAGTGCAGTCCCTGCAGCCCCTGGAAGTCAGGAGTGCCATGCACATCCAGCTCTGCCTGTCCAGTTCCTCTGAGGCCCAGCCAGAGCTCTTCTTCAGGTCAGAGGTCATCTGGTCCAGCCTCCCTGCAAACAGCCAGATCCTCTGGCCCCTGCTCAAACTCTCCTGTCGCGCTTTCTGAGGAGTCCGCCCATGTTCTAGCGCTCAGTGACTTTC
>NW_006300375.1:4708386-4713677 GCF_000327345.1 Myotis davidii
GGTTCCTAGTAGTCACTTCTTTATTTTGCAAATAGTCACTTACCATCTGTTTAGGAGTCATTTCCAGAATGTTGTAAGGTACTGTGGGTCCTCAGGCAATGGGCACGCCAGGAAGAGGCATGAATAGTGAGGACCTCCCCCCGCCCCCCCCTCGCAACGCACGCGCACACACACACCCTGACATGTGGGTGAGTCAGGTGGTCCAGCCCCCACCCAAGGCAAAATCTGCCCTTTCCTCGGTGTCCCCAACTGCCAGTCAGTCAAGCCACTGTGTGAACTTTCCAGAGACAGGAAAGTCAGCTGCATGGGGAGGCTCCACGTCTGTGGGATGTTGCTGCACATGCCAAAGTCAAACCTAATGGCGTTGTCTTACCTTCCCCTCCAATCTGTAAGGTGTGTCACAGTCTGGAGCAGCTACAAGAATGTCTGAGACACACAGAAAAGAATGTCTGAGACCATAATTCTCCTCTTGGGAGGAGCGGTAGGAATAGTGACAGAAAAAGTCAGACTCTCGAGGGGCCTCCGGGACTCGTGTTATAGCAAAAAGCCTAACTTGGCTGGTGGAGATTTGCAATAATGGTGATTTTTAATTTGGGCGGGGGGGGGGGGTAACTGGGGAGGGAACCAAATCAGATTGTCCTGTGGGAGAGGAATTAACCATTAGGTTTTTATGTTTATTAAAAAGAGACACAGGCTGCTTTTTAAAAAGCAGTTGAGCAGCACTCTTGTTTGTGCCATTTCAGTGAAGCAGCTGAGTTGTTTTTTTGCTAGGTCATCATCAGCAGAGGTTCTTGTGTGATTATGATGGGAAGTGCTGGCTGGCCTCTAGTAAACCTGCAGTTTACCATTTCTCCACTGAAACACCCAGTAGTGCTCAGTCATCATTTGTTTAGCAGAATTGCACTGGGCGCCTGCCGCAGGCCATGCGCCATGCTGTTAAGAGGGCCTGTGCAGCCTTCAGAGGTCATACAGGAGGGTGCGGGAGATAACCATAGGGCAGTGAATGCCACCATAGGGGTGTGCATGGCGTGCTGCAGAGGCCTGGAGGGACGGCAGCCGCCCAGACTTGGGTGATGTGTGCGACACCCAGAGGAGGTGATCGTTAGACTGAAACCTGGCATGTGGCCCAGGGCATCCCCACTTTTCACATTTGGGTTCCCACCCCTACCCCAGTTCCCCCACATCTAAGACAGCTGGGCTCACGGAACATGACTGGTGGAATGATCAGTGCTGGTCTCTTTGTTTCTGGAAGATTTCTCCCTGGACGATGGCAGCTACCATTCAGGCAATGGAGAGGAAGATCGAATCGCAGGCTGCCCGCTTGCTCTCCCTAGAAGGTCGAACAGGGATGGCCGAGAAGAAGCTGGCGGACTGTGAGAAGACGACCTTGGAGTTCGGGAACCAGCTGGAGGGCAAGTGGGCCGTGTTGGGGACCCTGCTGCAGGAGTACGGGCTGCTGCAGAGGCGGCTGGAGAACATGGAGAACCTGCTGAGGAACAGGAACTTCTGGGTCCTGCGGCTGCCCCCGGGCAGCAAGGGGGAGGCCCCCAAGGTAAGCTGGGCACCTGGGGTGGGGCAGCCCGAGGGGCTGTGCCTATAAACGTGGATGGCATGCGTGACACCTGTGCTTCCAGTTGCCCATGACTTTTGATGACATGGCTGTCTGTTTCTCCAAGCAGGAGTGGGGCAAGCTGGACGAATGGCAAAAGGAGCTGTACAAGCACGTGAGGAGGGGCAACTACGAGACACTGGTCTCCCTGGGTAAGGCCTGATAGTCGTTTCTCTGTTCGGTGTTATTTGGGGAGTCCTCAGATCTCTCTTTTCATGCTGGTGGGTTTTATCACAAGGATATATAAATTACTGGAAACTTGGACCATGCAAAGAGTTATCTCTTCATCCTAAAGATGAGCAGTGGGTGACTGAATTGTAAGGTCCCTTCCACCTGGCGAAATTCAGAGGATACCAGACCGAGGTGGGGTGGCCCCTCACCTAACCAGGGGTGGAGCAAGGCTGTTTCCATTCCCCTGCTGAGGCTTAGAGAAGGCACCTACCACTGACTCCAGGAGCTCATCCACCCACATTTGAGAAAGGCCTTCTCTTTAGCTTTCTCTTACTGAGAGATGTGGCCTTGACTGTGACGCTCCTCTGGGTCAATGGAGAATGTGAGCAGACCATGCTTCTTGCAGCCAGTACTGTCTTCATGCTCGAGACTTTGCTCCCCCAGACCCTGGGGCTGTTGCCACTCTCCTCATGGGATACCCCAGAATTGCTGGGCTCTTTCTTCCTGGGCTCACTTCCTCTCGGGGTGTTTCTGTGACCCCAGACCTGAAGGCAGTGAGCATCCTTAGTGAGGATGGAGCAGGTGAAGGTGTGATGTTATATTTCAGTTTGCAGAAATGTATTGCTTCTTAATGTAGAGACTATACCAGAGTTTCTTCACCTTGGCACTGCGGCATTTGGGGCCAGATGATTCTGTGTGGTGGGGTAGCAGCATCCTGACCTCCTCACAAGGTGCACCTCTCCTCCAGCCCTCAGGCCTGACAACCAAAAATGTCTCCCTGGGGATAGAATTGCTTGTGGTTGAGAACACTGCTCTGTGTCAATCAGGAAATTTAGTGTCTTGGCCATTCTGGGTTTCCCGGGCTGCTATCCCCAGCTCTGAATGGAAGCACGTGGCAAAAGCTAACCTTTATGTCTTTCCTCAGACTACGCCATCTCCAAGCCCGAGGTCCTCTCCCAGACTGAGCCAGGGAAGGAGCCATGTGGCTGGCGCCGCACAGCCCCCAAGGTTCCAGATGTTCCTGTGGACCCGAGTCCAGGTGAGGAGCTGGGCGGGGGCCAGGGAGCCCCCGGGAATCTGATGGAAACAGAGGAGTAAAGGTCCAGAGAGGGCATGGCCTTCTAAGTTTTGTTTTGTAGTTGAGTTATGACCTATACCCTATTCAGCTAACACCCGGGAATACGTCTGAGCGTGGAAACAGATGGCAAACCCAGACTTTTAGGAAAGAAATAGAACCACCCAGACTTTTAGGAAAGAAATAGAACCAGTAGCACTGAATTGGTGAAAGTGAAGGAAGGACATTGATAGGAAGGTAGGCGTCTATTGAAGACAACATTGAGTTTCATGAAGAGTCAGCCTCTCCTCCGTCCCAGAACCACATCTCATTGAAGTTCATTAGTTGTCTCAGAACATTAACCCATTAGCCACATAGTAACCACACATTTGCTATGGTTTAGAACCAGATTGATTCAAGGAGAATCTGAATACCAGGTATCGCTGTCTCAGATTTTCCTGGAGCCAGTCAGCACCTTTGAAAGTTAAGGAAAGGACGGGTGGATGTGTGAGTCAAGCCACATGACTGAAGTAAGCCTGGCGGGGCTGTGGGGCAAATGACAGTCTGTCCCTTGACCAGGGAGACCCGCCTCCTCCTCGTCTGTCCCCCCATGCCTGGGCTTCCCTTTCTTCCCTTCACCTGTGTTGCTAAAGAATCTTACTGTGTGTGATTTGTGGTGACTGAAATGTGTCTGCTGTGTTTGCCGTTTCATCGCGACTATACTTTCACTTTTCCAAGGGCAGATGGTGTACAGAACCAGCCACACCGTCAGTGGTCAGAGCATTCACCTGTTTAGGTGCCTACGACAGCCTGAAAGCTAGAGGACAGAATGACAAAGAGGGTTATGACACAGGATCTTGCAGTTTCTTAGTCTGGGTGGGAGGTTCACAGTGGGCTTGTTTTGTTACATTTATAACATGAATGGTTTTTTGTGTTTTTTTTTTATTGATTTTTCACAGAGAGGAAGGGAGAGAGAGAAAGATAGAAACATCGATGAGAGAGAAACATCGACCAGCTGCCTCCTGCACATCTCCTGCTGGGCATGTGCCCGCAACCCAGGTACATGCCCTTGACCGGAATCAAACCTGGGACCTTTCAGTCCGCAGGCCGACACTCTATCCACTGAGCCAAACCGGTTTCGGCAACATGAATGGTTTCTATACCATCGTTAATAAGAGTGAAAGGGGATCTGGCCAAATCGCCACCTTCTGTTTAGAATAGTTGCTATATGAAAATACATTATTTAATTGAAAAACAAAGCAAAACACACTTATAGTCCTCACCACCCCATCTGTGCATCTGCCAGCATCTGTGCCCAGTTCTCTCTTGGCTCCTGTGACTTATGACAGACTGACAACCCTGTGGTCAGAGACCCTCCTCCACTGGGCACTCATTCCCATCCAGGCCACCTTCTCAAGGACTGCGGCTCAGCACTTGTTACCTGTCTCCCTCATCCCCGCCAGCATCTACCCCTGCTCATTCCCCGAAGCCTCTGCCCCACACTCCCTGCTGCCTCCACCCTGTCTTCCCACTATCCAGCCCTTTCTCCTACTCCTGTCAAGGCCACTGGGACCTCCATGGTGCTAACAGTCCATCACCCTACCTGCCCTGTTGGTGACATTTGCCATTATTGATCCTTCACTTCCTAGATGCACTTTGCCTGACAGGACATCCTGCCCGCCCTGATGTTTACCCCCAACTCACTCACCACTTTTCCTTTGCTGTGTCCCGTTGCTCTTTCTGACCTAACCGTCTTCCTTGCTGTTCCCCCAGCGCTCTAGGTACCGATCGCCGAGACTTTGCGCCTGCTGTGTCCTCTGCCAGGACGGCTCTTCATATGTTTTCCTGCTCAATTCATTCCCTCCTTCTGGTCTCTGCTTAAATGTGACTTTCCCTAATCACCCTACTTGAAGGTGCAGCCCACTCCCCGCCTGGGAGTTCCAACTTCCCTTTCCTGCTTTGTTTCATGACAGATACCATCATCTATTGTTATATTTTACTAGAGGCCCGGTGCACAAAAATTTGTGCAGGGAATGGTCCCTAGGCCTGGCTGGCAATCAGGGCTGATCAGGTTCCCCCCTCCCGCCTCTTCCTTCCCTCACTGCCCACACACCACTGCCACGTGTTTTACCTCCTGGCCTCCCCACCTCCTCCTTCCTTCGCTCTCTCAGTCCCCCACCACTGCCACTGGTCTCCCACCATGTTCCGTGCCGCCCCCTGGTGGTCAGTGCACACTATATCGAGCAATCGAACTCCCGGTCTCCCGTTTGAACTCCCAAGGGGACTATTTGCATATTAGCTTTCGATTACATAGGATGTTATAGTGGAGCGACATAAATATGGAATGATGACAGCTAATCATACTTCTTTACAATCGGATTCCACACCCTGAAATCTCAAGCTTTTATTTAATGCCTAATGTTCTTTACAATGACATCAAACAATGAAGGCTTTTGT
>NW_006300375.1:4714386-4719346 GCF_000327345.1 Myotis davidii
CAAGTCGCCAGGCCGACGCTCTATCCACTGAGCCAAACCGGTTTTGGCTGTTACATAGTTTCTTAAACTGCAGGCTCAGAGGCCTGCAGTAGCAGGCGGGGAACATTGGTTTCCTCCCTCACTGAGGCAAGCAAGCCTCATGTTAGTTTCAAGCTGCCTGGCTGCCGGCCGCCATCTTGGCTGGCAGTTAATTTGCATATCTCACTGATTAGCCAATGGGAAGGGTAGCGGTCGTACACCAATTACCATGTTTCTCTTTTATTAGTGTAGATATCTATAGATTACTAAGTGTATTTCATATTTATTTATGGATTTATGTAGTGTCCCCTTCCCCCCCATTCGAATGTAAACTTCAAGAAGATAAGAACTTTGTTTTGCTCATATAATCATCTGGGCATCTAGAATACTGCCTGGCACAGAGTAGGAATTCAGTAAATACGTGTTGACTGTATGCTATGTCTCATAATTTAAAGTGTGTGTGTGTAAAAACATTTCTGATACAATTTAAATTCCTTTTTAGGTCTCAGTCTTATTTGTCCCTGGGTAAATATCATATTTTTTCCACCTACATTTTAAAACGTCTATTATGTACGTATGTAGGTGTAAATAATCTATAACATATGTTTTTCTGCGTTTTGAAAAATTACGTAAATATCATATATTTATCACTCAATATTCTGTATTTCAGATTTATCCCTCTTGATGCATATAGATGTTCATCATTTTCACAGAAGCTTCATATTCCAAAAGCAACTGTATTACAGTTTATCCTCTGTCCCTCCATTGAGCTCTGATTTTTCTCTTACCTGCGGTGTTGCAGTGAACATTCTAGAACATGCCCTCTGTATGTCCACAAGCTGATGTCTCCACAGGGACTAGACCGAGGCGTGGAGCCCTGCATCACAGGGCGTGCTGGCTGCACCTCTGCTGGGCTCCTGGGCTCTCCACGGGCATACAAGCATGCACTGCTGCCCAGCACTCAGGAAGGACCTGTTTTCTTAAATCTGTGCCCACTTTTCAGAGTTAGATTTTTGTCAGTTGGATGCGGTTGAAATCATACCTTGTTTTAATTTGCATTTGAAGTTGAGCATCCTTGTCATAGGTTTATTTGGTTTCTTCTCCAGGGAAATGTCTCTTTCTGTTTTTCTACTGTTGTTTTCTTTTTCTTACTGATTCAGGACTTCTTTCTGTGGGTTCTCCACATGAACCCTTCCTTTGCCTTGCAGATACCTTCTCCCAGTCTGTGGCAGGTCTTTTCACTGTATAGTTCGCATGTAGAAATTTTCATTTGGGGTAGAGTAAGCATATCAGTCTTTTCCTTTATGATCCCCGCTTTTCTGTCTTAAGATCCCCTTCCGTGCCCTAGCCAGTTTTGCTCAGTGGATAGAGCATCGGCCTGCGGACTGAAGGGTTCTGGGTTCAATTCCAGTCAAGGGCACATGCCTAGGTTGTGGGGCTCGATCCCCAGTGTGGGGTGTGCAGGAGGCAGCCTATCAATGATTCTCTCATCATTGATGTTTCTATCACTTTGTTGAATAGAGGTGATGCTAGCTAGCATCCATATATATATATATCAGTAAAAAAATATATTTTTTAAAAGATACCCTTCCCTGCCTCTCCCTAGCTCAGAAAGACAGCCTTCATTATTTCTTATTAAACTTTTAAAGTTTTGTTTTTTTTCACATTTAAGTCTTTAATCCATCTAGAATTAATATTTGTGTAGATTGCAAGGGAAAATTTTAAAAATTTCCCCCACAAGGACATATGATTTTCCCACAAAGTTTGCTGAACATTGTCTTTTCTGTGATGATTTGTGATACCAGTCCCATGGGGAGCCAGGTTTATGTGGGCAGATGCCGTTTCTGTGCTCTGTCTGATGTTTCTTGGTCTCTGCCATCTCTGCACCCACACGGACTGTTGGTGCTTCCTAGGAAGCCAGAGTCTAGGAGACCAAGCCTTTTCTACTCCTTTTCAGAACTTTTCATGGCTATTCTTGGACCTTTGTTCTATGAGTTTCAGAAGCTTTATGGCAAGTTCTCAGAAAATCCTATTGAAATTTTGATAGGAATTGCACTTTATAATTTTGTTTCTGGAGAATTACCCTCATTCCAACGCTGAGTCCCTCTATCCATAGCAAGACTTATCTCCTGAAGGCTTCTATGTGCTTGAACAAGTTTTTATAGTTTTCTTCCAAGAGTTATTATTTGTATTCTGAATGGGATTTTTATTTATTTTTTTTAAATATATTTTATTGATTTTTTACAGAGAGGAAGGGAGAGGGATAGAGAGTTAGAAACATCGATCAGCTGCCTCCTGCGCACCCCCTACTGGGGATGTACCCGCAACGAAGATACATGCCCTTGACCGGAATCGAACCTGGGGCCCTTGCGTCCGCAGGCCAACGCTCTATCCACTGAGCCAAACCAGTCAGGGCTGGGGATTTTTATTTTTTAATCCTCACCCAAGGATATGTTCTATTGATTTTAGAGAGGAAGGAAGGGAGAGAGAGAAACATCTATGTAAGAGAAACATGCATCAGTTGCCTCTTGTACGTGCCCCAACCAGGGACTGAACCTGCAACCCAGGCATGTGCCCTGATCGGGAATTGAATTCACGACCCGTCAGTGCACAGGACAATGCTCCAAACAGCTGAGCCACACTGGCCAAGCTATGTTCTGAATGGGATTTTTAAGTCAATAATATGTTTTAAGTAGTTATTACAGGTGAACAGCCATGCTCTGTGTTTAATAAAAGAGAAATTTTGCTCAACTCTCTTTTTAGATATAATGACTTGCCTATTTAGATTCTCTTAGGTTTTTTATGTGGACAGTGGTACCCTTCACAGATAACCCTTTTTAAATGTCTGTCACTTCATTTTTCTGCTTAGCAGTCAGGCTAAGACTTTGTTGAATAGAGGTGATGCTAGCTAGCATCCTTGTCTGTGGATGCTTCTAGAGTTTCAGCAGTAAGGATCATTTTTTCATCCTTAGATTTGAAGATTCTCTTAGCTTAAACAAGTTTTCTTCCCTGCTAGTTAGTTTTTTTTGGTGGGAGTTTTTTTTAAATATATTTTTACTGATTTCGGAGAGAAAGGGAGAGGGAGAGAGAGAGAAACATCAATGATGAGAGAGAATCTCTGACCAGCTGCTCCTGCACACCCCACACTGAGGATCAAGCACCCAACCCAGACATATGCCCTGACTGGGGATTGAACCGTGACCTCCTGATTCATAGGTTGACGCTCAATCACTGAGCCATGCCAGCCAGGCACTAAAGTTTTTATTGTGAACAAGTGTTATATTGGATCAGCTGTTTTTTAAAATATATTTACTGTGTATTTTATATAACAAACAAAATCACATACTGAACAAATTCAGATAAAGATTAGAGCAAGACAGTAAAACCCCATAACACCCTGCATGAGAAATAGATCACCACCAGATCCTTCCAAGCCCCATTGTCCCTCTCTGGTTCCAGGCCCCTCCCTTCCTCTTACAGATACACACACACACACACAAATTCAGAACAAACATGATAGGTCTCTTGCTTTTCTTTACATTTTTATTTCTTATGTATATATTTCTGAATAACATTAAATTTGCCTGATTTTGAACTATATAGAAATAAGGTCATATATATTCTTCTTTAACTTGCTTTTCTCCTTTGACGTGTTTTTGAGAGTCATCGTGTTTGTGTGGCATAGCTGTAGGTCATTCACTGCCACAGCTTTCGCCACGTTATCCCTTTCTACTTTGTGGATGTAACTCAGTGCACTTATTCCTTCTGCTGTTGGTGGTGTTTGTATTGTTTCTAACTCTTTTGCTTTTAAGAAAAATGCTGTTGTGAAATTCTTATGCATGTGTAAGTTTCTCTAGGTATAGACCTAGGAGCGGAAGTGCCGGGTTGTAGAAAACATGCATGTTCGACTTTGCCAGGTACCGTCGGAGAGCTCTCGAAGTTGGTGGGACCAGTCAGTGCTCAGCCGTGGGCCTGGTGGGCCCTGCTGCACCTCACCCTCATCAGCCCTGGAAATGCCTTACATTTCAATTTCTGCCCACCCGGTGGGAGTGAAAACGGTTAAAATTTGTAGTTTAAAACATGTAGTTTTTCCTGATTAATGAGATTGAACGTTGTATACTGTTTATGGGCCACTTCTCCTTCCTTTTCTATGAAATACCTATTTGCCTTTTGTCCATCTTTCTTTTCCATTGTCTTCTCTTTCTTAGATTTGTAAGAGTTCTTTACATATTCTGAATATTAATCTTTTTGTCAGGTATGTGTATTAATGATGTCTTCATTTATGGTATATTGAACAGATGCTTTTAATATACTTGGATTTACTAGTCTTTATCTTTATGCTTTCTCCTTCTTATGTCATAAAAATTAAGAAAATTTCCCCTACCTCGAGGCTGTAGTACACCATTTCATGTTTTCTACTAAAAGTTTTGCCTTTCCTGTTCGAGTTCTGAATCCGTCTGGAATGGGTTCCTGTGGCAGTAGGGGGCCGGGACCCAGTTCTTTCTCACGAGCGCTTTGGGTCTTCTTTCCCTGTGCTCTTTCAGGTAAACTTTCAAATTACCTTATCAGGTTCCATGAAAATCCAGATGGGATTGTGGTTGGAGTTGCATTCACTCTATTAATCATTTTGGGTAGAATTGGCCCCTTCACTGAGGCTTGTTATCTGTGAATATTTTAAATCCCTCCATATAACTCATCTGTTATATGAGTTATATGGAGGTATCACAATACCTCCATGAAGTTTTGTGATTTTCTCCCAAAAAAAGTCTTGAACATTTCTTTGTTAGATAGAGTCCTAGGTTCTTTTTTTTTTTTTAAATCACTATTGTCATGGGTACCTTCTTTAACTTGCATTTTCTGTTTGTTGTTCATATGGCCTGGGGGCTTGGGGCAGGAACATCCCTTTTCCAGTACATTTTCTTGTGTAGCTGGGGCGGTTATG
>NW_006300375.1:4719379-4724494 GCF_000327345.1 Myotis davidii
TCACCCCCCCCCCCCCGCCTCATTAGGCACCCCACCAGAGATTCCACCAGGGACCTATATGGTTACAGAGTTTGGGAGCAAGGGTTGGGCAGCTGGCCACCCCAGGGGACAGGTGGTCTCTGCTGCTCTGCTGGGACAGCCTCTCTGACCACGTGGTCCGGCAGGCGGCTTCCTGATTCCAGGGTCAGCATAAGAACCCCTCTCACCCACAGATAAAAGCTGCATCCTCATCATCAGTGAGAAAAATGGTGTACCCTCACCTGCCTTCTCTTTTGTTTTACATCTCTGTTAAAATCCACGACAGAGGAGGGGGATCGAAGAGGGTAAAGGGGGGATAAATGGTGATGGAAGGAGACTTGACTTGGGTTGGTGAACCTACAATACTATACACACATGATGTGTTACAGAAGTGTACAACTGAAACCTGTATAATTTTACCAACCAATGTCATCCCAATAAATTCAATAAAAAAAGAAAAAAAAATGACCCATAACAGAAAGATAAATGGTCATTGATGGGCTCCCTTAAAACTCTAGTAGTGTACAAAAATCCATTTTCTTTCATTTATTCATATTTCTGTCTAGGAAGCTTGATAAAATTTTCATTAATGCTAATAAATTTTCTAATTGATGATTCTCAAATATTCTGAAGGGACAATCATATCATTTATGAGTCAGGAGAATTTTTTGTTTCTTTTAAAATATGGTTTATTTTTCTCATTTTTTTAAATATATTTTTACTGATTTCAGAGAGGAAGGGAGAGAGAGAGAGAGATAGAAACATCAATAATGAGAAAGAATCATTGATTGGTTGCCTCCTGCCCAGGGGATTGAGCCCACAACCTGGGCATGTGCCCGGAGCGGGAATCAAACTGTGACCTCCTGGTTCATAGGTCAACGCTCAACCCCTGAGCCACGTGGGCTGGGCTCCTTGGTACCTTTTAAGATTTTGTCTTTACTGTTATTCCATTATACAGAACATTGTCGAGGTTAATCTTTTTAAATTCCTACTTAAGAATTGGTGTGTCCCTTCAAACTGTGGGCTCGTTGCCTTCAATTTGGGAACATTCACAATCATTATTTCTTTACATATTCCTCTCTACTCATTTCTCTATTCTCTCCTTGGATTTCCCAGCATGTGTGGGAACTTCTCATTCTGTGCTCCATGTCTCTTATTTCTCTCTCTCTTTTTTTTATCTCTCAATGGAGTGCTGTGGATTATTTTCCCAGATCTGTCTTACACCTCACCAGTCTTCTCTCTAGTTATGTTCAGTCTATTTTTAAGCCATCCATTGTGTTTTTCATTATGTTGTCATTTCTAGAATGTCAAATATATTTAGTTCTTCTTCAAATCTGCCTTTTAAAAAATGGTTTGCTTTTCTTGCCTTAGAGATTCTGTTCCTTTATTTCTTTGAATATTTTAGATATACTATACTGTATCTTTCAGCTTATTCTTTTTTCTGTAGTTCTTGGAAGTGAATTCTGCAGTAACTGTCATGCCATTTGGCTCCTCTTCTGGTTTGTAAGTTTAGTTTTTTATTAAGGACCCCTGTGGGGCAGGTTTGCATTTACCTGTGCTGGGCCTCCTGGGTTGCCGTAGTTCTCGGTCAATCTTTGTGTGAATTTCTCAGGTTAGGGTCCCTACATCGTATGGGTAGTATGAATTCAGTGTGGGCATGGGATTCTGATTTCTTATGGGTGGCTTACCACCCATGGTCCAGGACAAGAGGGCAGCTTCCTTAGAGGCCCCTCAGATGGAGCTTTCCTGGTCCCTGTCTCACAGCTGGGACAGAGCCTGTGGCTCCTGTGGCTCTTGTGGCTCTCTGCTCTTGCCTCACTTGAACATCAAAGCCCCAGCCCTTAAGGCTTGCATCCTGTCCCAGCAATTTCCTGGGTCACTTAGCTCCCACTCAACTCTTGATTTTACTTTGTGTTTGTCCTTATTCTCATACCTAGGATCTTTTTCTTTATGCTCACTTAAATACCTGCGTGTGTTTGAAAGCAGGACCCCCGCAGAGCGGCTCAGTCTTTCCCATGTACCAGTGGTCTAGCCCTGAGAATGTGTTGGTGTGTTCCTCACCCTTTCCCACCTGCCCCATGTGCTCAGTGCCATGTGCTCAATGCCATGCTTTGCTTGGGAGCCCTTGCAGGCCCTGTTTGCTCTTCTTTCCCTTCCTACCAGGCTCTCACGCTGTGTGACCCTTGAGAGGTCCATTTCCTTGCCTGGCTGTGTGTCCACCTCCGGGCCAGGGAGCCCTGAGGCTGTGCTCACACACTCTCCCTTTCTTAGGCTCCGGAGCCCCGGTTCCTGCCCCTGACCTCTTAATGCAGATCAAGCAGGAGGGCGAGCTCCAGCTCCAGGAGCAGCAGGCTCTGGGGGTAGAAGCGTGGGCAGCTGGACAGCCAGATATCGGGGAGGAGCCATGGGGCCTCAGCCAGCTGGATTCCGGAGCGGGAGACGTCTCTACAGATGCTGCTTCTGGTGAGTGGCTCAAACTGGGAGCAGATACCAGGAACGAGAGGCAGAGCCCAGGGCAGGCCTTGGGGTAAGGCGTTCCTGGGAGCCACATTATGGGAACTATGGGCTTTCAAACATCTGGCCTGACTAGCGCAGAAGCTTCCTCACTTTAAGACAGGACCTGCACTAAAGAACACTTTGGGCACCTCTGGGTTTGGTGAGGCTCTTGCCCTGGTATTTCTCTGCCTCATTCCATCAGCTGCACTTTTCTTGCCCCCAGCATTGGGCATTTAAGGCACCCGTTGCCTTATATAAAGGAGGGGCGATATGAAATAAGTCAGTGACCTCAGCCTCCTGGTGCCTCCAAGAGCGGAGCAAAGGAAACCTGGCTCAGGGGCATTGGGGGTCTGCTCATGCAGCATGCCCGGGCGGGTCTCAGGGTCTCTTCTGTCTATCCTGTGGGGGTTTCCTGCTGCTTCTGTTCTCTAACCCACAGGCTCTGATCTCTTCATTGCAGGCGTCCACTCCAACTTCTCAACCACTATCCCACCTACTTCCTGGCAGGCAGATCTCCCTCCCCACCACCCCTCCTCCGCATGTTCAGACGGGACCCTGAAGCTCAACACGGCGGCCTCCACAGAAGGTACAGGTGGCAGAGAGAGGGTGGGAAAGACTCACATCTGCCCTACAGGCTGCCTAGGCCCCAGCTGCCTCCTCATTGTTGAGCTGCCCTGCCCTGTCCTGCCCGCCAGCAGGTATTAGGTATCTGGGATGTTAGGGCTCAATGGTCTGTCTGTCATCTCTGTCGAGATTCTTAGGCTTGGACAGCCTTCCTTGAGCGTGTCCATATTTCCAGCCGTTCTTTTCTCATGTTAACCAGTCAGTGCTCATAAGCCAGTCCCTTGAGAGAATGCACCTCCTGCCCAGGCTCAGAACCTGCCTCCTCTTCCTCTCTGGCAAAGAAAAAACAAACCAAGCCAGAAGAACTTCTT
Organism: Myotis davidii; assembly: GCF_000327345.1. Taxonomy (NCBI): domain Eukaryota; kingdom Metazoa; phylum Chordata; class Mammalia; order Chiroptera; family Vespertilionidae; genus Myotis; species Myotis davidii. Next base: position 4,722,829 of record NW_006300375.1, read on the forward strand.
AGATATCAGCACTACCAAAGACAAGTGTCCAAAGGCCAGAATTGGGAAGAAAACTTCCAAATTTATGTATTATTTTTCTATTTATTTCTATTTTGTAGGCCTGTTATCTGTTACTTTATATTTTAGCACTCCAAAAATGTGCTAAAAGCCTAGATCCCTGATACAAAATTTCAGGAAATGAAACTCAAATACATTTACATAATCACATTTTTACTGTTTACTAATATTTTTATTATTAGCTAGCTGGCCACATTTATTGGATGCTTGCTGCATGCCAAATCGCATGCAAGGTGTCTTCAGACACGTTATCTGGTAACCCTCACACAGCCCTATGAGCAGGGTTCACAGATGTGCTGTTGGTTAAGAAATTACCCTGCAGCCCTGGCCAGGTGGCTCAGTTGGTTGGAGCATCATCTGATACACCACCAATATTTTTAAAAAAGGTTGTGGGTTCGATTGCCAATAAGGGTACATACCTAGGTTGTGGGTTCGATCCTTAGTTGGGGCAGGTACGGAGGGCAACAGGTCAGTGTTTCTCTCACCTTGATGTTTCTCTCTCTCTGTAAATCAGTACAAACATATCCTTAGGTGAGGACTTTTAAAAATCATCCTGCAGCCCACAGCTGGTCTGTGGGAAGCCGCAGAGCCACCTCAGGTGATCCCCAGCCCAGTGCCTTTCCCTCCGGTACATTGCCACCGGCGGTCAGAGTTCCTTCCTCGAGATAAATTCTCGATTGGCCTTAACAGCCAAAGTAGAAATGGAATCCCGTAAGCAGGTGTGATGGTGGTTTTACTTGCAATGAAGGTACTAGTACAGGGATGTCCCCACATGGGGTTTGAAGCAGCCTCATGACCACCTGGGGTTGCTCTGCTGAGCTGGGAGGGGCAGAGGAGCTACTGAATCTCCAGATGAAAGTATCAGATAATTGCTCTAAGCCCAGGAGGGGACAGAATGATATCTGGTCTTTCTGTCTTTCTCAGCAGATGTAAAAATTGTGATAAAAACTGAAGTCCAGGAAGAGGAGGTGGTGGCCACACCAGTGCACCCTACTGACCTAGAGGCCCACGGGACCCTATTTGGACCAGGCCAAGCCACAAGGTTTTTCCCTAGTCCTGTCCAGGAAGGCGCCTGGGAGAGCCAGGGCAGCTCCTTCCCCAGCCAGGACCCTGTGCTCGGGCTCAGAGAGCCCGCCCGGCCTGAACGGGACCTGGGAGACCCCAGCCCCGCCGTGGCCCAGGACGAGACCCCACCAGGGGACTGGCTCCTTGGGGGAGTCCGGTGGGGCTGGAATTTCAGGTGTAAACCTCCGGTGGGGCTGAACCCGAGGACTGGGCCTGAGGGGCTGCCCTATTCCTCCCCTGACAACGGAGAGGCTGTGCTGGACCCAGGCCAGGCCCCGAGATCCTTCAGTGACCCCTGTAAATACCCTGGCCGGACCAAAGGCTTTGGCCACAAGCCTGGCCAGAAGAAGCACCCTGCCGCGTCTCCCGGGGGCCGGCCCTTCACCTGCGCCACATGTGGGAAGAGCTTCCAGCTGCAGGTGAGCCTGAGCGCACACCAGCGCAGCTGCGGGCAGCTGCCCGATGGGGCGGCTGGGGCGGCAGGGGCTGCCCGCGATGGAAGCGCCCTGCGGTGCGGGGAGTGCGGGCGCTGCTTCCCGGGGCC
>NW_006300375.1:4724743-4726154 GCF_000327345.1 Myotis davidii
TGCAGGCGGCCAGCCCACCTGATCCGGCACCGCATGCTGCACACGGGTGAGCGGCCCTTCCCCTGCACGGAGTGCGAGAAGCGCTTCACTGAGCGCTCCAAGCTCATCGACCACTACCGAACCCACACGGGTGTGCGGCCCTTCACCTGCACCGTCTGCGGCAAGAGCTTCATCCGCAAGGACCACCTCCGTAAGCACCAGCGCAACCACACGGCGGGGGCCAAGGGCCCGGCCCGGGGATCAAGAGCCCTGCCTCCAAAGGACCCTTAGCCTCCACAGACCTTGTGACTGACTGGACTTGTGGCCTGAGTGTCCTGGGACCCACCGAGGGCGGGGACCTGTGAGGCACCCCGGGATGGCCAGAGTTGTCTCAGCCTTTTGACCCTTGGGGGCCATGAGTGTAAAAAGTCCCGTTTCCAGATGTCCTCGGGGTGGCGGCCAGCGCAGAGGCGAGAGTGGAGACTGGGAGACCAAATCCCCAAGTTGCTGAACCAATCACTGGAAGAAGAGAAACTGTCAAACAAACACAGCTTCCACCTCTGAACAAAGTAGAACTCTGATTGTGAAACAGCACCATAGAATTTTAAGTAACTTAATTACAAAACTCTTTTTTAATTCTTGAAGAAGCTGAAAAATAGTCGTAGTGCCAGTTTAAGCTTTCTAGCATATTTTTGGTTTCCGGAGCGTGTTCATGTGGGCTATGTCCTTACCAAGTCTGACGTGAAGGTCGGCGGGGCTGGGGACACAGTGAGGAGGGACACGGACCACACCTCCCCTGGCCCCACTGACTCCTAGGGAAGAGATGGTCTTAGCAGAAAGTCCTGGGGAATTGAGACCCTGCTCTGCCCAGGCCTGGGCTGGGCTCCAAGCCTCTGGGACCTGAGACCAGCTGGGTGCTGTGGAACTGCAGCCTCATCTCAGCAGGGAGAAGGACTCATCCCCAGAGCAGCCAGCTTGCCTCTCCACCTGATAAGGCCCCCCAACAGTGCTGGCCCTACTGTGTGTTTCCCTGTTAGGGGCCACTGGCCATCCCTGTCAGACTCCTGGGCTGACAACCCTCCTGGGGCTGCTTTTCCACTCTAGCAAAAGCTTCTGTGTCCTTTGTGTAGTGTTTTTTCATTGTCAAAATTCTTTCACATCGTATCTCATTTGTTACTGTGACTGTGAAACATGCAAGGCAAGTCTTGTTAGAGATGAGAAATAAATTAACTCAAAGGGGATATATCCCACTAAGCCTTGTACCATGGGGGCGAGTGGGGGGGCAGCAGTTGGGAAAAGCCTCAGGTTAGACATGGCTTATCTTCCAGAAGTTCAGTTTGGGGAAGGAAAACTGTTTTTGCCCTCTCAGATTTGTCCCACATGTGCATGAGCAAAATCGTCAAGCCTCAGGCTTTAGCTGAGCCCCCCCACC
>NW_006300375.1:4726250-4738270 GCF_000327345.1 Myotis davidii
GTGCACACCCAGCAAGGTCTGAGAGGCTGGGTATGGATGATGCTCCTCTGCTGACATCCTAACGGTGGAATTGGACATCGGCCCAGGTTTCTTCATTCTACCACAGTGCTGTCCCCAAGTAATCATTCCTGTTTTTTTGAAGCCGCCTCTGGATCCCTTATCCCCCCACAGAGGAGAGACCAAGGCTGCTATTCACTTGGCTCCCCCATGTGTACTTTTGTTAGGCAATAGACTAGTTACGAAAATTGTTTCTCTGTACTGTATATTTTGTACCTGTTTACACCTCTAATTGATATAACTGATATTTTGAAAAACACATGAAGAGGAAATGCCCTGTTAAAATAAAACCTAACCAGCACTGAGGTGGTTTGGTGGGTTTCATTCTTAGATCTGCGTCTCTGGTACTGATGCCTCTAAACATGGCCCCCCAAGGCTGTGTGGTCAGCTCCCCAGGCACTTGGTCACCTTGGACCCAGGGAAGTGACAGTGCCTAAGAGCTATGAATGGAAGATTCTGGAGACGTTTGGAGGGGTTAATGTAATTTAGTCTTAGGTAATTTGATATCACGCACATGAGGACAGGAAGGTCAGGAGAAAAAGTGCAGAACATCAAAGCAAAGCTGATGCCGGATGTTTTTGCATCTTCTGGCTCAGCCAAGGCGAGGAAAGGATGGGCAATGCCTGTAGTTGTGTCTCAGAGTCAAGTCTGCCCCATGGCATTAGACCCAGGCTGACATGCGTATTCCCACCAACCAGAGGTAACAGTTGTTTCATCTCTACCACCAGCCCCCTTCCAAGTTCTCATGCCTTCTCTCCCTCTTGCCCATGTTCTCTGCATGCAGGAAACTTTTCATGCAGAACCCCCAGCCATTTAGTGGTTCACTAGATGGACGACTTGGAAGCATCTGGCTCGGCTGCACTCTTCAAGACGATATGGGAGGAGAGGGTTTAGATGAGGGAGGGTGCGGAGTTGAGTTTCAGACATCCAAAAGGGGGTTCCCAATCAGTAGTTAGGGAGACCACCGGTGGCGGAGACCCAACACTGTTTTCAGACTCCTGGCAACTCTCGCTCCGAACCCATTGCTCTGAAGCATTCTGTTTAGGCCATAGCACAGTGATCCCTTCCTGTGTTAATCTTATGTTGCTACTGTGACAAATTAACACAGACTTTGTGGCTAAAGCCAACACAGATTTACCTGACAGCTCTGGAGGTCAGAGGCCAAAATGAATCTCATGGAGTTAAAATCAAGATGTCAGCTGGGCTGCTTCCTCTGAGAGGAGGAGAATCTGTCTCCTTACCCCTTTCAATTTGCAGAGGCGCTTGCATTTTAGCACAGGCAGGACAACTCTTTCATCTCACCCTCTAGGTGAACTGAATTGCCTGCCCTTCCCTGAGCGCCATGTTGTTCCATGTGTCTACACTGTTTAGTGTTGTTCCTGCTGCATATAGTGTTGCCCTTCCCCTCACCCCCAGCCATCTGGTATATTTCTTACCCTCAGGTCTTGGCTTAGTGTCCCCCAGCTGTGCCCAGTCTCTGCAGGTAGAACTGATGCCTCCCATGTTTCTCTAGAACCCTTGCTCAGACTCCTGTTAGCTTGTTAGACTCTCCCTGACTTTGTATATAACATCTTCCTGGAAATGTGTATAAAGATATATGTATAAAATGAGACAACAGACTCACAGACACAGGAAGGCTTTATTCCCTGACAGCTATAGAAAGAAGTTCCTGATTTGGTATAATTGTCAAACTCCTTTAAAACCCTGAGTATTGTACAATGTATACATGATTCCTTAAAAATATTAAAAGCATAATTTAGACAATAAATATATGCAATTTCTGTCTTTAAAAAATAAAAAATGTGTGCTCCTGGTGGGAGCACACCCATGCCATTCCCCTCCCCTTGGCACGTGTCCCCTAACCTCTACGGCAGCGGTCACCAACCTTTCAGACCTCACAGACCACCGGTTGGCGCCCACTGCTCTAAGGGACCTTATGAGACTTGCAGCCAGGGGAGCAATGGGCAGCAGCAGCTCATCCCAGGCTAATCCTCTGAACCTGTCTCCAAGTCTCCCTCTTCCCCCTTTTCTCTGACTTCCCAATGAGCTAAGGCAGCCCAATGCAGGCTCTCCTGTTATGTCTTCTATGCCCTTCCGTGTTTCACTGCCCTAGTATGTTTTTGTTGTGGTTAATAAATTCTTGCTTTTCTACAAAAAAAGTAAAAAAAAAAAAATGTACATATCATGGATTGTATATCCTGAACACACTCCTGATATAAACATCTAGAAGTTCCAAATGGGATATAACATAATATTAAATATAAAGATAAAATAGAAAGTAATACATGAAAATCCAAGTGTGCCAGAAATGACAAAACACCCACTGTAAGCATTCAAGGAGCTGCTGTACCTACCTGCTGTGGGGTAAGGAGTTGGAACTGACACCTCCAAATAAAGTCCCTTGAAGGCTTTGTCTTCAGAAAATACATAGTTTAGTAAAAATGCATCCCAATACCAAAAGATGTATCCTCAGGAAGTAGATGTTGAGACAAAAGTACAAGAGGTTTATTGGGGAACTAGAAACCCAGTGCACAAAATTTGTGTACGGGTAGGGTCCCTAGGTTGGGCCGGTGATCAGGGCCAATATGTGGGTCGACCGGTGACACCCGCCTTGGTGGCGGCCTGGCACCGCCCCCTCATCGGCCCTGACGGGGGCAGCTCCTGCATTGAGCATCTGCCCCTGGTGGTCAGTGTGCATTATAGTGATTGGTCATTCCGCCATTCGGTTGATTTGCATATTAGGGTTTATTATATAGGATAATGACTATGAAAGGTAAAAGGGGGAAGAGGGGTTTTGCATGAAAAGTCTCAGAACAGGATATAGATCCAACATCTGTGAAAGGAGAGGAGAGGAAGCAGGTTCAGGCAGCAGAAACAGAACGTGAGCAGCTCTGACAAAGTTTTAACCAACCAAACACAGGGTTCTAGAGCAAACATTGCCTGGTAGAGGAGTCTTGTGCTGGACAGAAATGACCAGGCCCTATGAACATACCCACTGCGCGCTGGGGCTGCCCAAGAAAACTGTGGCCTTACCTCAAAAGCCAAGGCATTTCTCTGGTTGGGATGGCTCAGCAGCCAATCAATGTTTCTCACATCGATGATGTTTCTCTCTCTCACCTCCTTCTCTCTAAAAAATTAACGAAAATATTTTTTTAAAAAGCCAAAGCATTTCCTGAAGGAAATAATAACTGGAACAGTCAGCTGAATCACTCCTTGCAGCTGAATGATAAGTTCTGGAATAGAGATCTGAGTGGCATAACTCCATAGCTGGGCTCTGGGTGATGGTAGTAGATGGGGCAGTATCTTTCTTGAAAATCTAAAACCACAGCTATTGCCTCATGGAGTTTGGGATTCAAATTTACATCCCACAGGGCTGATAAATTGACATAAGAACTGGAATTGGGCCAATGCTAGCACTTGAGGTTTCTGGCTGAAGGGAACTCAGAAACAGGAGGAACTACCCCACAATCCAGACCACAAAACTGGTTCAATATAAGCTCACAATTAAAATGTTAAACCCACAAGGAAACAGTCCACCATTAGTGAGAACACAACAAACAGCAGGATCAAAAAACCAGGAAGTTGAGTCGCCTGCGTGGCTCAGTGGTTGAGCATCAACCTATGAATCAGGTCACAGTTCAATTCCAAGGTTGCTGGCTCCATCCCCAGTGGGGGGCATGAAGAAGGCAGCTGATCAATGATTCTTTCTCATCATTGATGTTTCTGTCTCCCTCTCCCTTCTCTGAAAATCAATAAAAACATATTTTAAAAAAACACAAGAAGTTGAATTTATATAAATATCCAAAATAGAACATAAATGTGATTAGTTTCATAAGGTATAAAACTAACAGGACAGAAAGTGGAAGAAGCATCGGAAGGCACTGTAAATACAAATCACCAAACCTTAAGAAAAATCAAGTTACTATTATAAAGAAAAATTTGAAAACAGAATTTCTAAAAATAAAACACATAGTCAATGAAAATTTTAAAACTCAATGGGTTGGATAAACAGCAGACCTAGACACAGCTGAAAAGAATTAGTCAAATGAAAGCGAGATGATGAAAGTACACGCGGAATGAAAGACAGAAAAATGATGGATGGAAACAGACGTTAAGAGCACAGCCTACAAACATCTACCATACATCTCAACAGATTTTCTCATCTACACTGCTGGTGGAAATGAAAAATGGCAGCCACTTTAGAATTCTGGCAGTTCCTCTAATGATTAAACAGAGTGGTCATACAATCCAGCAATCCTATATAGTAAAAGCCTATATATCTGCACAATGGAATGCTATACTGCTACAAAAAAGAAGGAACTTTTACCATTTGCAACAGCATGGATGGAACTGGAGAGCATTATGCTAAGCGAAATTAGCCAGTCGGAGAAAGATAAATATCACATGACCTCACTCATATGTGGGATATAATGACCAACATAATTTGATGAACAAAAATAGATCCAGAGACAAATGGCAGGGGAGGTAGGGAGGGTTAGAGTGCAACCAAAGGGCTTATATGCATATATATTAGCATATCCAATGGACACAGACACTGGGGCAGTGGGGGCTTGCCCGGGGTGGGAATGGCTGGGGCGGGGGGGGCGTCAATCGGGGAAAAAGGAGACATGTGTAAAACTTTAGACAATAAAAAAAAAGAACTGATCACATTTACACGGAAAAAATAAATAAAAGCCTAATATGCTAAGTGTCCAGTTGTCGGGTTGGCCATTCAACCAATCAAAGCATAACATGCTAATGATATACTAAGGCCACTCAACCACTCGCTATGATGTGCACTGACCACCAGGGGCAAACACTCTGACCAGTAGGTTAGCCTGCTGCTGGGGTCTGGCCAATAGGGACTGAGAGAGACAGGCTGGACCATGTCCTGGAGCCCTCCTGCAGTCCCTCCCCAGATGGTCAACCTCCTGTGTCTTTCCCAGGCCTGATTGTGCACCGGTCGGGTCCTTTGGCCTGGCCTGCGCCCTCTTGCAATCCGGGCTGAGGGACCAACCCCCCGAGTGCATAGATTTCGTGCACTGGGCCTCTAGTTTCATCATGAGAGATTTGAAAGCAGGTATGCAAATAAATTAAGTACATGACTGTTCACAGCAGTACTAGTTACAATAGACAAAAGTTGGAGACAACCCAAATGTCCATCAACTAACTAATGGATAAATAAAATGTGGTATAGCCATATGATGGAATATTATTTGACCATAAAATATGATTGAACAACTAATACATGCTACAACATGGATGGACCTAGAAACTATTATGCTAAGTGAAAGAAGCTACTCACAAAAGACCACATGATATATGACTCCATTCATACAAATGTCCACACATTGATAGAAACAGAAAGTATATTAGTGGTTGCATAGGGCTGGTGGTGGAGGAGAATATTAGGAGTAGGGATAACTAAAACATATAGGGGTGGGTTTTTTTTGAGGTAATAAGTGTTCTAAAATGGACTGTGCTAATGGTTGCACATATCAGTGAATAAAAACGATTGAATTGTACATTTTATTTTTAAAACTATATATATATTTTATTGATTTTTCACGGAGAGGAAAGGAGAGGGATAGAGAGTTAGAAACATTGATGAGAGAGAAACATCGGCAGGCTGCCTCTTGCACACCCCCTACTGGGGATGTGCCCACAACCAAGGTACATGCCCTTGACCAGAATCGAACCTGGGACCCTTCAGTCCGCAGGCCAACGCTCTATCCACTGAGCCAAACTGGTTAGGGCAAATTGTACATTTTAAATGGATGACGTATGTGTGTGAATTATATCTAAATAAAACTTTTATTAAAAAGAAAAGAAAGAATAGCTGACAATATTTAAGAATTGATAAAAGAAAAAAAGAATTGATAAAAGACATAAAAAGAAAATACTCAAATTCAAGAGAAAAAGACTGACATCAAAGAAAAAGATATTAAGCCTGGACAGGTGGCTCAGCCGGTTGGAATGTTGTCCTGTGGTTTGATTCTGGTCAGGGCACATGCCTGGATTGCAGGTTTGATTCCCCATCAGGGCACATGCAGGAGAGAGCTGATGGATGTTTTTCTCTCACATTGGTGTTTCTTTCTCTCTCCCTTCCTCTCTCTAAAAAAAATTAATAATCAATGAAAATGTGTCCTCAGGTGAGGATTAAAAAAAAAAACTTTTTAAAAAGGTAAAAGCTATTAGATTGACAATAGACTTCTATGATAAAAAAATAGAAGTCAGAAGACAGTAGACTAACACCTACAAAGTGGTGAGGGAAAATAATTCAACCTCAGTTTTATACCCTGATCAATTATCATATACAAGCAAAACCAAATACAGACATTTTCAGAAAAGAAAAATTGAGAATGTACCATTCACTGAAAAACTACTGAGGACTATCCTTTAAGTAGAAGAAAGAACGTAAGGGGCCTAGTTAGCAAAAAAATTTAGTGAACATGGGTAAATCTTTAACATGTGTTGACTTTATAAGACAATAAAAACAAATTTGGGTGGACACAACAACATGGAACTAAACACTAAACAACAATAACATGTAAGAAGGATGGAGCATGATGTCAATGAAAGCATCTTATGGGCCTTGTGATTTCAAGGGATGGGCAGATATATCAATTCCATTTAAATTTTATAACTCGAATACGTTTAAAATGTTCATCATAGCGCCCAGCCTGTGTGGCTCAGTGGTTGAGCATCAACCTATGAAACAGGAGGCCAAGATTCAATTCCAGGTTGTGGCACATGCCTGGGCTGCAGGCTCAAATCCCAGTGTGGGGCATGCAGGAGGCAGCCGATCAATGATTCTCCTCTCATCATTGATGTTTCTATCTCTCTCTCCCTCTCCAAAATCAATAAAAATATATTTTAAAAATAAAAAATATTAAAAAATAAATAAATAAAATGTTCATCATAGCTGCTAAAGGAACAGAAGCAGAATAACTCCCAGCAGAGAGAGAAAAGGTGAATAAAGAAATCTTGATTAATCTAATAGAAGTAGGAAAACAGGGAAAGAAGCAAAGAAAAGAAGCAAAATAAAATAGAAAAAATCCAAACATATCTATATTCACCATAAATGGGAAGAAAATAAGCTCTCCAGTAAAAAACAAATGGTTAGCCCTACCTGGTTTGGTGCAGTGGATAGAGCATCAGCCTGCGGACTGAAGGGTCTCAGGTTTGATTCCGGCCAAGGGCACATGCTTGGGTTGTGGGTTTGATCCCCAGTGTGGGGCGTGCAGGAGGCAGCTGATCAGTGATTCTCTCTCATCATTGATGTTTCTATTTCTCTATCCTCCCTTCCTCTCTGAAATCAATAAAAATATATATTTTTTAAAATGGTCATATTATAACACTGATAAATCCAGCTTTATGCTTTGAAGTTTTAATGAGAAACATTAGGTTATGATAATGGTTGCAGAACTTTGAACACACTAAAACCACTGAATTGTACACTTTAAATGAATGGCTTATGCTACTTGAATTATATCTCAGTAAAGATGTAATTTAATAAAAGCCAAAAAAATTTTCTAGATTAAAGACCTGTGAAAAAGGGAAACTGTACAGGTTGTATAACAAAATGTTGAGGACTATCCTTATGGCACTGGAGGAGGGAAGAAAATAAACAAAAAGAGACAGAAAAAAAATAAAAACCTAAAAAGAAAAGTACTAGATTTGATTGTATTTAAATATACATTTTGGTGCAACACCTACCATGAAAAATCTTGAGATAGTTGGGAGAAGATTTTTGGTCATGCGTATAATCAACAGTGCATTATGCAGATTATAACACTAAGAAACATCAAATGTAAGCACAAGGGTGGAGGATAACTTGTTGTAAGGTTGATGCACAACAGGTGAAGTGGTAGAATGTGTGTGAAGTAGGCTGTTAAAAATTAAAGATGTATATTATAAAACTTAGGGCAATCATTAAAAATTAGATATAAGTGAATGGCGAAAAATATAATTATTTTAAAAATAATTTAAGCCCTGGCCAGTGTGGCTCATTTGGTTAGGTGTCGTACCATGCACGGAAAGGTTGTTAGTTGTATTCTCAATCAGGGCACATGCCCATGTTTCCGCCTTAATCCCCGGTCAGGGGCATGCAGGAGGCAGCTGATGGGTGTTTCATTCTCACATCAATGTTTTTCTCTCTCCCTCTCCCTCTCCCTTCCTTCCTCTCTAAAAATCAATTTAAAAATCTTTTTAAAAAACTAAATAAATTAATTAAAAATGGAACTCCCATTTGACTCAGTAATCCCATCCCTAGGAATATATCCCAAGAAAGCAGAAACACCCATCAGAAAGGAGATATGCACCCCTATGCTCATAGCAGCACAATTCACCATAGCTAAGATCTGGAAACAGCCTAAGTGCCCATCAGCAGATAAGAGGATTGAAAAACTGTGGTACATCTACACGATGTAAAAAAGAAGGAACTCTTACCATTTGCAACATCATGGATGGGTCTGGAGAACATTATGCTAAGTGAAATAAGCCAGTCAGAGAAAGATAAATATCACATGATCTCACTCATTTGTGGAATATAATGAACAACATAAACTGATGAGCCAAAATAGAACCAAGGGAAAAAAAATATTTTAGGATATAATAGAAGTAATCCTGTTATTTGCAGATTTTTAATATTTTCTACAATTTTTGTGATATTATACTATGTTAGTACAATTTTGGTAATATATTTAAAATCTTTTTTTCTTGAAATATTAATTTTTAGTGCATGTAATATATTTTAAATCATTTTTCTTGAAATATTAATGTTTATTGCATGTAACATTATTATACTTAAAATCATTTTTCTTGAAATATTGTTTATGGCATGTAAAAACAAAATACATATGAAAAAAAACTAAATAAATTACAAATAGAACTTCCATTTGACCCAATAATCACACTCCTACAAATCTATCCCAAAAAAGCAGAAACATCATCAGAAAGGACATATTGCACCCCTATGTTCATAGCAGCACAATTTACAATAGTTAAGATTTGGAAACAGCCTAAGTGCCCATCAGCTGATGAGTGGATTAAAAAAGTGTAGCACATCTACACAATGGAATACTACGCTGCTATAAAAAAGAGGGAACTCTTACCATTTGCAACAGCATGGATGGACCTGGAGAGCATTATGCTAAGAGAATAAACCAGCCAGAGAAAGATAAATATCACATGTTCTCACTCATTTTTGAAATATAATGAACAACATAAACTGATGAACCAACATAGATACAGAGACATAGAAGCATCGAACAGAATGTCTAACCTCGGAGGGAAGGGAGGGTTTGGGTGGGTGGGGGGAACTTGTATGCATGCATATAAACATAACCCATGGACACAGACAATAGGGGGGTGAGGGCATGTGCTGGAGGGTGGGAACGGCTGGGAAGAGGTCAATGAGGGGAAAGGAGACATATGTAATAGTTTAAACTATAAAGAATTTAAATTTTTTAAAAGGCCAGCTAGATATTTTTTAATTGAAATTGGGCTCAATTTATAATCAATCTTAACATATTGAGTCTTCCAATTTATAATGATGGTATTTATTTATCATATTTGTATAGTTTTAGTTTCTTGTAATGTTTGTAGTTTTTAATACAAAGACTTTTGCACATATTTCACTATATTAATATCTAGTTATTTAACATTTTGGTGATGCTATTATAAGTGATGTTTTAAAATTTTATTTTAATTTTTCATTGCAAGTATATAATATATACTGACTTTGTATCCTAAAGCTATGGTAGATCCACTTTTTAGTTCTAATAAAATTTGTGTAGATTAAAAAAAACCCTAAATAAAGTAATTTAAGAGCAGACAAAAAAGGGGAATTATCAAATATCTGGAACACATGGAAAACTACTAGTAAGATGGCAGAGTTAAATGCAATCACATCAGTAATCACATTAAGGATTTGATGATAAGATCAATATGCAGAATTTTTTTAAAACACCTGTAGCCCAGACGGTGTGGCTCAGCAGTTGAGCGTCGACCTATGAACCAGGAGGTCATGGTTTGATTCCCGGTCAGAGCACATGCCCAGATTGCGGGCTTAATCCCCAACCTTGAGTGTGCAGGAGGCGGCCAATCAATGATTCTCTGTCATCACTGATGTTTGTATCTCTCCCTCTCTGAAATCAATAAAAATATATCTTTTAAAAAATAAAAACACCTATAAACCGCCCTGGCCCATGTTGTTCAGTGGTTAGAGCATCAGCTTGCACACCAAAGGGTCTTGGGTTCAATTCCCAGTCAAGGACAGGTTTCGGGTTTGATCCCCGGCTCCAGTTGGGGCACGTGTGGGAGACAATCAATGGATGTCTCTCTCTCACATCAATGTTTCTCTCTTCTCTCCCCCGCCCCTTTTCTTTCACACTCTCTAAAAATCAATGGAAAAATATCCTCCAGTGAGGATTAACAAAAACAAAACAAAAAACACCAATGAGAAAGACTTCACAACAGAAATATTGGCAAAGGATATGAAGAGGAAATTCAGAGGAAGGAACTGAATGCCTAGTAAATATGAAAAGATGTTCAGCTCTCTTAATGATCAGGGAAATACTAATATAGATACCAAGGAAAGTCACGCGCTACCATTTCACAGTCATAGTGCTGGCAAGGCTTCTGGGTCCGTTATCAGGGAGTGTTGGCAAAGATGTGAAAACAGGACCCCACCCAGGGCTGGTGGGCATGTCACCAGGCACCAGCTTGCTGGTGAGCTGTGCGGGTGGGCCTAGGGAAGGCGAGGGGCTCCTGTCCCCAGGGTGCTGCGGCCCTGTCTCCCCCAGAGCAACCATGTCACGGTGCACAGAGACACGCAGGCAGATGTTCCCAGCAGCAGGTCTGTTCTCATTCCCCTCAGGGACATTGGAAGTAAACTGGAGTTTACTTATCCAATGAAATACTATGTAGTAGTTAAAATGAACGAACCTGATATGCTTGTTTAAATGTGTCTCAGGAACATGACAAATGAAGGGGGGAGGAAGGAGAAAGCAAATTCCAACGGGATATAGACTGAATTTCATCATTCACACAAAACTGTAAAATACCAATACTAATGGAATGCACTGCTTATCGATAGAGGGTAGGGAACGCAGCAAGACAAGTGGTAAGTCTGATCTCTGGGGAGGAAAGGGCCAGGGCTGGGTGGCACTGGGCTTATCTCTACCCATAAGTTTCCATTTTTGAAGAGAGATCGGAGCCAACAGCACACGGAGTCCTGCTCCCGTTGGCCTTTCATGCAGGCTCCACCCCTGACCTCCCTGGGGTCCCCTTGCAGTGGTTCTCAACCTTCCTAATGCCGCGACCCTTTCATACAGTTCCTCATGTTGTGCTGACCCCCAACCATAAAATGATTTTCCTTGCTACTTCATAACTGTAATGTTGCTACTGTTACGAATCGTAATGCCAATATCTGACATGCAGGATGTGTTTTCAGGGGTCGAGACCCTAAGGCTTAGGGAACAAATATTACCCCCCTCCCCTTTAAGTTAGCCCCAGCTGTCTTCTCATCGCTTGTAACCACAAGGCCTGCCTATACTTTTTCTTTCCTTTTTTCTTCTTCATTTCAACTCCAGTTCTTGCTCCCTTGTAGGTAGATGTCCCATTTAATAGGTGAGTGAACCTGTCCAGGTACAGGAGTCGCCAGCTCCCAGCTCCACCCTGGCGTGGGGGACCCTGCTCACGGGTGGAGAGAGCATCCACACCGGGGACCTGGACTGCGGCTCCGACTTCGGGTAAACAAGTGCCTTCCCGCCCGGCCTCAGTTTCCCCCCCAGGACGGGTCTGGCCCCCGCCGGCTCCGTCGCCCCGTGATTCTCGGAATCCTGCTCTTTCGGGGCACACACCGCGCGCGGGCATTTCACTCGGGCACCCGGCCCCCTGGCTCCCCTTGGAAGCGCAGCCCGCGTCCCCGGCACGGCCCTGGACCCCGGCTGCACCGA
>NW_006300375.1:4738532-4738760 GCF_000327345.1 Myotis davidii
CGGGCGGCTCGGCCCGGGCGGCACGACGGGCTGGCCCGGGGCTCAGGGCGTGTCCGTCGCCGCCTGGCTGCTCGCTCGACACTGTTCGCTCCTACCGGCTGTAGATGGAGCTGTCTGGGTTCCTGCAGCCTCCGACGAGCCCCGGAGTGTTTCTCTTTAAACGGCCTGAGAGGGACATGCCTCCCAGGATGCAGTTTGTATCAACATGGCAGCTGCGGTGCAGGGCCC
>NW_006300375.1:4739549-4750713 GCF_000327345.1 Myotis davidii
GGGGGTCGGGGCGGAGGGGGGATGGGGGGAGGCGGTGTTGTGCCCCTCGGGCTCGGCGTCTCGGCCTCCAGCCTCTGCGTATGGAGGGCCCGGGACGAACTTTGGGTGTCTAGACGGATGGGGTCTGGGGCGCGCGCTCCTAAGGGTTTGGGGGCTGATGTGACTCTTCCGGCGGCCAGTCACCACGATCTGCCCGGAAACCTCCCCGCAGACCACCTCTTGGAGGCGCGGCCGCGGCTCTGGGGGGATCGCTGCATGGGAGTCTGGGTGCCTCCGAGCCTCAGTTTCCCGTTGTGCACAGGAAGGGGTCCGGATATACGGCTTTCTAAAGAGCCTCTCGGTTCTTAAATAATGATAATAAAACCCTTTGTAAAATAACCTAAAATGAGGATTTAAAAATGTCTACCTCCAGGCTTAGGTCTGCAGGGCCCCATATAATTCTGGGTGCATCACAACGGCACAGCTTTCTTTATAAATCAGACATGTAAGGTTATGTATTTTTCTGCTAACATGGCATGAATCCTAAAGACCGCATTCACTCCGGAGACATGGGGTAGGGAGGGATAGTTAAATCCTATACAATACAGTTCAGAAGAATTCTGTCTCCCCTACAGTTGGAGAACACAGCCTATTAATCTTAGAGGTAATATTTACATCCCTCTCTTGGGCCACTTCTCTCTGCTTAAGGTAATATAAAGCCATTATGCAAAGATAGCAAGGGGCCTTTATTTGGGGGCAGGGAAGCGGACATGCTCCTGTGGCCCCCTCATCCCTCCATAGTCTTCCAAATCCGGAAATGGAGAGAGACAGTCGAATAATAGAAAGCAAAGAAATGGTGTTTTCCTTTGAGCTCTGATTAGACTAGTTGGTAACGATGTCTTACTCTGCTGGATTTATTTACTGTACTGGGCTTGTTTTCATTGTTTTGGTTAAACCCCTGAATTACTCAGGGGGACTAACTTGGCCCCCAGGGGATTTCCCTTCTTCCTACTACTTGTAGGCAAATGCCCTAATCCCCCCCGGAGGATGGGGCCATAATGTGCCTATTGTGTTGCATGACCCTAGTCACTTTCCCTGTGTCTGAGGCTCCCGTCCATTCTTGCCCTCACCTGGGAAGAGTGAAGAGTTGAGAGGTGGCTTAGTTGTTGACGAGCCCTCAGCTTTAGGGGTCTGTGACCCCCTTGAAAGTGTTTGCAGAATTTTGTGTATGTGCCCATGTGCCTTTTTTGAGGGGGAGAATCCGCAACTTTCATTAGGTTTTCAAAGGGATCCCTGACTCCAGCTTTAAATGGCAATGTCTTTTCCAGAAGGGCCATCCACTTCCCCCACCATAGAACCCCCCAGAGATCTTTGTTTAACCTCCAAGCGTCTGAATTGCAGAGGTAAAAAAGGATTCAGAGCACTAACCAGCTGCCTCTGTTGATAGATAAGATTTGGAGGTGACCTACAATGTGAACTGAGACCCGGGCCCAGGAGCCAGATCATTTTTGTGACCTTGGGCAATTATTTAGGCTCTTCTGCCTCAGGATCTTCATGTGCAAAGAGTGGATAACAATTCTAGTAGTCCCTGTTTCATAGGGTTTCCTGAAGATTAAATGAGATAACCCTTTAAAATGTTTAACACAATTCATGAACATAAATGTGGAGTAATCGTTAGGCATCTCCCTACAAGTAGCTGTCATGTCTGCCTGGTTAGCTGTAGAGCTGTTGTATCATACTACCTCTGAATTCTCTTGCCAGAATAAAGTCTTACGCCTTTCATCCTTGGCTTACAAATGTAATAGTGTCTTAGTTAATTGACTCATAAATGAGTGAATGAACAGAGAAAAGAAAGATGGTAATAGAAGTATAAATAGGTTTAGATGACCTTTGATACAAGACTGAAGGAACTTTATTTACCTTAATAATTTTTTTCATAACTCAACAGTTTATACTATTCATTCATTCACCAGCCATTTATTAAGCACATACTATATCTCAGACTGGACACAAGGGATATGTTAATTTTCAAACAAAGAAAATGGGGATTTCAGTTACTTTAAAGATCCCTAGTATTTGGTGCATAGTAATTGGCATTTGGTAGATTCATTGAAGGAAGCTGATGAGGAAATGGGCAAACGTTATTATAGGAGAGATTCTGTTCAGTTTCAGTAAAGCTATTGGTTGTCTGGATAGATAAATGGGGAACTCATCATGCAGATGTTGGCTTCACATCCCTGATGACAAAAGAATTCTCTCAACATGGATGTGTCAAGGTGGGGAACAGGGAGAGTATGACTAATTGAAATCCCAAAAGGAATCAGTCTTTATTTGGGTTCTCATCCCCTCCAATCATTTTTTTTTTAATTTTTATTTATTTATTTATTGTAGGGCGTCCCCTCCAATCTTGACATGCATAACAAAACTGGCAGACTTTAGCTCTGCCTCTAGCCCTGGCAGGCCTCTTCCTCATTTCCCACCTCACAAACCATAGGGAGGAGTCCAGACCACGAAGTAGACCATCTGCCCAAGGGACCTCCCTAGGAGTGTTGAAATGCCATGCCTCTGCCAGTCTCCTTGCTTAGAGCAGAAGTCAGCTTGGAATGTCCAGAAGGCCATTCAGCCTCCAGTAGGGGCTGTGTCCATATAACATGTCAAAGCCAACCCACACCATAAAACTCTAAAGAATTTTATTGGTAAGTCAACAGTTCAGCTTTTATCGAATGGTCGGTAAAACTTAAGGTCATTGTGTGTCTTCACTATTGGACAAAGTGGGAAAAAGAACATGGGCACCATTGACAATTTGAGTAGAAGCAGGGGGCCAGATGACTTACCTGTGAAGGTAGGTCAGCTGACAGCACTGGCCCCACCTGAGATCACCTCCCATCTTGCTGGGAGTTGGCATAGGAACCATTCCTGGCATTGACAAAATTCTGCTCTGTCGTTTTCCAGGGTTTTATTTTATTAAAGAATGCTCAACTCAGTGAGGTAGCAGGATGTGTCACATTTGATGGATGAGGACACCGAGAACAGAGGGGTAAAATGACTGGGCCAGAATGACATTGGCAGAAGTAGGTGTGGACAGGCCTGAGAGCCACGTGTTCTAATTCAAGACCAGTACCCTTTCTCCTCTCCAACACAACAACTCCTAAGATGGTACCCATGAAAAGTATATTGTGAAAAAGGAACTGGCTCTATGAAGAGAAGAAGGTGGCATAACCATCTTCTATTTGTTGTTAATGGTTTTGTAATAGATGTCTGAATGAGTGCTAGGTTTTCAGGAAGATTCATATCCACAGAACACATTGCTATCAGTGCCCTATTAATGTGTGTATCTTCGGCATTTATTTTGCTAGCTGTAGACTGGCCTTTACTCCTGCCCTTTCCTTGAACAGGTCCAACAGCTGGACATGGAGACCCAGCGCTCATCACCTCTGTCATTCCCCAATGTCCTGCCAGAAGAAACGCCACGGCAGGCCCCTGCTGGACTCCCCCGAGAAGCCCTGTTCCAGTCCCGTGTTCTTCCCCCCAAAGAAATGCCTTCTTTATCTCCCTCTGTTTCCCGGCAAGGCTCCTTACCCCTCACTCCCAAGCAAGAGACCTCCAGCCGCATGCCGCACATCCTCCAGAAGGGACCCTCACTCCTGTACCCTGCAGCCTCTGAGCAAGAGACACAGCTCCAGGGTCCCCTGACTTCCCAGGAAGAGACCCGGTATCCACCCCCATGTGCTGCTGAACAAGAAATCTCACTTCTCTCTCACCCCGCCCACCACCAGGAAGCCTCACTCCACTCCCCTGAAGTTCCTGAGAAAGACCCCCTCCCCCTCTCCCCCACAATTCCCGAGGCTGACATGGACCCCTTGCTCCAGAGCCCAGTTTCCCAAAAGGAAACCCCCTTCCACATCTCTTCTGCAGCCCAGAAGGACACGCCACTCCCAACGGCGGAGATCACCCGCTTGGCCGTGTGGGCTGCTGTCCAAGCGGTGGAGAGGAAACTAGAGGCCCAGGCCATGCGGCTACTGACGCTGGAGGGACGGACGGGGACAAATGAGAAAAAGATAGCTGACTGTGAGAAGACGGCTGTGGAGTTCGCAAACCACTTGGAGAGCAAATGGGTTGTGCTGGGGACCCTGCTGCAGGAGTACGGGCTGCTGCAGAGGCGGCTGGAGAACATGGAGAACCTGCTGAAAAACAGGAATTTTTGGATCCTGCGGCTGCCCCCGGGCAACAATGGAGAAGTTCCCAAGGTAACCCTGTCCCAACTGGGGCTCCCAAGGAGTGATCTGAATTAGAATATGTTTTAGGAATGTAGTTAAATGTGAAAGAAGGGGAAAGTGATGGTTGAGAAGAAAAAAATATAATGATACCTGGTTGGTTGTCAGCATCGCTTTATTAAGAACAGGACACACCACCCTTAAATTATTTCTCCTGTTGATGAAAGCATAGGTTAATAGATCAGAGGAAGGTCCTAGTGATCAGGAAGTGTTGATTTAGAAGGGCGTTCAGTCCATGATGTCTGAGAGGATGAGAGCGCAGAGCAAAGGACCAGGTATAGAGATGTAGTCCTCGTGAGTGTGAATTAGCCATTCACCACTAGGGAGGGAAAACTCGGGAAATAGTATGGTGCTTGGTTGCGCTCAATGTTTTTTGCTTTTTCTCTCAATCCTCATGTGAGGTTATGTTTTCGCTGAATTTTAGAGAGAGGAGCATCGATTGGTTGCCTCCCATACTTGCCCCCACCCGGGAATCAAATCTGCAACCTAGGCATGTGTCCAGACCAGGAATCGCACCTCAACCCCCTGGTGCACTAACTGGCTGAGCCACACACAGCTAGGCTGAACTCAACATATTTATCAGTTGACTTATAAATCATGTTAATGCCAGTAGTAATATGATTTCAAGAAGGAGCCTAAAAACACTAGAGAACATTAGGTTTTTGGTTTTTAAAAAAATTTTTTTATTGATTTCAGAGAGGAAGGTGGGAGAGAGAGAGAGAAACATCAATGATGAATCATTGATGGGCTGCCTCCTGCAAGCCCCCTACTGGGGATTGAGCCCGCAAGGCAGGCATATTGCCCTTGACCAGAATTGAGCCTGGGGCCCTTCAGTCCGCTTGCCAGCGCTCCATCCACTGAGCTAAACCAGCTAGGGCAAACATTAGGTTTTAGTATTATTTTCCAGAAGATTCTGTAAGAATCTGAATGTGGACCAGATTTCTTTCCAGTCTTTTGTGCTGCTGCCGCTTTTCCCAGCCTTTAGGAAAGAACTTGGACTATATTGTTGAGGCCAGCACTTGTCCAATTTTATTGTGTATGTGAATCACCTGGGTTGCTTACTAAAAGCAGAATCTGATTAGTGGGCTTACAGTGGGGCCTGAGAGCCTGCATTTCTAGCAAGTTCCCTAGCTCTTGCTGCTGGTCTGCACACCAGGCTTTACAGCAGAGAGGGCTATCCTGTTGAGAGGAAAAGAACCAGACAAGATCAGGTCCTTACTCTGTGGTGTCAGAACAGTGGCCCAAGCCTGCCTAGACCCCTTGGTCACATCCCAGGCCATGCTTTTGAGCCGTTCCCACTCCTGTCCTAAGAAGAGGTGCTTGAACCAGGCCAGGGGGGTGCGGCCATTTGCTTCCTCGGGATTTGGCAGCGAGGACCTGTGACAACCCTCTAGTGGTCCCAGCTGAGCTTGTCCTGTGGTTTCAGGTGCCTGTCACGTTTGATGACGTCGCCGTCCATTTCTCGGAGCAGGAGTGGGGGAACCTGTCCGAGTGGCAGAAGGAGCTATACAAGAACGTGATGAGGGGCAACTACGAGTCTCTGGTTTCCATGGGTAAGGAGAAGGCTTCACTCGCCAGGGCTGCCTTGACACAAGCTTGAGGTTCATTTGGAACCATTGGGAGTTCTGAGCTCCAGTACTACCAGTAGTTGAGAACAAGGGAAACTGAATGTTAGAGAACACAGAGATTAGAAAAACCGGTGCTCATATACTTAAGTATATCAGTACATCCCTGATCAGGACAGCTCATGAAGTGGTCCTGGAAAAGCCACTGGGGCAAGGGGAGAAAGCAGACTCGGATCTCAGGGGTCTCTCACCTTGTATTATTTTCCCCATGGGCCCTATATGTATATTTTAAAATTAGTTTGTCCAGCAAACTGTTATTAAGCAAATGTAAGGTGCTTTACAAGAATCATATTACTTAATCCTCCTCATCCTCAATAAGGGAGTTAGGAACAGAGGTGAGCACTCCTGTTTTACTGTTCAGGTGACCGAACACTGTCATCTGTTGAGGGCTTATGTCCTCTAGGTTCCCATCCCCCTATGTAGAGAGGGGCTGTGACCCAGGGCAGTCCTAGGTCCCCACCAGGAAGTCATTTTCACTGAGCTCTCTCTTGCCCCAAAGTCTAGGGATTATTGTTGTCTTCATTAAGTAAGAATATCATTAAATAAGAATATTTAAAGATGAAAATCTAGGACAACTGTAGTTTTATGTGTATCCTTTTCTCTGATATGGAGAACTTTTTGGGCACGCAAAAAAGTTTAAAAATATTAAACACACTGTTGTATAGAAATGTTGATTCTTGCTAGAGTTGGTAATTTCATACACATCTCTTCATAGGATAACTTTTCTTTTTTTAATTTGTTTTTTCTTTTCTTTTTAAAGTACATACATAATTGTGAAAAATCAGCAATTTAGATTTATATAATAAAGACCATCCCCCACCCTCGCACCAGTACCACTTCCCAGAGGTAACCACCTCAAACCCACTGGCCTGCGTGGTTTCCCATATTTTTTTAAAATATATTTTATTGATTTTTTACAGAGAGGAAGGGAGAGGAAGAGGGAGAGAGAGGTGGGTATGTGCCTGCAACCAAGGTACTTGCCCTTGACCGGAATCGAACCTGGGACCCTTGAGTCCGCAGGCCGATGCTTTATCCACTGAGCCAAACTGGTCAGGGCAGTTTCCCATATTTTTTGTGCACATGCAGACATAACACACGATGCTTGCACTCATGCACATGCAGTTTGTGGTTTACATCAATGGGATCCTTCACTCATTTCACCTAACGGCAGGTCACAGACAGCTTTTCATGTCAACACACATAGGCTTGCTTCGGAAGATGAACACTGGGCATTTAATGGGCAACCACTGGATTTTGTTTTCTCTAGAGTGTTGCCATAAAACATCTCTGTGTGTCTGTGCACTTAGAAGTATTTCACTGGCACAGATTCCTAGAAGTGGGTTTTGAAGTAAAGAGGGTGCACATTTACAATAATATCACGGTCACTGCTATAGTGCCCTCCAGAGGCCCTGTATGTTTATGCAATGTGTGTGAGAATGCCTTTTCTCCACACCCTGGACCAACTGATGTTCTTCTATTTTAAATATTTGTCTTTTCTGATGGGTGAAAAATGACACCTCATTATCTTAATCTGTATTTCTTTGATGATTAGTGAACTTGTTTATCATTTCATGTGTTTACTGGGCATTTGCATTTTTCTATGAATTACCTATTATCTTTGCTTTTTTATTTTTTACTAATTGTAGAGACTTTTTATATATAATTATGGATATTAGCCATTTGCTTTACATATAGCAAATGTATGTGTATAATGATATTTCCTTCATGTTTCTTCATCTTTTAACTTTATTTCCAAATAACTTTAAGCTTTTTTAATATAAGGAAATTTATCAGTATTTTATGTTATGGCTTCTAGAGTTTATGAGGATAGTTTTGTACTTCATAAAAACTTAAATATCTTGTGCCTTTGTCATGAAAAACCTGAACAACAGGTGTGACAATGACAAAAGAGCCAGTTTTCGTTGGTGGCAGGTAGAGCCCTACTGCCGGTCCCCACATGGGAGGACATAGTACATGGCTAACACACACATCCATGTGCACGTGTACACACACAGTGGGCCCCAAGAAAAGGGCTGGAAACTTGGCTCATTTCTTTTCCAACATTGTTAGCTGCAAATTAGGCGAGCTGCCATGGTATCATACTCACACAGGTGACACATTGCAGCATCCAGTGCAACCTCACCCCATATTATACCTTCTTTCCTTCCTTCTTCCCAGACTATGCAATTTCTAAACCAGACCTCATGTCACAGATGGAGCGTGGGGAGAGGCCAACCATGCAGGAGCAAGAAGACTCAGAGGAGGGCGAACCGCCTGCAGACCCCAGTGCTGGTGAGTGGCTGCCAGGCAGCCCAGAGATCTGCCTTCTAGATCTTTCAGAGTTATAATCCAGTTAAACCCTGGTCAGATATGTTAGCCAACTGCATGCAGGAAGGAGGTCCATCTGCAGGTGCTGGGGTCTCCTTGATCACCAGGCTGATAAGTAGGTTTGCTGTTGGGTTCCTTGTCTCAGGGAATTTTGTCATAACTGATTGTCACCTCAGTCTACAGGAAACAAAACAAGAACTGAAAGAAAGATGGGCACTTGTCAGGGTGTTCATACATGCTAGAGCTCCCTGGAGAAGGGCCACATCTGGATCCTGTAGCTGGTCAGTGGACTAGGGACAGACGTGGCTTTACCTGAAACATCCTCCAATGTGCAGGGCAGTGTCTATACAGGGTGTTAGATGGAGGCAGCAGAGAGGACTGGCCATGTGGCTCAAGTGTCTGCTGCCTTTGTTTAAATCCCAGTCTGTCTGCTGATCAGCAGTATGAGTTTAGTTACTCGGTCTTTTTGGAGGCCTCATTTCTTCATCTATTAAATAGGATTGGTACTAATATGTAGGGCCTGTGTGGTGACTGGCATATAGTGATGGCCCAGTAAACACCAACTGTTGTCATTCTGTGGGGTGGCATCCTTTCCACACTGGGCATTCGGTAGCTTGCGCACTTTGTGGTGCTTTCATGGTGTATAGTTCACTTTGGGAGCTTCTCGTTTGGAATTACCTTTGGACTTGCATGACTTACCTTGAAGGTCTTCAGTGTAAGCAGGTCCTTGTCCTTTGTGGCCAGCCGTCATTGGTGATCGTGGAAGGTACTCTCATTGGGGCCAACAGTCAGGTTTTATTTTGAGGAAATGTCATTGGTTCTAGGACCTATAAACTGGCTCCAAAGATGAAAAATGAAGGGTTGTCATCCCCATGGACTAACAGCAAAGTTCACTTGTGGAAATGACAGACACTGTGGAAAAGTAAGTGCTGGCATGCTTCAGAGAAAACAGTGTCATTACTCTCTCAAGATTTGCCTGGAGATTTGAATCAAAGGGAGTGGCTTTTCCTGAATTAATCCGGCAGACAACAAAGATGAATTTAAAAGTAGATGAGAATGGGGGTTGAGGCAAAGTGTGGCATGTGACAGAGTGATCTTTTGCTTGGAGGAAAGTAAGTATATATATGAAATGTTTGGTTACATCCAAAAAGAAGGGCTTTGTGGAAATAGAGAGATTCAGAGTAGAAGAAAATAAGGAAAAAGACTTGTGAGGCCAAGAATGAGAGTATGGGAGAGGTGATTTGGATGTTCCAGTGTGGTCTTGTGGTCAAGGTGCTGCCCTTCTAGCATCTAGTTGCAAGGGCTGGAATGAGAGTATCGCTCCCCTTCCTCTGTCCACTTGTCATACCCTTTTCACAGGTGGGCCTCCTACAGACTGGGGCCGGAATTGAAAAGCAAAGAACCCCACCTACTGTGCTCTGGGCATTTTGTTCTGGCACATGCACATCCATGGCTGGAGCTTCTGTGAGAAGTTGCAGCCTCACAGAGGCTGCCTTGTATGGCTGGAATGTGCCATTTGTCCCACTAACCATCTCTAGCCACTTGGAACCTGACCGGGAGGGAAGAGGGGAGAGCATGGGAACTGTGCTCCAGGGTTGGCCTTGATCTCACACCTCTGTGTGAAACCAGAGGCCCTGGCCTCTGGATAGCAGAGTTGTTCTGAGAATCTGCAGTTACCAGAGCCCCAAACACGCCCATAACCTGTCTGTCCATGTGTCTTCTCCCTTACAAGGGGGGCTGCAAAGCCAGCCCTGAGCTAGACCCAGTGGTATACCAAGGAGGAAAAGTCTAGAAAATTGAGAATGTTCATAGTTTCATAGTTGTTTGCTTAAGGTGGGGATTGCTAAAGCCTATTGGAAATTTTGATGGGAAAGTTAATGATGAAGAATTGGAAAATGTCAATACAACATGAAGTCAGTGATGTAAACAGAAGGGAAAAAATAATGGATGCAACCATACCAAAATCACATTTCTCGGTAGTTTGCAGAATTTTCTGAAGTGAACATGTATTCTTATTCATTAAAAAATTTTTTAAAAAGTGTGAATAATGATGGGTTTAACGAATTGAACATGTGTTTACCCCATCTCCCCCCAAATCCTACTAAAACCAGAGTGAAGTAACTTTCAAACAAATGGACAAGGAGACAACAGCAACTAGATTTTGGAAGCCTGAAAGCAAGTGACTAGATGATGACCGATTTAGAAAGCTGCATCCAAAATTGATACTGGGGAAAGCTGAGCAAAAACCTGATTTTCACTCCATCCAACCACATTCAGGACTCAGGATTAAACCCTCAGGGTGGGATATTGGAAGAGTTTTATAGGGAGACTTTTGGGACCATCCAAGAAATTTCCCATTGAAATGACCCAAAGAAATCATCTTACTGGGAGGTGCATAGTCAGCAAACGCTACCTGAATGCACCAAACTTTCAGTTCCCTTCTGAGTGTTTCACTTTAATATAAATGGACAGCCAAGAACCACAAGACATTCGAGAAAAGCCTCTAATATACAGAGACCAAAGGGGAAAAAGCCAGAAAAAATAAATTTTGAGACAACAGAGACCATGCAGAGAGGGGGAAAAAGAGTGTTTAAGTACATATAGACTTATATAATCCTAAGAGAGTTGAAGTGAATGCATCTATGACACAAAAGTACAATGCTTATTTTTTTAAAAAGGATAGGAAGGAGCTATTCAAAATTAAAAATTTAATAATAGCCCTAGTTCGTTTGGCTCAATGGATAGAGCACCAGCCTGCAGAGTGAAGGGTCCAGGGTTGGATTCTGGTCAAGGACATGTACCTCAGTTGCAGGCTCGAGGCCATATGCAGGAAGCAACCAATCAATGTGTCTCTTTCACATGGATGTTTCTAGATACTCTATCTGACTCTCCCCCTCCCTTCCACTCTCTTTAAAAATCAATGGAAAAATATCCTCTGGTGAGGATTAACAGAGTCTG
>NW_006300375.1:4750930-4752990 GCF_000327345.1 Myotis davidii
TGAGGGGCAAACAGGCCAGCAGGGGGCCAGGTAGGGGTGACCAGGCCAGCAGGAGGGGCAGTTAGGGGCAACCAGGCTGGTGGGGGAGGCAGTTGGAGGTGATTAGGGGGGCAGGGGTGGCAGTGAGGGGCAACTTGGCCAGCAGGGGGCAGTTGGGGGCGACCTAGCCAGCAGCAGGGGGCAGTTAGGGGCGACCAGGGCAGGCAGGCAGGTGAGCAGTTAGCAGCCTGTGGTTTTGGATTGTGAAAAGGATGTCCAACTGCAGGTTTAGGCCCTATCCCCAGGATTGGGCCTAAACCCACAGTTGGACATACCTTGAGGGGTACCGGATTGGAGAGGGTGCAGGCTGGGCTGAGGGGACCCCCCCCACTCCCGTGCACAAATTTTGTGCACCGTGTGTGTGTGTGTGTGTGTGTGTGTGTGTGTGTGTGTGTGTGAGATACAAATTAAAAGCTCATAATGGTGTTAGTATATAACATTGACTGCACATCTCAGAAAATAAAGCAAAAGGGCAAAAAAAGAAAATAGGGAACGAATAAGAAAATGGAATGATGAAAGTCCAATTTCCAGACATTGGGAATACCAGAAAAAAAGAATAGCAGAACCAAAAAGAAGGGAATTAGCAACAAAATAATTCAACAAAAATTTCTAGCTACAACTGAAACTGTCAACTGTAATTGAAAAATAAAAATAATAAAAAAATAAATTTTGCACAAAGAAAAATTCCCAGCTTTGAAAGACATGGTTTTCCAAATTGAAAAAGTCCCCACCAACTGTCCAGAACAATGGATGGAAATAAACCCACACCTTAGATGCTGCAGCAAGAAATTTCAAAGACACTGAGGATAAAGGAGACCCTGCAAGTTTGTGGAGAGAAAAAATGGGTTCACACAAAGGAACAAGATAGAATGGCTCTGGACTTTTAAACAGTATTGGAAGCTACAAGACAGTAAAGAAATGCCTTCAAATTCCTTTAAATTTTAAAATTGGAAAATATCATCCAACTGTTCTAGAATGTGATATCTAGCTAGACTGTTAATTCATTATGAGAGTGAAATTGAGACATTTTGAGGTGTTCACAGTCTCCTATGCCTCCATTCTCAAAATGGGGAAGTAAACCCAGGAAGGCTTAGGAGCTCCAACATAAGAGAGATGAAGGGAACCCAGGGTGCTGTGGAAACCCTAAAAGACAGGTGTGCACCTAGAAGCAACCAGGCCAGACTGGAGCACATTAGGAGGTTTCAGAAGTTTTTTTTCAAGTAGCTGACATTGAGAAATACCCAATTTTGCATTGTTTGAGAAGAGAGTTACAGAGCAGGTTTGGGGGAGAGTTCATGATAATAGTAAGCCAAGGAAAAAAATTATTAGCTCCAAGGAAAAGCAAAAAGGGCATTGAACAGTGCTTATAGTAGACTGTATTGATCCAATCAGAATTATAAGCTAAACTGGAAGGATCAGGGACTTGGAAGAATATGGCTGGATGAGGAAGAGATGGTCCTCACCTACAGCTCTTGGAAATCAATAGATTACACTTAAAATTGAAAATTCTAAAATCCTCAATAAAATTCTAGCAAATCAGATCCAGCATTACATGCAAACAGTGGTTCTCAACCTTCCTAATGCCGCGATCCTTTAATACAGTTCCTCATGTTGTGGTGACCCCCAGCCATAAAATTATTTTTGTTGCTACTTCATAACTAATTTTGCTACTGTTATGAATCATAATGTAAATATCTGATATGCAGGATGTATTTTCATTGTTAAATTGAACATAATTAAAGCATTAGTGGTTAATCACAAAAACAATATGTAATTATATATGTGTTTTCCAATGGTCTTAGGTGACCCCTGCAAAAGGGTTGTTCGACCCCCAAAGGGGTCGCAACCCACAGGTTGAGAACCGCTCCATTAGAAAGATCATACACCATGACCAAGTGTGATTTATTCCAGGGATGCAAGGCTGATACAATATCAGCAAACCAATAAACATGATACATCACATAAATAAATAGAGAGACAAAAATCACATAATCATATCAAATGATGCAGAAAAGGCATTT
>NW_006300375.1:4753052-4761971 GCF_000327345.1 Myotis davidii
CAACCTAATTATGTTACTTAGAGTTATAAAAGTATGTGACAAAACATCAGCTAGAAGAATTGAAAGTGATTGTCTCTGGGGAGCTGGTAATAAGGAGTTGGGGTGGAGGAAAGCCTATTTTTTTATTTTTTTAATCCTTATCTGAGGATATGTTTTTTATTTATTTTAGAGAGAAAGTGGGTGGGGAGAGAGAGAAAGAGACATCGATCGGATGCCTCCCATAGGCACCCTGACTTACCCCAAAACCTGGGTATATGCCCTGACTGGGAATCAAACCATGGCCTTTTTGTGTATGGTACCACACTCCAACCAACTGAACCACATTGGCCAGGGCGCGGAGAGCTTTTTAAGAACAAGTTTTGAAGCACTGTTCAATCCTCTGACCTGTATACATGTATAACTTTTTAAAAAGACTTAAAAAGCTAATATACCAAAAATTTAAAAATCTAACAGGAAGTGCAGCCATGAGAAGGTTGGAGAGCCAGTGTGAACTGTCATTTCTTTGCTTAGAGCTGATAGAGAAGATGAAACAAAGTTTCATCAAAAAGAAAAAAATAACAGTGCTCACTTGGGCAGCACATATACTAAAATTGGAATGATACAGAGATGATTAACATTTCCCTTGCTCAAGGATGACATGAAAATTCATGAAGCATTCCATATTTTCTTAAAAATCCACAAGAAAAGAAAGTTTAGAGAGTGAAAACCCCACATAATTCTCCTACAAGTCAACAGTTTATTCCATCCAACTTATGTGCAAATAGTAACACACACACACACAGAGCCTTAATGTTATAAGTGATACATAAATACATACCCATTGTAAAAAATATCCAAACAACATAGAAGTATATTATTGTTTGGCAGATAGTTTGTTTCAATACTGTATCTTTGACATCTTTACATGTCAGAACATATAAATCTATCTTGTTATTTTAAAACTAAAATAACAAGAAATTCATGTACCCAGGGTGGGAGGGGGGTCCCCCAGCATGGCCTGTGTCCTGTCACAGTGCGGGAGCCCCGTGATCCATCACCCCAAAGAGGTAGGCCCCGCCCACCCATCTGGGGCTCCTTGATGGATTGCCCCAAAGAGGTAGGCCAGAGCTGAGGGGGGCCTGCGGCCCGGCGCAGGCTCACGGAGGCCCCGCCATGGCCCTGCCCCTGGTCCGGGCCACAGCGGAAGCCTGTGAACCTCCGCACACCTGTGGACGCTTGGCCGGGCCCACGGTGGCAGGGCCTCTCCATGCCTGCGGAACCCCAGGCCGGCGCAGGGGGACAGGGACATGAGCCTCCCATTCCCTGGGCCCATTGCCGAGGTCGGAGACGCGAGCCTCAAGTCCCTGGGCTGGCGCAGGGGGTGGGGACATGAGCCTCACATCCTGGGGTTGGGGACAGGAGCCTCATGTCCCTGGGCTGGTGCTGCCTGGGCGAGGGGGTGGGGACAGGAGCCTCACATCCCGGGGTTGGGGACAGGAGCCTCATGTCCCTGGGCTGGTGCAGGGGCTGGAACGCAAGCCTCAGAGCCCAGGGCCCGTTGCCAGGGTTGGAGACACGAGCCTCATGTCCCCTGGCTGGTGCAGGGGGCGGGAACGCAAGCCTCCCGTCCCAGGGCCCTTTGCTGGGGTTGGGGACATGAGCCTCATGTCTCCGGGCTGGCGCAAGGAGCGGGGACACAGCCTGCTGATGGGTCATTACGTGATGGCGTCCTGACCAGTTTGCATATTATTCTATTATTAGGTAGATAGAAGACCATAGCATTCTGTGCATTACTTACATAACTTATTTAAATGAACTTCCATTCTTGTACACTTAGAGTGGTTACAAGTTTCAGTGCTTTATTAAATGCCCTTTATAAATATACTAGAGGCCCTGTCACAAAATTCGTGCAAAGGCCTTGACCCTGGCTCCCGCCCACCATGGCAGCGGCTTTGTCTGGAAGGACATCCAGTCTAATTAACATATTATGCTTTTATAGATTTCGTGCACATGTCTGAAACTAATTTAGAAGTATATTTTCTGGGTCAAAGGTTATACCCATTTAAAAATTTAATAGATATTAGCAAATGCCCTTTAAATCAATTGTTCCAATTTATAGACCTTCATCTATGCGTGAAACTACCTGTTTCCCCACATCCTTGGCAATAGTAGGTATTATTTATCCTTTTATTATTTGCTAAAGTGATGAGTAGAAAGGACAGTATTTTGATGTTTTCATTCCACTTCTGTAAAAGTGAAGTTGAGTGTATTTTTATACCTTTATTAACCACTAGTATGTCTTACTTTATGAATTGCCTTTTGCTCATTGTTCTTTTGGACTATTGGTTTTTTTATTATTGATTTGTAAAAGCTTCTTAAATATGTTTTTATTGATTTTAAAGAGAGAGGAAGGGAGGGGGAGAGAGAAACGTTGATGAGAGAGAGAAACATCAATCAGTTGCCTCCTACACAGCCCCTATTGGGGACCGAGCCTGCAACCTGGGCATGTGCCATGACCTAGAATGGAACCAGCAACCTCTCAGTGCTTGGGACGACATTCAACCAATGACATGAAAATTCATGAAGCATTCCATATTTAAACACACACACACACACACACACACACAAGAAAAGAAAATTTTGAGCCACACCAGCCAGGGCAGCTCTTCTCTGCTTTATGTATTTGAACATGCTCCCAAGTTTATGCTTTAACTTTCTATAGTATTTGTGGATAATATAGCTGTCTTACGTTTTTATGTATTCAAATTTATCAAGTTTAAGTTTCTATGTATTCAGATTTACCAGTAATTTTCTTTATGGTGTCTGTGTTTTGTATCAAATGTAGAAATACTTACTTGGCCCATTTTATTCAGTAAACATTATGATCACAGACCTTGCACCTATGTGCTTTTCAAATTCTATAAAGATATTTGAAACATGGATTAAAATATATTTTGTTCCAGAAAACAAAAATAAAATTGCAAACTATAAATTACTGTTTAATTAAATGTTTACAACTTTAACCATATACCAGATTTATTAATTATTAAAAATGCATTTGAAAACAACTTATCGGACAGATTTTTCCCATCTCATCAAAGTTCTTATGAAGAAACATGATTACAGAGAAATCATAAAGTAAATGTTTACTATACCCAAACAATACTGAGGCAAAACTGCAAAAATGGTTTTCAAAAAATTATAGTTAATATGGATTGGGTACACCAAATATGTTTGGATGACTGACTAGACAGCTTCCAGAAGGGATAACTGAGGTCCCTGGTGTCTAGAAATAGCCGGTTCTTCAGCTCAAAGTCGAAAAAGAAAAAGAAAGGAGGGGAAGAGAGAAAGAAAGGGCTGTGCTTTTTTCTAATACTAGTAGATTTTATTATTTATGTTTAAATTGTGGATTCATTAGTAATTAATTTTGATATGAAATGTATGAAGCTTTTTTCCTCCTAGGAAGCCAGTTGTGTCTAATCCATTTGTTTGTGTGTTTATTTAGTTAGTTATTAATATATTTTATTGATTTCAGAGAGAGAGAGAGAAAGAGAGAGAGAGAGAGAGAGAGAATATGAATCATCAATGGCGAGAGAGAATCATTGATTGGCTGCCTCCTGCAGTCCCTATAGGGAATCAAGCCCACAACCCAGGCATATGCTCTGACTGGGAATTGAACTGTGACCTCCTGGTTCATAGATCAATACTCAACCACTGAGCCACACCAGCTGGGCTTTAAACTTTTTGAAAAGCTACCTTTGGACATAAACTATATTCCCACAATGTATGTGTCTTCAATTCATTTTTTCAATAGGAGAACAAATTACTACTTAAAATTGCAAGTTGGTTATCAGTATTCTTTCAAAAGTTGTTTGGGTGGGAGACCTTTTTTGGGAAAAACAACTGGCTTCTCTACTACCTAACCAATGGGGGGGGGTGGAAATGTGTAAATACATGTTTTGAGAGGAAAAGAATTAAATATCACACTGAGGAATAGAAGAGTACTAGGAGTTCAGAGAAGAGCACAGCTGTGCTCCCTGAAAACACTGTGAGAAGTTTGGTAGAGTAGGGAACATTGGAGTGGGGTCTTGAAGTAGGGACAGGTGTTGGAAGGCAGTGTGGTCTTCAAGCTGGGGTACCCATGCCCTTGATGGTACAAGGTCCAAAAGAGACATGACAGATGGCATTGAAGGTTCAATTTCTGGGTCTTTAGTCCATCTGTTCCCATTCATAAAACCCATCAGCTAGAGTGCACAGCACAGGCAACCCCTGAAATGCTGGTCTTTGTCTAGAACAGGCACCTTCCACCCATCTCTACCTTATTATGGAGCATTTCACTTAAGTATAAAAGCCCTCTGGGTCACGAAACAAAGAAACAATCCTAAATTTAGGGGTACATGACCAGAAGTTCATGCTTTGGGGCCTACGTGGCAAATTCTTTTGCAAGTGAGATCATTTCCAATACTTTGCTTTCAACAAAATTGAGAGAGAAACTAATTAAGATGTCAGCTAATAGGTCATTAAAAACAATTTTTGATATGTTCACCAGGTGCTTTTATAGAATTATAATTCAGAAATTCAAAGAGTAATGATTCCGTAACAAAGCTCCTGCTAGCCCATCTATGTATCTATCTAAATGAGCTTTCCCAGAGCTTTTATATATAGAAATGAAAAATAGGAATAGATTGGATTCTGAACTCGGCCTAATTCAAACAATGAGAATATTCATTTTCAGATAAATTAACTAATTGGAGAAAAAAAAATCCCTATCCTTGTAAGATACTTTTCCAACCAGTTTTTTTTATTGTTTTCTATCTTGAATAATTGTTTATCTTCCTACAATTATAATAATAAAGGTAACTTAAACCAGGGATGAAAAAAATAAACACTTAGAGCCCTATGGCTAAAAGGCCAATAAAGAAATGAAAACAAAATTAATCTTTCAATTTACATACACATTTTTGTGGCAGAATGGTAGATGAGGTGATCAGTAAAAGGCTTCTAAGCATGAAAATGTTTTCTATTAGGATAAAATTCTGTGGGCAAAGTGGGAATGGAAATAGAAGTTCAAGGTGGAAAGGAATGATATAAAAACTTCAGCTATCAAAGAAGAACTTGTTGGTGCGTTTTTTAAGTGAAGAATGGTGGGTTCTAAATTGCTGGGATTCTTAGATTCCATTGGGGACATTAAAGGGTGATGGAAGAGCTTATTTTAAAATATCAATATTTACAATACTCCAGAAATGACATCTTTTGCAGTTACTGAAGCATTTCATATGTTTATTCAAAAAGATGCAGAAGATACATAGTTTTAAAAACATTTTAGGGAGGAGGATAGCAACAAAATATTTTAAGGAGTCTGCGAGGAAAATCTTTTTCTAATGCTGGAGTCATGCTGATGTTTGTGGATTTACTGCAGAGAGGAGGATTGAAGACAGAGAAGAAAGGGACACAGCTCATGCAGCACACACAGTTCCACGGGGAAACATGGGCAGGACTAAGGAAGGAAGCAGAGGACTTAGGAGAGAGGAGAGACACTGTTTAATTGAAGTTGGTGTCGGGGGCTGTGTTCCAGATGGTGACCTTGAGCTAGAGCAGGGGCAAGTCCAAGAGGTAAGTTTGGATAGAGCATAGGACACTGATGACTTCGGACAATGAGATGAATCTTTGGAAACAGCTCTGGAGGAAAGAAGCCACAGCCTGCATTTAAGGCTGGGGGCGGGGCTGCAACCTGGGAACATTAGAGCTGCTTCATATTCTGTCTACTCCCAGATGGGCTCGGGTGGCCAGTCAGGGGAATTAAAGGGTTTCCGCACATCCGAAGGAGCCCAGTTTGGGGTCATCAGGTATGGTTACTAGGGTACTTGGCCGGTTCGCTTCCTCAGTGATGTGGTCCACTTGACGGGAGCGATGAGAGCATTTGGCAGAAGAACAGAGGAGGCTTCGGGGAGCCAGGGACTGTCAGCCTTGTCCACTGGTTTTCTGGTCCCTCCCTCCCTCCCTCTCTCCCTCCCTCTTTTTCCTCACCCAAGGATATTTTTCCATTGATTTTTAGAGAGAGTGGAAGAGAGAGGGAAAAACAGACAAATATTGATGTGAGAGAAGCACATCGATTGGTTACCTCCTGCACAAGTCCCCACCCGGGCCTGGGCCCTGGAGGAGCCTACAACTGAGGTATGTGCCCTTGACCGGAATCAAACCTGGGACCCTTCCCACAGGCGATGCTCTATCCACTGAGCCAGACGGGCTGTGGCATAATTTCTTCTCTTTTTTCCACAGTGCTTATACCTTCTAACATACCATAGACTTTATTGGTTATTTTTATTGCCTTATGTAGGATATATGACGCAGGAGCTCTGCTTTGTTCACCAGCGTATCCCAAGTCACTAGAACACGGCACAGTTTGTGCTTAATAAATATCTATTGAGTAAGCATTCAATGAAAGAACAGATATGTTTATGCATTATACATTTATTATTTCCTTAACAAAGTGATGTTCAGCCTGCAAGGGGGTTTATGTTGGCACAACTCAGAGGGAAGAAAAGAAAGTGGAACCTCTAACTCACACCACACACAAAACAAAAATTAGATGCAGTAAAGACTTAAGTGTACATAATTAAACAACAAAAACTTTGGAGTAAAATCTAGGAGACCAGCTTGGGCAGCGTGCCTCAGTGGTTGAGCATCGACCAATGAAGTAGGAGGTCACGGTTCGATTCCTGATCAGGGCACATGTCCAGATTGCGGACTGATCCCCAGTGCGGGGGGGCGTGCAGGAGACAGCCAATCGATTCTCATCATTGATGTTTCTCTCTCCCTCTCCCTTCCTCTCTGAAATCAATAAAACTATATTTTAAAAAAGAAGAAACTAGAAAACTAACGAAAGTAATTTAAAACAAAATCTAGGAGACCAGATGAATCATCTAGGATGGGGCAGATCCTCTTAACTAATGAAGAAAACTCAGGATCCATAAAGAGAAAGAGGGACACATTTGACAATATGAAAACTTTAAGGAATATGTGTGGTAGAAGGCAACAGAGTCAGCAGACAAATGATAGATTTCGAGGAAGTATTTGAAATGTTGATAAGAGCAAATGGGTTATTTTTAACACAAATCAAAAGACTCTTAAAAATGGAGCAGAACATGATTGGCATATAATCAAATCTAAAAGACTAATAAAGAAATGAAAAAACACACACAAAAAAAAGAAAGAAATGGTATTTAGATAAACTTAGAGACATGGAATTAAAGTATCAAAAGTTATCACTTTATACCCATCTGAGGAAAGTTACAAGTACATGGTGTCTGTTGCTGGCAGGAATGTGGGGAAAGTATGTTCTCTTGGTGGGCTGGTAGAAATCTGAATTGTCACAGCCTTGCTGAAAAGCAGTCTGATGACATACATCAGAATTAAAAATACACTTCTTGGCTTTGCATTAACACTCCTGGGACTCTCATAGAAATAAAACCGCAATTTTTTAGTTAGAGATACAAATAAATGTTTATTGCAGTATGGTTTATCATGGCAAAAGACTGGGAAGAAAAAGTGAATGTTCTTCAGTAAGGGACTAGTTGAACACATTACAATATCATTCTCACCATAGTGTGTGTGCAGTATTCAAAAGGAATGCATTAGCCTACCTGTAGAGAAAGGTACTAGATTAGTTACAGGGTTATCTGGGAAGGTCATAACTATGAAATGGGAAATGAAGGGAGGGGAAGGCAAATTAAAAGGAAAAAAATACTGTACTAAAGGACAGAAAAGTATGCCATAATCCCATTTATGTAAAATGATGCCTGTGTAGGTAATGACATTTGAAATTAGCCTTCAGACTTATAGGCAAGTTTTTAAAAAAGTCAGGTCCAGAAAATTCTATGTCAAATCAGTGCCAACTTAGTATTACATTTCTTCAGGAAATATAAGAGTTTTTGAAATGTAAATTCTAGGGCAGGTAGAATGAATGTGTTCTGGATTCTTCTGTCCTCCTTCCCCCACCCCTTCACCTTCTCTCAGCCCATGATGGCATCGTGATTAAGATTGAGGTGCAGACCAACGACGAGGGCTCAGAGAGCTTGGAGACGCCAGAGCCCCTGATGGGACAGGTGGAAGAACATGGCTTCCAGGACTCGGAGTTGGGTGACCCGTGTGGAGAACAGCCAGATCTGGACATGCAGGAGCAGGAAAACATGTTGGAGGAGTCCACAGAAGGCTCCGGCGAGTTCAGCGAGCTCAAGCAGATGCTGGTGCAGCAGAGAAACTGCACAGGTCAGTCGGGGCAGGGACACTGATGGTTCACCAGGTATGACAGAAACCAAGCACAACCTCAGGTACAAGCTTCCTGCCTCAGGGTTTATGAGCATCTGTCTCTGGGCTAGGGAAGAGGTGTTAAAGCCAAATACTAGGTCAGGCAGGATCCCTCCTTCTACAGGCAGGAGAAGATCAAATGAATTGCCCAAGATGGTGGCAAAGCTAAAACTTCCCTGTGCTGGCATGTCCTTGATTATCTTATGTCACACTAGATCTCTCACGTGACTTGAAAATTTCAACCCTTGGAGAGCACATTTTTTTGTTTTGTTAATCCTCACCTCAAGATCTTTTTTTCATTGATTTTTAGAGAGCGTGTAAGGAAGGGGAAGAGAAAGAAATATCGATGTGAGAGAGACACATCAATTGGCTGCCTTCTGCATGTGCCCAGGACCCTTCAGTCCAAGGACCAATGCTCTAAACACTGAACCAAATTGGCTAGGGCCAGAGCACATTTTATATATATACTAAAGGCCCGGTGCACAGATTCATGCACCGGTGGGGTCCCCCAGCCTGGCCTGAGCCCTCTTGCAATCTGGGACACCTCAGGGGATGTTAGACTGCTGGTTTCGGCCCGATCCCTGCAGGAGGCCTGGCCTGCGGGGATCAGGCCAAAACTGGCAGTCGAACATC
>NW_006300375.1:4762197-4766315 GCF_000327345.1 Myotis davidii
TGTAAGTTAAAAAAAAGAGAGATACACACAATATAAGTATAGGTATGTGTATATGTTTAAGTATGCATGTGTGCTTGCATATATCATATACTAGAGGCCTGGTGCACGGATTCATGCATGGGTGGGTTCCCTCGGCCTGGCTGGTGATTGAAGCCTATGGGGGTGGGGTCAGATGGCCAGGGGGAGGGGCCACAGAGTGCACTAACCACCAGGGGGCAGCTCTTGCATTGAGCGTCTGCCCGCTGGTGATCAGTGCATATCATAGTGACTGGTTGACTGGTGGTTCGGTTGCTTAGGGTTTTATATATATAGACTAGAGGCCTGGTGCACGAAATTTATGCACTGGGGGTGGGGTCCTTCAGCCTGGCCTGCACACTCTCACAGTCCAGGATCCCTTGGAGGATGTCCGCCTATGAAATTTGTGCACTTGGGGGCAGGTGGTCCTTCAACCCAGTCTGCACCCTCTCACATTCTGGGAGCCCTCGGGGGATGTCCGACTGCCGCAGAGGCAGGGAAGGCTTCCACCACCGCCATTGTGCTCGCCAGCCATGAGCCCTGCTTCTGGCTGAGCAGCGCTCCCTCTCTGGGAGCGCACTGACCACCAGGGAGCAGCTCCTGCACTGAGCATCTGACCCTGGTGGTCAGTGCGCATCATAGCGACCGGTCATTTCTGCCGTTTGGTCAATTTGCATATTAGCCTTTTATTATATAGGATATTTTATTTCAGAGAGGAGGGGAGAGAGAGAATCATTAATGATGAGAATCATTGATTGGCTGCCTCCTACACACCTCCTACAGGGGATCAAGCCCACAACCTGGGCATGTACCCTGAATGGGAATTGAACTGTGAACTCCTGGTTCATAGGTAAACGTTCAAGCAGTGAGCGACACTGGCCAGGCGAGAGCACATGTTTTAAAACAACTGACTGTGCTTTTTCTAGTAGAATCTAGGCATCATTTTCATTTAATTATAAAATTTCAGGGTCACCATTCTGCAAACTTATGAGTCCAAGGAGACCAGTAGAGAAGTGGGCTTGCACAGCCTCATCCCAGGATATCTTTTGTGGTCATTTTCTGATGCTGAACCAATCATCCATGCATTCCTAAGAAGAAGCCCTACCTGACTGTGGTGGTGTCTTTCTTAAACCTATATTAGACCTTGTTAGCTACTATTTTATACAGGAGCTTTATAACTGCATTCATAAATAAAATGAACCTGAAGTTCTCTTGAGTCATCCTCATCTGTACTGGAAACAATATTGTAGTAGACTTAACCAATGATCTGGAAAGCTTTTGCTCTTTTTTCTATATTCTAAAAGTAATGTATAATATAGGAACTAAGTATGTTCCTTGCATTTTTGGTAGAACTCACTTGGGTTTGGATAATTGATTATGTGTGAAAGTCAACCATCATAGCAATTTGCATATTCTTTATATTTAGAAATATGTCCACATCCATTTTCTATGTATTTTCCAATTTTTACTTATTGAATTGAGAGAGAGAGAGAGAGAAACATTGATTTGTTGTTCCCCTTATTCATGCATTCATTGGTTACTTCTCATATGTGCCCTGACGGGAGATCAAACCACAACCTTGGCATATTGGATGACACTCTCCACTGAGCTACCTGGCCAGGGCATTTTAGTTAGGTTTTTTAAAGTATTATGTTGATTTTTTAAAGTTTTTTTATTTTATCTTAGATGATGCCTCTGCAGTTTGCCTTTTTGCACCTAATAAAATGTGGACATCCTTGGTCAAAAATGTGGATCTAGTTCCTTATTTTTATCTTTTAAACATTTATTATCCTCACCCAAGGATATATGTATATATATTTTTAATTGTAAAGAGAGAAAGGGGAAGGAGAGAAAAAGAGAGCAACATCAATGTAAGAGAGAAAAATTGATTGGTTACCTCCCATATATGCCCCAATTGGAGATAAAACCTGCAACCTTTTGGTGTACAAGAGGATCCTCCAACCAACTGAGCCACACAAGCCAGGGCTAGCTCCTTATCCTATACAAGAGGCCCAATGCATGAAATTCATTCCTCAGCCTGGCCTGCGCCCTCTTGCAGTCCAGAAGCCATTGGGGACGTCCGACTGCCAGCTTAGGCCTTGGAGAGTGGGCCGAAGCCAGCAGTCAGACATCCCCCAAAGGGCCCTGGACTGTGAGAGGGTGCAAGGCGGGCTGAGGGACAGCCCCTGCCCTCCAGTGCACAAATGTCGTGTACCGGGCCTCTAGTTTTTAAATAACTGCATGCTGTTTCAGAAGCCTTTTTAATGTACCGTGTTGTCTTTCACAAAAGAATAGTGAATTGATTCCAGTCAAGGGCATGTACCTTGGTTGCGAGCACGTCCCCAGTAGGGGGTGTGCAGGATGCAGCTGATCAATGTTTCTCTTTCATCGATGTTTCTAACTCTCTATCCCTCTCCCTTCTTCTCTGTAAAAAAATCAGTAAAACATTTTTTTAAAAAAAAGAATAATGAAAGACACAAAGCAAATTGTGAGTAGATGCTAAATTAGACCTTCATAATAGAAATTCCAGATTGTCCTTTGAACAGTCCCCACTAATTCTATTAGAACCTTAGAAAATTACTAAATAGTCCTTTTGGGATTTTGAGCCAAGAATTTTAGGGCCAGATGTTCCTTTCTTATTTCATTAAGAAAAAACAACTCTGATGCTGAATCATTGAGATTCTTTCCCTTCCTCTCTGTATTAAAATATATAAATATAAAATGTGCTGGAGAGTCTGAATCCTCTAAGGCCTATACTTCCCCCTCTGTCTTTCACAAACAACCCTGGATAAACACCAGGGCAGCTAGTTACCAACCTCGAAAGCTGCTTCCTCCTTCCCCGTCTTTTAAGCATTGTTTTCCTAGGACCTTCTAGATCGCTTCCTGTCAAGAATCCTGACAGTACTGAGCCAGCGTTGTCTTATGGAACTCAGCACATCTATGTTCTGACTATTACACTGCAATTGTTTTGGCTTCAGAGGAGTAGTAGAAAGTGCTATGGCCTAGCAGTCACTAATAAACTTACAAGACCTTGCCAGTCACAGACGCTGTCAGCTTCAGTTTCTCTGTCAGTTGAGGGGATTGAGTAGATGGTTCCCAAACTGCAAGCTCTGGAAGTACTAACTTTATTTACTTTATTTGGGAACACAACTTGATATCTACAGTCTTATGCCCCATGTCTGTGAAGTGGGGATAAGATATAGTGAATATGAAAAGAGAGAATAGGTATGAAGTGCTTTGAAGAAGTTCTCTGTTTGCCTTTAAGAATTCCATAAGTGCAGGTTGTTACTGCATCTTCCATCTCACAGGTGGGACTAGAAAGTGACTTTCCCAGGTCACACAAAGTTGGTCAGTGTGACTAAAAATAGAACCCCCACTAACAGTGTTCAGGGAGGACCAAGTACGGTCAAGCCACCTGAGAAAACCCAGACAGGCGTGGGAGG
The DNA here is from genome assembly GCF_000327345.1 of Myotis davidii. NCBI lineage: Eukaryota > Metazoa > Chordata > Mammalia > Chiroptera > Vespertilionidae > Myotis > Myotis davidii. The sequence goes on from NW_006300375.1 coordinate 4,765,656, forward strand.
CCACTCCTTTCCCTAGGACTTACATTCTCATGGGCCACAGGAACACAGCCTTAGTTAGGTCGTAAAGGACCAGATTAGAGGGGGCAGGGGGAGGACATTCATTAGTGGGAGTGTTTGTGGCACACACACCAGGGCTTGTGGGAAAGGCAGATGAAACCCCCTACCCTAGCTTCAGGGTTGGTAGAGCCTGACTGTGCAAGTGAGTCATCCACCTGTGCAGGTGAGATGCTGCAGGGGAAGGCTGAATTCTTGGTCCTGAGGAGGTGCACCCCACATGCTGAGGGCTGCAGGTTGGGATGATCAGGGAAGGTTTTAGGGAAATGAGAGGATTGGAGCTGGGTGTTAATTCATGGGCACGATTTGGAGACATGGGAACGGGGCGGGGGGCGGGGGAGTGGTGAGTGAAGGTACCTGAGGAGAAATCTCCAGTTGAGTCAGAAAAGATGTAGCCAGTGGGGCTGAGCTGAGTTCAGGTAGAGGGGACCCGGTGACAACTTGATGAGTCAAGACCCTTCAGATACAGCGGGAAGAAACCCATCCCTTAAGTAGCTTAAATGGAAAATTAGTTTATGGGCTTGAATAACTGGTAGGTTCACATGTATGCCAACCTCAGCACCTGGATCTGGGGGGCCCTCAAGAGGACTCACATACTGGTGTTCT
>NW_006300375.1:4766331-4773929 GCF_000327345.1 Myotis davidii
TGCTGATTACGCAATGTGGGAAATGGGCACCAGCAACTCGCCTTACGTGAAGTTCTGAGAGGGTCTGGGCTCATTCCTGAACCAAATGGGTATATTGGTTATTTATCCAACCCTGTGGCTGTGGGGATCACAGTGGCAGGCACTGGAAAGTCTTGTCCCAAAGAAAGGAATTAGGGCGACAATATTTGTGCCATGCTTGTTGGTGAGGATGGAGCGATGCTTGCCTGGATTTGCGTTGCCAGCGCTAGGCAGCAGCTAATGTCTTCTTACTGTCTCTCCCTTCCTATGCCTGGAGCAGAGGGGATCGTGATCAAAACCGAGGAACAGGAGGAGGAGGAGGAGGAAGAGGAGGAGGACGAGCTGCCGCAGCACTTGCAGGACCTCGGGGAGCTGTCCGGGAGATACAGCGCCAGCATGTACCAGACCCCGCTGCCAGGGGAGCTGTCCCCTGAGGGCGAGGAGAGCCCCCCGCCCCTGCAGCTAGGAAACCCGGTGGTGAAGAGGCTGGCGCCCATGTCCCATGGCGACCGGCACATGGGTGACCGGCACATGAGCGACAACCGGAGCTCCTCGAGTCAGCAGCAGCGGAACCGGCGTGGAGAGCGGCCCTTCACCTGCATGGAGTGCGGCAAGAGCTTCCGGCTGAAGATCAACCTCATCATCCACCAGCGCAACCACATCAAGGAGGGGCCCTACCAGTGCTCTGAGTGCGAGGTCAGCTTTCGGCACAAGCAGCAGCTCACGCTGCACCAGCGCATCCATCGCGTCCGTGGAGGCTACGTGTCGCCAGAGCGTGGGCCAGGCTTCGCTTCCAAGCACACGCTCAAGCCACGCCCCAAGTCGCCCAGCTCAGGCAGTGGCGGCGGCCCCAAGCCCTACAAGTGCCCCGAGTGCGACAGCAGCTTCAGCCACAAGTCGAGCTTGACCAAACACCAGATCACGCACACGGGTGAGCGGCCCTACACATGCCCGGAGTGCAAGAAGAGCTTCCGCCTGCACATCAGCCTGGTCATCCACCAGCGTGTGCATGCGGGCAAACACGAAGTCTCCTTCATCTGCAGCCTGTGTGGCAAGAGCTTCAGCCGCCCTTCTCACCTGCTGCGCCACCAGCGGACTCACACGGGCGAGCGGCCCTTCAAGTGCCCCGAGTGCGAGAAGAGCTTCAGCGAGAAATCCAAGCTCACCAACCACTGTCGCGTGCACTCCCGGGAGCGCCCTCACTCCTGTCCAGAGTGCGGCAAGAGCTTCATCCGCAAGCACCACCTGCTGGAGCACCGGCGCATCCACACGGGCGAGCGACCCTACCACTGCGCAGAGTGTGGCAAGCGCTTCACGCAGAAGCATCACCTGTTGGAGCACCAGCGCGCCCACACAGGCGAGCGGCCCTATCCCTGCACGCACTGCGCAAAGTGCTTCCGCTACAAGCAGTCGCTCAAGTACCACCTGCGGACCCACACAGGCGAATGAGCCGCTGCCCAGCCTGCCTGCCCAGAGGCCTGAACCCAGTGGGCAGGGCACCCCTCTAAGCCCCAGCCCCTTTGCTGTGAGCCCCCCTCTCCTTTCGTCCCTCCTCCCTAGGACACAGGGGTCCTGAGACCAGGTCGCTTGCTGCCGTGTTTACCGGGGCTCCAGGGGTGGGGAGAGCTTGGACCTGGGGGAACCCCTTCGGGCTGTTAATTTCCTTGACAATAAAATGGATGAAACCAATCAGCACGGGGGGAGTGATTTGGCCGCCTGCCACTGGGAGGGGCGGTGCAAGGGCACTTAGTTGGGGATAGAACTTTATAATTACCTTTTGGATACTGTGGTTCTATTTGATAATAATAGAGTAATTTTTTAAAAGATGAGTGTTTCCTGTTTGCCGTTTTTGTTTGGTTTTGAAGGGGAGGGGTTGAGAAGGTGACCAAGGGACATCATGTGCCTAGTGTCAGTTGACAGGTTTTCTTGAGTCCCTTGTATGTGCTTATTCCCTATGTTGGATGGTGAAGGGGATGCAGATCCCACTGATTATAAAATCGAAGAGAGACAGGGCTAAGGAGCTTGAAACAGTGAATGGGCCTGTGGAAGTGTAGAAGCTCCTGGCGCCCTGATGTTGGCGGACAAGTGGGAGGTCAGGGGGAGGCAGGAAGAGTGACAGGTCTAGCATGGCCTGGAAAGATGGTCCTGCAGCAAAAGCTGGGTGCTTCCCTCAGGACCAAGCAGCCTGCTAAGCTTGAAATGTGGCTGGAGGGTGGTGTGGCTGGTGGCAGGGAGGCATAGGGAAGGGGTGCAGAGGCCCCTGGGGCCAGTCTTAGGGGAAACCATAAAAGAAGACACCATTCTGGACTTTTTAAAATTTTGTTTGTATGTTGCCCTAAAACTACTCTCTAGATTTGTTACATGCATGAATGCACCCTGGTTTCACTAGATATTCATTACCAATTGCCATCCAGCGAGGCCTAGAGAAAATGCAGGCATGTTCCATTGCTCACAGAGCAAATGACTCATTCTGCTCCTGGGTTTGGCAGTCACCCAGAGAGGATTCAGGTAATATGGGCCAGTTCATGGAGGCTAATGGAGTGCCCCACTCCATGAGAACTGGGGAGGCCAGACTTCGCTGAAGGCAGAGAGACTGACCTGAGAGACAAGAAGTAGGCAGACTAAGTCGTGAGTCTGGGAGTGGGGAGGAGGGCTAACACACAGGAGAATTAGAGGGAGGAGATGCTACACTATTTTCTGAAAGGACCATAGCAGTCAACCTACCTCCTTTCCTTGTAAAGATGAATAAAGCATGGAAAGGGGAAGTGATGCCCAAAAGATGATACTTGAAAGGATATGACTTCTCTGTTTACAAATTTGTAAAAGGATGGTAGGACATCAGGGCAGGCAGCCAGAGCAGGGGCAGAGGCTGGGTTGGCACAAAGAGCTGGAGAGGTGGCCAGGCTTAATCCGGATCTCCAGAACCAGCTGGAGGGGAGTCACATCCAGAAGCAGGGACTTACATGCAGGAAACAGTGCCAAGCACACAGTGTTCTACTGACCACAGGAACTGGAGAAGTCAGGACAGCTTCTCCGTGGAGGTGGATCTGTGGGCTGGGAGAATTCCATAGATGAGGAAATGAGGAAGGCCTTTGGGTGGGGGTATTCAGAAGTGTGGAAGTGTGGAAAGTGGGCTGTAATTGATGAGAGAACTTGTGGAGAGGAAACAGGGTCAACAAGGTTGGCTTGGAGTAGACCTGGGGTGCAGAGGGATCTCAGACTTCAAGACTGGAGTTTGAATTTGACCTTTTATGAGAAATCACTGAAGACTGCTGAGCAGGAGAGAACATTGATGCAAATAGATGGCAAAAGACTGAACCTGGAGAAGGAATCCCACCATAGACATGGGAGAATCAACCGTATTCAATGGATGGGTCATGATGATGTTGAAGGATGGCTGAGGAAATGGCTCTTTTGAACACCAGCGTATTTGAAGCCTTGAAGAGGTGTTAGCAGAGATTTTTTGGAAATATTTAGTGGAGGGCCATTGCTGCTCCAAATCTTGACTAGTCCTGGAATTTGAGGACCAAAGAGTGCTGGAAACATTCTGACTCAAGTGAAAGATGATGTTTTGGGATGAAATCCAGGGTAGGAACTCAGAGGGTAACTTCATTTGTTATGCATTTACCAAGAATGGTGCTAACAAGCTTTCCTTTTCTAGGCATCTGGTGTAAAGGATTCAGTATAGTCAAAGGCTGGTACTTCTTGTGTGGAGCTGGGCTGTCAGGGGATCTCTGTGTCCCTATCTCCCTTTCCTGGGCTTTACCCCTCTTCAGGCCTCTTCCTTCTAAGCATCCAGCACCCTGTACTCCAGTCGTCCCTCTCCTCATCCTGACACCTTGATACCATCATGATTCTCACTTTCCCCCTGGCATAAGTTCCATAGTGGTCCGAGGCCGACATCTACAGAGATGGTCACTAAAGTGTGGACAGCCTCTGGGGTCAAGCAGATGTAGATTTCAATTTAGTTGTGTGAACTTGCACAAATTAACAGAATACCAACTTCCGCATCTGTTCAGGGGGATAACAAAGCTCCTATTGTTCTGAGGCTTAAATAACATAAAGAATAAATACATAACAAAGGCATTGGCTCCTACTAAAGTTTTTTTTAATATATTTTATTGATTTTTTACAGAGAGGAAAGGAGAGGGATAGAGAGTTAGAAACATCGATCAGCTGCCTCCTGCACACCCCGCAACCAAGGTACATGCCCTTGACCAGAATCGAACCTGGGACCCTTGAGTCCGCAGTCCGACGCTCTATCCACTGAGTCAGACCGGTTTGGGCCTAAAGTTTTGATAGAAGTTGTCTAGAAGCTAAAGTTTCATTATGAGCTTCTAGCTAATAATGCCAGTTTAATTTCGTTAAAACAGAAGCTCACGTAGATGGTGGGCCGACAGTGTATTGTAAAAGAATGAATCTCTGAAAAGGAAATTTCCCCAGCAAGCAGAAGCGGAAAATTATTTTCACGTGAGGAAGTTCAAATCAAACCATATAGGCAACTACACTGGGTCATGATGTCATAGTTGGTGGGGGTGGGGGCGGTGTTCAACTCACCTTGCAGCCGCTCGTCAGAGCTTGCAGTGGGTAATACCCTCCTTACTGGGTATCGGGTACCCTTTCATAGTGCTTCCCAAGAGTGCCCTTAATTTAATTAGAAAGCCGGACTTTCAAACTCCTAAATTGCCACTGGCCCCATGGGGTTCTGTACCAGAAAGAATAATTGCCACTTATTGAGCACATCTTACTTTAGAAGACTTTGCCTTCTAAACAATGGGTAATTCTGTATGCATCGTTTGACTCATTTCATAGGCCAGGAGCTTGAGGTTCAGAGAGATTAAATAGACCCAAAGTCACACAGCAATCAAATGGTAGAGCCAGGATTTGAACCTGTGTCTTATTCTGAAGTCCATGTGCTTGGCCACAAAGTTCTTTCCCTGGGACCTGAAAGATTATTGAAAAAAGGAAAGCCAGCGCCTCTTTCAAATTATTCCATTTTATTCTTAGACAAAATGAAGGAAAACAACATATCAAGCAAAACATGCTCTGTGCCATATGTTTGTCAAAATTATGAATGTAGTAAGAAAATAAAACTTTTAGAGGCAAAAATGGCCTTGGTGTCCAGCCTATGGTTTTCCAACTGGAGAAGTTGAGACAAAGAGGAGCAGGTTGCCTGTGCTGGCTTGGTCACTCACGGAGGTCAGCAGATGGAGCGGGGCCTGGCACCTCAGGGATGCGCACTGTCACACAGCCCCCATTTTTATTAATGTACTAGAGGCCCAATGCACGAAAATTCGTGCAAGAGTAGGCCTTCCTTCTCCCCACTGCTGGCACCAGCTTCCCACCAGCACCCGGGACCTGGGCTTCCCTCCTCCCGCCACCTGCAGGCACCCGGGACCCAGGCTGGGTTTCCTATGGCTCCAGCTTTGTCAGGAAGGACATCTGGTCTAATTAGCATATTACCCTTTTATTATTATTGATGTGTGCAAAGCGTTGTGCTGACCTTCATGGAGAAACAAAGGATCAGGAAGCCATCCACTGCCATGGCCACACTGAGATCCTGATGGAGACTCTGTGGCCTAATTCTCTAGACTCGGCCTTTGGGAGTCTGGAGAGCCAAGACCATCATGGAGACCTGTAAGCAGAAAGAGCCACACCTCCATCTTTTCTCTGTCCCTCCTGTTAGGGTAGCTTTAACGAGCCAGGTGTCTGTGAGGACCTTTCCTGAGGCAGTGTGGTAGTGGCTCTTCAGATTAAGGGATCAGGGCCAGAGGCCTCTGGGCCCTACTGTTGCCAGGGCAACGGTGAATCAGGCCACGGCCTATCCTCCAGCTTTCTGGAAAGTGTTTTGGTGCTGAGGCCTCTTGCTGCTTCCCAGGCATAGTGGGAATCTCTAGATTTAAATTTAAAAATCGATTCTGCATTTTCTAGTTCTAGTTAGGTTCCTTGAAACGAGTATTTTTTGTTAAAACATAATAGCATCTAACCTTTTTATTTCTATTTTCTACAAAGGGTAACTCCAGCCTAAAAGAATCTTTTTAAAAAGGGAGAGAGGGAAAGGGGTGGGGGGAGAGAAAGGAAGTAAGAAGAAAAAGAGAGGGAGGGAGGGAGGAAAGAAAGGAAGAGGAAAAGAAAAAAGAAAAGAAAGAAGGAAGAAAGAGGAAAGAAAAATGAAATCAAGTAGTACTGATAGTGGCCTCACATGAAAACTTCCAGGAAGCAGTCAGACCCTACCCTCGAGTTTGTTAGAGATAATAATAATCATCACTGATTCTTACCATGTTCCAGGCACTGTGCTGAGTAAATGCTGTCATGTTTTATCTTGTGACAACCTGTGAACTCATATTCATATCCCCTTTTACAGATGAAGTTCAGAGAGATTAAGCAATTAGCCCAAGGCCACATGGCCAGAATTTAAACCTAAGTACAGTGGGGCCTTGACTTACGAGTGTCCTGACTAACGAGTTTTTCGAGATACGAGCCGTGTCTCGGCCGATTTTTTGCTTTGAGTTGCGAGCTAAAATTCGGGTTACGAGCCAGCTTCAGATACCCCACCGCTAGTTGGTGCAGTGAATGTCACAGTGAACACCACAACATCAGCCCAGTATCACTGTCTCACTCGTTCACTTCTTGATTTGACATACGAGTAATTTGAGTTACAAGCTCCATCGCAGAACGAATTAAACTCGTAAGTCAAGGCCCCATTGTATGTGCTGTTAATTGCTGTTACATACTGCCTCCCAATTTCAACATGGATCTTTAATAAAAAGGCAAACCAGTACTGTTTCTCTCTGATTGGCAGCTCTGCCTGTCCTGTGTAAGTGCCAGACCTGGCTGAAAGATAGCTCGCTGGCTGGCCAGTCCAGCAACACTGGGACTGGGATCCAGCTCACCTAACCAGGATAGAATGGATATGTCTGGACGCCAGGCTGGCCCCCATTTTAAACTGATCCCCTCTCCTCCGGAGGAACTTTGGGAAGAGGCTATCTATCAAGGCAAAGACTCCCTTTTTGTGTCTGTCTCTGATGTTGGGACCCTAAGAAGCCATTTGTTTAGCCCTCAGAGAAGGAGTTGAGTGAAGTAGAGTATAAGGAAAATGCACCCATACCCTAATAAAATGGCACTCACACCCTGAGTCTAATCTTTTGGGCTTATACTACCTCTTGGGATTCTCACCATTCCTTCCCCTACTATTACATGAATGAAATGCACTGCTTCTCTTTATAAAATAATGGCCAAATTCTCAAACTAACTCAAACTGCAAGATAGAAGTACCACAACTGTCTCTTAACTAGGGTAATAGAAAGTTGAATTTTAATGACAAAATGTACCAGTGAAAATTACTCTCACAAGTAATGTTATTTAAATAATGAATTTCAGGATAACAAACTTTCCTTCTAGGATCAGTATAGTCTAACTAGAGGCCCAGTGCACAAAAATTTATGCACTCAGGGGAACGGGGAGGTCCCTCAGCCCGGCCTGTGCCCTCTCGCAGTCTGGGACCCCTCGGGAGATAACGCCCTGATGGCTTAGGCCTGCTCCTGGGTGGCAGAGGGCAGGCCCAATCCCTAGGTGCAGCC
>NW_006300375.1:4774103-4777265 GCF_000327345.1 Myotis davidii
CGGCTTTAGCTCTGAGGCTCAGCTCCAGCTAAGAGGCCTCCTGTGCTGAAAGCAGATTTCTGGCCTTTGTTTGCCCTTCTCTATTTGAAACAATGTTGCGGTCCTGCTGACTGAAGCCCCCGGTTTTGTTTAGCTTCTGCATGTGTTACAATGTTGCTTAGAGTGCAGCTGAGAGGTCGGCAAAGCAGGCGGGAAGCTTTGGCTTCCTCCATCACTGAAGCAAGCAAGCCTCATGTTAGTTTCCAGCTGCCTGGCTGCTGGCCGCCATCTTGGCAGTCAGTTAATTTGCATATCTCGCTGATTAGCCAATGGGAAGGGTAGAGGTCGTACACCAATTACCATGTTTCTGTTTTATTAGATAGGATAAGTATACAACCTTTAAAAGGACCATATCCAATCAGTTCTTTATTTTCAGGATGCACAAATACTAAAGTTATGCCCTTCAAGGATTGAAATTGATTGGATTTAAGCTAAATTCAATTAAGTAAATTAAACAGGTTATGAAATGTGACATTTACCATTCATTCTCCTACTGAAGGTTTGATCCAAGAACCACAAGATTCCATGATCAAATTTTCTGCAGGTAAATTATTTATGCAAATTCTAAGTTCTGAGATAAAAAAATTATGTCTCTATTATCTTCACTGCATGGATGGTCATCACTGAATGTCATATTAATTTTGTCCAAAAGTAAAAGCTGTAAGTTGGTTGGCATAGTTACCCCCTGAACAGTTTAATAACAAATGTCCCACTAAACGTATCAGTCCTTTCCCATTTTAACCCAGTGGTTTCCTTTGTTTATCTTGAAGTATCGATGCCTTACCAAGCCAAAGGTTATGATACATTTTGAAAAGCTAGAAAAAATTAAATCTCAAACATTTCAGAGTACCACTAAAAAAGCCAGCCAATATCCAGACCCAATCACACCAATCGCCAATATATTTGATGCAAACAGTAGACATAGAAGAAATAGACAGGTTATTCTTGCCCAAATCTCTGCCAGTTCTTCAATCTTGGAACAGCATAAACTGCATACAAACTTGCTTGGGTGTTCATTTTACCAAAAAGATTAAGTCAGGTAATAATTGCATAACAGAATTAATTTAACCCCCCTCCCAATAAAAAGGCCATTGGTAGGTTGTTTTGTTTTTGTCATGTTAAAGGGATTTCTGAGTTCCAAACAATAAAAACTAATCTTAGAATTGAATGATCCCTTATTTCTCCAAGAGAAGGTATCAATTCTTATCCATTAATGTAACAGAAAAAAATCATTTTATTTCCCAACCAATTTGAGAACTTTTAACCATCTCCACACCTCACATATTTTTCAGATTCAGGACACAATCTTTATCAGGTTTATAATGTTGGCCAACTTTTCTGGGCATTATGTGTGGTGGTGTTTTTTTCAGTTTAAAATGTATAAATTTTTATTACATTCTTTTTTAAAATTCATTTTTAAAATTAAATCTTTATTGTTCAGATTATTACAGTTGTTCCCTCGGTATGTGTGTTTTCAAGCTGTTGTTTTTAGCCTCAGAATCCCTTGTTTAAATAGAAGCATTTTCAGAAGCTACATATGTAAAATAATTGGAGGCAGAGGAGCTGGAATTGGAGTGAGTGGGAGCCAAACCCACCTGCTTGGCCCTCTCTGGGGCCTGGAGGCTGCTCTGAGGGGTCTCAGAGCAGGAAGCTGCTTCAAATCCTGCCCATCCTTCTCCCTTGCTTTAACTTTTCCCAGTCTCAAGCCAAACTCCATATGTTTAATTTATCCAGTGACACATGCCATGCTTACTTAATTCTTTGCTAGGACACAGGATTTCTTAAGTTTATTTCTTCCTTCAAGGGTATACCTGCATTTCTACTCTATAATCTCCACTGAGCAGATGGTCTCAGCAGACAGTGCAGAGTCCCTGTAACCTCATCCAGGAATCTAGCGAGCTGACACCCACCAAGAATCCCTGGAAGGCATGGGAAATAGCAGCACAGATGTCCAGAAAAACCCTGTCAGAAGCTACAAGGATCCCCAAAGTTATTTTTGCAGCAAACGCCTACACTGAAGGCAAGGGAAGATTCAGATGCAAGTTACAGCCCTACAGGACCCTGGGCCACACAGCCTGGCTGCAGGCAGCTCTGAGTCTCCCTCCCTGCTTCCCTGGGCTCAGCGGGCACACTCGGTGGCATGTGTGCTCAATGTTCCCAAGGACAGCTTCTGTTTCCCTGCTTGCTCCTGGGTCTGGCCCTGCAAGGCATTCCATAAAAGTTAAAAAATGCATGGGCACAGAAGCCACAGATAACAGTGCAGGAAAAAACACAGGTAAAATCCTAAATCTGTCCTGTTGGGATGCAGATAACTTTCTTCATTAAAGGTAATCCAAAACCTTTAAAAGATACAATAAACACGTCTTGCATTATTTCCTCTGATATGAGGTAGAGCCCCCATCGCTACCAAATCCTCTTACCACAGTCGCAGGGTGCCTCCGGCGATGACAGAAGTCCTCTGGGCTGCTGGGCCTTTGAAGGAAGGTCACCCAGCGCCCTGAGAAGGAGTCAGGGGCAGGCAGCAGAGCTAGACTGCAGGGAGATGGAGCCGTTGGCATCTCCCTGGCACCCAGCGCCCTCCCACTCTTCCTCTGCTGGCCGTGAGCTGTCACGTAGTCACTGGTCTGTTTGCACGGGCTTTCTCTCGGTTTAAGTCGCCTCGCTCTGCTGTGAGCTCCTGCTCTCTACAGCAGCGGCGCGCGCGCACACACACACACACACACACACACACACACACGGCACAACATTGAGGCGCTGGGACCCCCAGGAAGCTGCCTCTCCCAATCCCAGGTTTCCAACCCCTTGAAGTCGTCCCTGGAAGTCCCGCCGAGCCAGGTTCTCACGGGGACAGCTCTGTCCTGTCCTCAGCCTCCCTCATCGATCTCCTGGCTCCATCTTTTCCTGCCTGAGCCTCCACGCACCCTCCGTCTGGGCCCGAGGGAGCAGCTGTGCAATGAGGACGTGCAGTGTCTGCACCGCAGGGGCGCTGGAGGCGACGCGGCGGGACGACGGGGGCTGGGGTTACTAAAAACCGCTACATATTTTTAATAGATTTATATTTTAAATAAATGTATGTGTAGTTTGTTAATTTGATTTCTAATGACTTGACTTATTTGAATTACT
>NW_006300375.1:4777532-4778317 GCF_000327345.1 Myotis davidii
CGCGTTTTCTGGTTTCCTCCCACGCCCAGCCCGCTGGGGCCCGTGAGTGGTGCAGATGCGGGCGCTGGCGCGCACACAAAGGGCAGGTCCCTGGGCCCTGCAGGGTGCGACGGAGCCGAGCGAGCCCCATCCCGAGGGCGCAAAGCCACTACGGAGGAGAGGGGTACAGAGGCAGTGCGGGGGGCGCGGGGTCAAAGAAAGGAGGGATGGCCCCAGGAATTTACCCGAGCGAGCGGCAGCGTTTATAAAATCCTTTCCCGGGCGGCAGTTCCTTCTAACGACTGTCAGTTAAGCTAGTGGCAGATGCATTTCCAGCATGTGCAGGTGGGTGCACCTTGAGAAGCGCCCTGGGGATGGGCTGGACCTTTCCTGGTCCTTGAAACATTTTCAGATATTTGTCTAGTTATGTCCAAGAGGTCGACTTACCCTGTCAAAGGATATGGACACTTTTTTTTAAGGCTTTTTATGCATATTGCCAAACCCGTCTCCAGAAGGGCATCAGTTTACACTTGTTCTCTGGTGGGTACCTGCAGGAGCCGGTCCATCCTTGCTGCTTGACACAGTCACTGCAGGGAAGGAACATCTGCACAGCATATGTTTCAAGGGACCTGGCATATATGGCATACTGTTCTTAATATGTTTGCTCACCTTCTTGGTGCTCTGTGTTTTAACCAAGGTCACCTCTCCGAGAAAGGTTGTTTCCCCAGGTAGGGATTTTCCCCTGAAGTTAGGGAAGGAATAAAACCCCTTAACTAAGTGCCAGGTGGGTAGTTAATCACTTTAGC
>NW_006300375.1:4778457-4788547 GCF_000327345.1 Myotis davidii
GCTACGGAACCTGGCTGGAGAACCTGGACAGAGCCTGGCTGGAGACCCTAGCGAGGGAACATGGCTACAGATCCTGTCTAGAGGAACCTGGCTATGATAATCACCCGATGGCTGCCTCCGTGTCATTCCTTCTTTGCCGATTCTGTCCACACCTTTGGGGACCCCTGGACCTGCTGGGGTTGGACCCCAGTATGGGAAGGTGGTCCCTTGAAGGAGAGGGAGGACACAGAATCACCTGGCTCCTTGTGAGTGATGACCATGGCATCGGAACGGTAGCCTGGGCCAATATTGTGAGGCCTGACTCAATGCTTTGAGAATGTTGGGCCAGAGGAATCCTTTGAAAATGCACATTTGCTCGTGGTGTTCTGTGGTGTTTGTTTTGTGTTTTGTTTTGTTTTCTGGTTAATCCTCACTGGTTGGTTGATTGCCTCCTCCTTGACCAGGAATTGAACCTGTGACCCTTCTGTGCGCAGACAGATGCTCTAACCACTGAAAACACCAGCCAGGGCCTTAAGAATAGTGGTTCCCGTTGCTCTTGGGGTAAAATCCAGAATCTCCTGAGGGCCCACCAGGCCCCGCCTGCCTCTCCAGCCCTGTCTTGGGCTGTGTATTTGTTTATTAGTTTCCTAGGACTGCTGTCACCAAGTACCACAACGTGGATGGTCTCATACAACAGAAATTTATTGGCTAGGTAGAAGTTTAGAATCAAGGTGAGGTCACAGTTGGTTCTCACTGGAGGCTCCAGGAGAATCTGCTCCACACCTCCCACCCAGCTCCTGGTGGCGGCCGGTAACCTTTGGCGTCCCTTGGCTTGGAGACATATCGCTCCAGTACCTGCCTCCATTGTCACCTGGCTTTCTCCCTGTGTGCCTCTGTCTCTGTGTCTCTTCTTTTTATATATATATATATTTTATTGATTTTTTTACAGAGAGGAAGGGAGAGAGATAGTCAGAAACATCGATGAGAGAGAAACATCGATCAGCTGCCTTCTGCACATCCCCCACTGGAGATGTGCCCGCAACCCAGGTACATGCCCTTGACCGGAATCGAACCTGGGACCCTTCAGTCTGCAGGCCGATGCTCTATCCACTGAGCCAAACCGGTTTTGGCTGTGTCTCTTCTTATAAGGACAACAGTCATATTGCACTAAGGGCCTCCTTACTCCAGTATGACTTCATCTTAATTTAATTACATCTGCAATGACCCTATTTCCAAGTGAGGTCACATTCTGAGGTTCCTGGGAGGACATGAATGGTAAGACACTATGCAACCTCCAAGACGCCCTGGCCCTGGCTCCACCCAGGCTGCCTGGTCCTCCTGGACTACTCATCTCCTAACTAGCTCCCCTGCCCTCCTGCAGGGTGTTGTGGAAATGTCACTTCCTCAGAGAAGCTTTCCCGAACCCTACAGACTAGGGTCACCCTGCCCTGGACTGTGGGCTCACAGCACTCATCTCATGGTATTTGAAGAGTGACAGTGGGTCACCCTTGCATGTGCCTCCTCTGCTATAATATGGCCGCCACCAGGACAGGAACAGGCCAACTGGAAGAACAATAACAAACCTAAAATCGTGGCCAAAGAGGCTATCACGGTAGGACAGGCCAGAGATGACAGGTCCCAGGAAACCCACCGCAGAAAGCCCATGAGGAAGGCCTCAGAGCAGTGGCCCCTGCACATGGCCGGAGATGTCTCCATTCAGACCAGGCTCCACCCTTCCCTTTTTTTTTTTGAAATAAAACCCACTGCTGACCATGGCTTACCAGGCCCTATATTGTGACCTGCCTTACCTCCCTGACCTCTGCTCCATTCTGTCCTGCCCCGTCCCTTCCCTGCAGCTGCACTATTACTGTTTATGCTCCATAATCCTGCCTCCCTAGTTCCTGCCGTAGGGCCTTGGCAGTCATTCTACCCATAGCCTGGAATGTTCTGTATCCAAATTTCTACATACTGGTTTCTTATCAGTCAGACTTAAGCTCAAATTGTCACTTCCCTGAGCACCCCATCTAACTTCCACCGTCTTCCATCACACCACCCTGCTTTACTAGTATGTCCCTACAGTGTTTTCAGTGTTTGCGGTGATCTGGTTCATGCATTTGCTATCTGCCACCTTACATCTCTCGGAATAGAAGTTCCATGAGGGCAGGGACCGTGTTTGTTTGCCTTGTTCACTGCTGAGCCCTCAGTGCCTAGGGTAGAATTTGGGATGCAATGGGTCCTTACTGTTTGTTGAATGAATGAAAGTGACTTAACTTTCATTCATTCAACTTGTTGGAGAGCACAGAAGACTTGGTTGGGAAGTTTGTAAGGAGGTCATTCTGAGAAAAGCAAAGCGCGCCAAAGGCCACCTGCCCTGTGTATCAGAAGTCCCTTATGTCCATGGCAGCGTTATTTATAATTGCTAAGTTCTAGAAGCAGCCCAAGTGCCCATCAGTAGATGAGTGGATAAAAAAGCTGTGGTACATTTACACAATGGAATACTATGCAACTGTAAAAAAGGAAGGACCTCTAACCCTTTGGGACAGTATGGATAGACCTGGAGATAATTATGCTAAATTAAATAAGTCAGTCAGAAAAAGGCAAATACCATATCATCTCACTAATACGTGGAATCTGATTAACAAAATAGAACCAGAGGCATGGGTATATGATACAGATTGACCATAGGCGAAGGGATTAGCCAACGAGCACATATGCATAGCCCATGGACACAGACAACAGAGTGATGAAGACCAGGGAAGAGGTAGGGGGCTGGATGGATTGGGGCAAAGGAAAGGAAATGGGAGACATCTTAATAGCATCATCAACAACAACAACAAAAACCCACAAAAGTCACCTATAATTGCCCTCTATATTTTTTTAGCCCTCACCTTTACGCCAGGGAGAAAACAATGCAAATGTAATTGTATCAGAGGGAAATGCGATGCCAGCAGGCCGGTGGGAGGGACAGCTAAGCATGTAGGCTGTGATGATCTTTTCGTTAAATCTGCATCTATACTGTGGTGTTCTCCCAGTTCCGGATTTCAGGTGTCCCGTTCTTGGGTCTGTTTTCAGTCTTGGGTTTCAGTAAATGTTCTAATATTTACTAGGATAAGTCCTCCAACACTGCTCTGTTATTTTCAGTTTTCTTAGCTTCCGACTTCTATTTTGTTTTGGGGAGTAAATGGTCCACGTTTTGTTTACTAGGCCTGTCTTCCATTTATATCTCAGGTACGGAGTAAGTTTTAAAAAGACAACATTTGAAATAGAAAAAGGACTAAGAAGGTCTGGGTGGTTAGGAGAGGGGGGAGGCTGGGGAGCTGGGCAGCGAGTGACATCAGAGAATAGTGGGAAGGGGAAAGATAGGTGGCGAATAAAAGAGGAGAAAGATAGCAAAAAGAAAGAAGGAGGGGTGAAGACAAGATGACAGATGGAGGGCAACTGACAAGTGAACAAGGTGGGCCAGGCCCTCAGACCCAGAGCTTGGTGTGGGAAAAGGGCTTTTTCCCTCTCAGTAACAAGAGGGTACCTAGACCCCTGCTATCTCTCACTGTGAGCAAAAGATTGTGACCAAATTATGGATGGATTCACCAAACTTGGGAAAGAAAGTGGGTTGAGCAGAGAGGCCAGTTTGGAATGACAATGGTTATGAAGCTAATGATGCAGAGGCTGTGATTTATGGTCTGGGTGTGGCTATATGAGTATAAAGGTATGAGTGAAGGAAAAGCACATACCTGGGGGTATAGCTCAGGGGTAGAGCATTTGACTGCAGATCAAGAGGTCCCCGGTTCAAATCCGGGTGCCCCCTTTGTGTGTCCCTTTTTCCAAGATTCCAGGCTCCCAGCAGCCTTCCCTGGTCTCTGTAGATCCAGCATCCCCCCTAGAATGAAATTAGGACCCACCCTCTCCTCTTGACTCTGTGCCCTCTGTGAAAATATGTCTTCAGATTCTTATATCATCCTCAGAGGAAAACTACAAGATAGGTATTTTCATCAGTAGTCCTCTTCTGATTACCATCTCAATCACCACCGCCATCACCATCCTTATCAAGGATGACAGTGACACAGAAATTTGAGGCACCTTGTCCCCAAATCACAAAGTGACAGAATCAAGAGTTAAATGACTACCACTAGTCATTTAGCCAGTAGTTTGTGACTACTTCAAAAAAAGAGGAAACCAAAGCAGTTATAAGATAAACTAGAGGCCTGACGCACGAAATTCGTGCAAGAGTAGGCCTTCCTTCCACCAGCTGCTGGCACCAGCTTCCCTTCGGCTGCCGGCAGATACCTGGGACGTGGGCTTCCCTCGAAGCCCTGGCTTCGTCCGGAAGGTCGTCCAGTCTAATTAGTATATTACACTTTTATTATTATAGATGACTCTTGGGGTGTAATGTATAGCATGGTGACTATATTGTGTATTTGAAAGTTGTTGAGAGAGTACGTCACCCAAGTTCTCATCACAAGGGAAAAAATCCTAACTACGTATGGTGAAGGATGTTAACTAGACTTACGTGATTTCTTTTTACTTTATTTGTATTAAGTATTTTCCAGTTTTATTGTGATATAACTGACATAAAATTGTAGTTTAGGTGTACAACACAATAACTTCATATGTGTACATATTGCAAAACGATCACCACAATAATAACAGTCTTAATTTTTCTCTGTATGCTATTTTGTACATTTTCAATTCTGTGCCATGTGAAAACATTACTCGTATAAAAGCTAATGAATTCACACATTTAGAAAATCTCAGTTCAAGTGCTCTGACTTCCAGAAGCTGCTTGGGTCCTCTCAAAGCTCTGATCCCCTCTGCTTTTCTGGGCAACCCCATTATAAGAGGGGGAGGAGTTTGCAGGGAGGTAGTGGAAGGGGACTGCTGATTGTCACAGGGCTGGAGAAGGGTTGGTCCTGAGGCAGCAAAGCCCTAAACACCCATCCTCCAAGGGCAGCTGAGTTGTGGCAGGGTGAAGTGGTAGTCGTTTAACTCTTGATTCGTCACTTACTCTGTGATTTGGGGCAAGTTGCTTCAATTCCCTGTGTCACCGTCATCCATGATAAGGATGGTGATGGTGGTGATGGTTGGGACAGTACTACCACAAATAATTTTTTAAGTCATACATATGAAGGTCTTAGAACAGTTTCTCTAACACATTGTAAGTGTTCAATAAACATTATAATAGGTGTCTAGGGTGTGGCTGCTCAGTAGAAAAGTCCTGAGGAGGCCTAACTATTCCAAGAGGGGGTATAGCTCAGGGGTAGAGCATTTGACTGCAGATCAAGAGGTCCCTGGTTCAAATCCAGGTGCCCCTATGTCATTTAACTTTTACTCCAGTGGAAATATATCTCCTTGTCATCCCAAAGGCCAAGCCTCATGGAATCTAAATTTAGAGACTTAAGTGTCTCTTGTGACATTCATCATGCATTTCATTTTTACCTCCTCAGCCATACTCATTTGCTGGAGAGGTAGAGTCAGTCTGTCCTAGGCGTTCTCTGTTTCTCTAGTGCCTAATTATCACCATCCTGATTTTATTTGTTTATACCAAGCTTGCTTCAAAAAATAGGATTTGAGGCAGCTTACAATAAAAGATGCAATAAAAGTCTAACTGATCAAGCAGGTATAAAAAGGCAAGGGCTTACTTATATGAGGCAGTCAAAGTCATAGAGATGGAAAGAATCATGGGAGCCAGGGGCTGGAGGTGGAAGGATGGGGGGACATTTTCTGGAGCAGGATGGTGGTAATGGTTGCACAACATTATGAATTACTTAATACCACTGAATTGTACACTTCAAAGGGTTATGTGTATTTTACCACAATTTTAAAAACAGAAGGCAAGCCCTGGCCAGTGTGTGCAATAGTTAGAGTGTAGGCCCAGGCACCAAAGGGTCATGGGTTCCATTCCTGGTCAAGGGCAGGTGCCTGGGTGCAGGTTCCATCCCTGGCCCCAGTCCAGGCACCTGTGGGAGGCCACCAATCTATATTTCTCTCTCTCTCTCTCACTCTCCCCCACTCCCCGCCGTCCCCACCCCCGCTCCCTCTCTCCCTTCCACTCCCTCTAAAAATTAATGGAAAAAATATTTTCAGGCTGATCCGGCCGCCTTGGCTCAGTGGTTGAGTGTCAAGCTATGGACCAGGAGTTCACAGTTCCATTCCTGGTCAGGCCGGGTTGCAAACCCCCAAATCGCAAACTATAAAAGATAAATTTGATTATATCAAAATTTAAATTTTTATGTGACAAAAACTCCTTAAACAAGAGATTGAATTTTGCAACATATATGACGGAGAATGTATTTGTCCCAGAAAATAAGCAAAATGGAAAAGAAAAGTGTTTCTCAACAATAGTCTCATCTCCAGCAACCTGACTGACCCTCTGTCCCCGGTGCCGGGTGAGTAATGTAGTTATCAGATGTGACTGAGATTTCCGCAGGGCACTCTGTCTCACTCCTGCCTCTGGTGCCTGTACCGATTTTATTTTGGACTCTCATTTAAACCACCTTTAACTGCTTAATTTGATTACATTATAGGAGTGAAAAAGTTTTATTTACCTATTCCACTATTAATGGACATACTAGAAATATTTTGTCTTTTTACAAATGATGCTTCAATGAACATCTTTGTACATATCTCCTGATACACGTATGCTAGAGTTTCTCAAAGGGACCCTGAAATGAAACTCCGGAATGGAATTGTATGCACACTTCTAATTTTACTAGAAGTGGAAACCCCCGAGGCACGGCCTCAGCTAGTCAGGGGGAGGTGGAGGCAACTAGAAAAGGCCTCAGCACAATTCTTTTAAATGACCCAAGACCTAGGCTTCCTATGAGGAAACAGGTGACCCCATAGTACTCAGCCAATGAGGAAACGGAGGAGGGACTGAATAAATGGGCTGTGTTCACTGCCCCAGGAGTGCCTGTACAGCCAGACAGACACTGCTCTCGAGAGCCTATTAGAAGTCTCGTTTTCACCATATTTCTGTCTCTGATCACGTTATTTGAATATGGACAGGTGAGCATTTCTCACACTAGGAATGAATGCTAGGTGGGGAAGGACCATGTCCCAACTCTCCCACTTCTAGAGAAGAACAGAAGTTGAAATCAGAATCCATTTCAGAGTATTGATTATTACATGCGATTGACTATTTTGATTACTGAATTCAGACAGCAACCATGGGGCTTTCTGTTACCTATGATCATTAAAGTCACTTGAACAAGAAAATATTTTACCGAGAAAGTTTAAAAGGTCAGCAATGAGAGACAAAAATGAGGTTGCTTTTCTCTTTTTAAATATATTTTTATTTATTTTAGAAAGAGGAAGGGAGAGGGTAGAGAGATAGAAATATCGATCAGCTGTATGTGCTATGAATGGGAATTGAACGAGACCCTTGGTTCATGGGCTGATGCTAAACCACTGAGCAACACCGGCCAGGTGATGTTGCTTTTCTTTTCTTTCTTTCTTTCTTTTTTTTTTTTTGATGTTGCTTTTCTTACTACCTCCTGAGTCCCACAGGTCCTTACCAGATCAAGAGTGACACAGATAGCTCTCAAAGACATGGAGTCTTGTGCGGAAAAAATTAAGATGCAGAACTACACATCCAGCCACTTGGGTTTTAAAAACCTAGTACAGTTCTGGCTATTGTTTGTGCATATTCAGTTATGAACATAAAAGTATTAAAAGGGGACTTGTATTTAAAATACATAAAGAGCTGTCAAAATTCAACAAAATGTCCAATTAGAAAATGGGCCAAAGATATGCACAGACACTTCACCGAAGAGGATGCACGGATGGCTAATAAGCACTTGAAGAAGTGTCAACATCATTACCATCAGGGAAGTGCAAACTGAAACCTCAGGGAGATGTCACCATACACCTATCAGCAGAACTGAAATACGAAAGGTGATAATATCAAATGCTGGTGAGGGTGCAGAAAAAATGAGACCCTACTGTACACAGCAGTAAGAATGTAAAAGGATAAAGCCACTCGGGCAAGCAGTTTGTCAAGTTCTTACCAAACCAAATATATGCTTACTACATGTGATAGTTGATTTTATGTGTTAACTAGACTGGGCCACATGGAGCTCAGATATTCAGTCAAACACTACTCTGGGTGTTTGACACTTCCATTCACACACAGGCTGTTAGTTACACAGTATTGTTAGTAAGAGGGGGTATAGCTCGGGGTAGAGCATTTGACTGCAGAGTAAGAGGTCCTGAGTTCACATCTGGATCCTGGGTCCTGGGTGCCCCCTCTAAGAATCTCTGTCCCTGTTTGATCTAAACTGACAAAATCAGCTGTATGCAGGCCATACTGTAGTCTGCTTCCAGGAGGATACTGGCGAGAGCAGTGGTTCTCAACCTTCCCAATGCCGCGGCCCTTTAATACAGTTCCTCATGTTGTGTGACCCCCAACCATAACATTATTTTCGTTGCTACTTCATAACTGTAATTTTGCTACTGTTATGAATCGTAATGTGAATATCTGATATGCAGGATGTATTTTCGTTGTTACAAATTGAACATAATCAAAGCATAGTGATTAATCACAAAAACAATATGTAATTATATATGTGTTTTCCAATGGTCTTAGGGGACCCCTGTGAAAGGGTTGTTCAACCCCCAAAGGGGTCACGACCCACAGGTTGAGAACCGCTGGGCTCGAGCCTATGAAACAGCACATTTGTGGCCGTCCCTGCTTATTCAGGATCCAGTGAGGTGCTAAGCACAGCCTTGAAGACCAAGGGCAAGACTAAATGTATCCTCAATGCCTTCTTTTAGGGTCTGTTTCCTGGAACCCCAATGGGACTAAATTAAGTCTCATCCAGGGTCCAATCCAGACACAAAAACTGAGCCAGTTATGGGTGAGAAAGGTGAAGGAATTAAGGAGACACACACATACACAAACAACCCATAGACACAACAGTATAGTGATTCCCGGAGGGACAGGGAAGTAGAAGAGGGTAAAGGGGGGAATAAATGCTAATGGAAGGAGACTTGACTTGAGGTGGTGGACACACAATACAATATACAGATGATGTATTATAAAATTGTACACCTGAAACCTATATGATTTTATTAACCAATGTCACCCAATAGATTCAATGTAAAGAAACTGAACCAGTTATTTTAACAGAATTTAATATAAGTAATTGTTAACCAGTATATCAATTTCCTGTAGCTTCTGTAATAAAGTACCACAATGTGAGTGATATAAACAAGTTTATTGTCTCACAGTTCTGGATGCCAGAGTCTGAAATCAAGGTGTCAGACGGGCCGTGCTCTCTCGGAAGGCTCTAGAGGAGGATCCCTCCTTTCCTCTTTCCAGCTTTTGATGTTTGTTGGCAATCCCGCCTTCCTTGGCAGCTACAAGCTGCTGCCTCATTTCAGTCTCTACCTCTGTCTTCACCTGCGTGTCTTCAGCCTGCGCGTCTCTCCTCTTCTTATGACACCAGTCACGTTGGATTAAGGGCCCACCCACTCCATGGTAATCTCATCTTAAATAATTCCATCTTTGAGGACACATTCCTGCACACGGGGGCTGCGGGGATGCTACGAATTCAACATCTTTTAGGGAATACAATTTAATCCACAATAACCAGGAATTTGAAGTAAAAGGATAGAAAGGGAAGACTAAGTATCATAGAGGTAGTTTCTGTAGAAGCAGCCACCACTCGAGGGCTGGGGACAAACGGAAAGGAGGAACTGAAGTCTTACGAGCTTGGGGAGCATCTCTGGGCTCAGGGACTCAGATCTCGAAGGTGATGCCGCTGTCCCTGAGGAGTCATGACGAAGCCGGGCCTGTGAGCACCACCCTGCACGTGGCAATCGCTGTTTCTCCTGGATGGACAGCGGCTGCCAGGTGACACTGACAGGAACCCAGCGCCGGAACCCAAAGCAAGTGCTTCTTCCTGCTCCAACCTTCCATCTCGTTTTGCAGCGCTACTGGCAGGACCAGCCAGGACGCCACCTGGCGAAGGAGAGCCTGGCTTACAGAGGCCCAGACCCAGCACCACAGAGCAGAGCACAGGAAGGTGGACTTGGAGCCTAGAGGCTGTCATGTTCATGTCCCCCAGCAGTTAAAGGGTTGACTGTGGAGATTCGGGCACGGGGAGGGGTCAGC
>NW_006300375.1:4788595-4793025 GCF_000327345.1 Myotis davidii
AGCGGCTCCAGGGCAGAAGCTCTGGGTGTGGCCACACAGGGAAAGGGTGTTCATTGGGCCTCACTGGTATGGCAGGGGGTATAGCTCAGGGGTAGAGCATTTGACTGCAGATCAAGAGGTCCCCAGTTCAAATCTGGGTGCCCCCTAGCATTTTAGTCTCAATGGTCATAAAGGTCATAAAGGAGTTCCAGTCTCCTCTCCTCTTTCTGAATCTGATCTCTAGTCTTCCTGCAAAAGGTGAAGAAGCTGAGGAGGCCCTTCCTGCCCAGAGCAGGGCACCTCTGCTCAGATGATGTGTTTGTCCCACTGCTCTGATCTTCCTACTCTCCCCTCACCTGGTCCCCTGCTCTCCAATGTGAACTTGATCTCCTGGTTGAAGTTGAGGACTCTGACCTTTGCAAGTAGCCAGAGGGAAACCTGAGATCACCTACAAAGGAACAATAGTTGGACTGCGGGTTGACTTCTCAATGGTTACAAAGAAAACCAAAAGATAGTGCAATGACACATTCCATATGTTGAGAGAAACAACAGTTAACTCTGAATTCTATTCCCAGCTAAACTGTTCTACATTCGAAGATCAGAGAGTTTACCACCAACTGACCCCCATTAAAGAAAAAATTAAATATATACTTTGGAGAAAAGAAAACTGATCCCAGATGGGAGGTCTGAGATACAAGAAGTAAGCTGAATAAGAAAATTGTAAGTTATGTAAGTAAATCTAAAAATCATTGACCATATAACAATATTAATGTCTAATTTTGCAGTTTTTTTAAAGTTAAAACTAAAATACTGTTTAACAATATTATATCAGGAATGGGATGATAAGATTGAAAATATTTATGTAATTTGGGAGGAGGGTAAAAATATTTATTAACTTAGACTTTCAAAATTTGCACACAAATTTCTAGGGTATCATTTTAAAGGTCGTGGTTTTGCCCTGACTGGTTTGGCTCAGTGGATAAAGCGTCATCCTATGGACTGAAGGGTCCCAGGTTCAATTCCAGTCAAGGGCATGTACCTTGGTTGCAGGCACATCTCCAGGAGGGGGTGTGGAGGAGGCAGCTGATCGATGTTTCTAATTCTCTATCCCTCTCCCTTCCTCTCTGTAAAAAATCAATAAAATATATTTTAAAATTAAAAAAAAATAAAGGTCGTGGTTTTGCCAAACTAAAGGTGATAAGGGAATGTATGGCTTATGGTGTAGCCTTGCTAAAACACTCATTAATTCTAATAATTTATTTGTTGATTCTTTTAGATTTCATATAATCATACCATCTAAAAATTTTCAACATTTTATTTTCTTTATCCAACCCTTATGTATTTTATTTCCTTTTCTTACCTTATTATACTTATTAGGACCTCCAGGATAATGTTGAATAAAGGTGTTAATAGTAGGTATTGCCTCCTTTTGATTTCACATGAAAAGTTTTCAACATCTCACCATTAAATACATACTGTGTAGACTATACTTCTTGTAAATGGTCTTTACCAAATTAAGAAATTTTCCTTTAGTTTGCAAAAATAAAATTATCATAGCCCTAGCTGGTTTGGCTCAGTGGATAGAGTATCAGCCTGCGGACTGAACGGTCTCAGGTTTGATTCTAGTCAAGGGCACATGCCTGAGTTTCAGGCTCAATCCCCAGTAGGGAACATGCAGGAGGCAGCCAATCAATGATACTCTCTCATCGCTGATGTTTCTCTCTCTCTCTCCCTCTCCCTTCCTCTCTGAAATCAATAAAAATGTATTCAAAAATAAATAAAATTATCATGGATGGATGTGAATTTTTATCAAAACCTTATTTTTGGAAACTATTGAGATAATCATATACTCTTTCTCCTTTAGTCTGTTAATATGGTGAATTATATTTACAGGTATTGCTTTTTGTAAAATTAAATACAACTTGCAGTCTAGATGCAAGTCCAACTTGGTCATGAAGTTCCATTATTTTTATGCAGGTTGGGCCAAAAGAAGTTTACAGTTGTGAGTGCATAAAACACAGAGTGTATTTTTATATTATTTATTAATTATTGTATTATTTTCCATATGAACCACTGTAAACCTACTTTTGCCCACCCCTTTATATTTGTGGATTTAGTTAGATCATAATTTATTTAATTTTGTACCTATGTTATGAGTGAAATTGGCCCATACATATTTTTTTTGTATTGTCCTTGTTGCGTTCTGGAATCAAGGTTATATTTTAGATGTGTCTTTTGTAAATAGGATATACAAAATCTTTGTCATTTAATCTGGAGCATTTAATTTATTTATTTTTAATGTAATTGCTGATGTATTTATATTCACATCTACCACCTTATTTTGCACTTTCAGTGTTTATCCCTTATGTTTTTCTCTATTTTTGTTTGTTTTTTTAATAATATCATTATTTCCCCCTGCTACTTTGAATATTTAATACAATTTCTATTTTAGTGGTTTTACTAGAAACTCCATAATCCCATGGTTAACCGAAAACTTTACCCTCCTCTCAGGTAATACAGGTCACTTTAGAACACTTTAACTCTCTCTACTTCCTTCCCAACTTACAGTAGCTCTTACGATTCTAATATCCCATTGTACCACTTGGGCACCCTTTGTCCCATCACAGTGAAATTCCCTCTAAGGCCTTAGCTAGTGGTGCTCCTGAGTCTGCTGGGGTCCAACCCCAGCAGGTCTAGGGGTCCCCAAAGGTGTGGACGGAGTCAGCGAAGACAGAATGACACGGAGACAGCGTTCAGTTGATAAGCAGCCTAGCCAGGATCTCTAGCCAAGTTCGGGTTAGGAGCTCCAGCGAAGTTCTGGTCAGGATCTCCAGCCAGGTTGTGTGTCCATATTCTCTTGCTAGGTGCTCCAGCTAGGTTCTACAGCCGGGTTCTGTAGCCATGTTCTATCGAGGTTCTGTAGCCAGGTTCTTCAGCCAGGTTCTCTCGCTAGGTGCTGTGTCCTGTTGCTACATCTGCATTTATACCAGTTGATTCCAATCCTATCAATCTCTATTCCAAAGGTTAGGGCGTTTCTTATCTCCATTCCAGGGAGTAAAGATTATGTAGCTTAATCGTGATTGTTCGTAGCTAAAGTGATTAACTACCCGCCTGGCACTTAGTTAAGGGGTTTTATTCCTTCCCCAACTTCAGGGGAAAATCCCTACCTGGGGAAATAACCTTTCTCAGAGAGATGACCTTGGTTAAAACACAGAGCGCCAAGAAGGTGAGCAAACTTATTAAGAACAGTATGCCATATACGCCTGGTCCCTTGAAACATATCCTGTGCAGATGTTTCTTCCCTGCAGCGACGGTGTCAAGCAGCAAGGATGGACCGGCTCCCAGCATGAGTCCTCAAAGCCCCCGGAGCCCCTTTCTCTTTAGGTGTGGAGGGCTCACGGACTTCCTCGGTGGTTTTGTAGTCTCTCCAAGACTCTCCCTCTCTCTCCTCTGTCAACAAGCGTGTCATTGTTATTTTCATGTGTCCGCTGTTGTAGTGGCCACCGGCTGTTTCTCCTAAAGCTGCTACTGGGTCTTGAAAGTTGGGGGCATGTTTGTTTTTTTTTCATATATAGTTGTCCCCCAAAAATGTATGCACACTTTAACAGTTGGTAGCTGTTAAAGTGCATACACTTTTGAAAATGAAATGTTAGGGTTAGGCCAGTGACAGGGGCTGTAAAAGAATTCACAACTAGTCGAACCGGTTTGGCTCAGTGGATGGAGCGTCGGACTGAGGACTGAAGGGTCCCGGGTTCGATTCCGATCAAGGGCATGTGCCTTGGTTGCGGGTACAGGAGGCAGCTGATCGATGTTTCTCTCTCATCGATGTTTCTAACTCTCTATCTCTCTCCCTTCTTCTCTGTAAAAAATCAATAAAATATATATATATATATATAAAAGAATTCACAACTAAAAGAAGAGATGCAGAGAGGAAATGTATTTTACTTTCCAAGGGAGGAAAGGGCCAGTTTATTGCTAGTCAGTACAGGGTGGGGAAGAAAGATTGGCCTGCACTTTCAAAGAGCAAGCAAGAGTCGACCTGTGAACCAGGAGGTCACTGTTCCATGCCCAGGCAGGGCACATGCCAGGGTGCAAGCTCGATCCCCAGTCAGGGGCGTGCAGGAGGCAGCCGATAAATGACTCTCTCATCATTGATGTTTCTATCTCTCTCTCCATCTCCCTTCCTCTCTAAAATCAATATATTTAATATTTAAAAAATAAAAATAAAGACCAAGCAGTTACTGTTGCTAAGTGACAAGGAGGGGGGGGTGTTGAAGTTGAACAGATTGGCAGGCGGGGTATCTTGAAAAGTTACAGTTTGTTTGCTTTCCAGGAGACAGTCAGACAGATGTCCTAAGGAGGTGTCTTAGTATTTTCCCCAAGCCCATAAAACATACTTAGAGCAAAAGTTACAAAGAGGCTTGTCTGAAGGGGGGAGGGGAGGGGACTTT
>NW_006300375.1:4793172-4793803 GCF_000327345.1 Myotis davidii
GAACTGTGGAGGCCACAGCAAAGAAAAGGAGAGGACTTGTTCTGTCCTTACAAAATGTATTTTAATAAACGACGCCTTTATAATTATTCAAGGTGTGTGTATACATTTATTGGGACACTCTATATCTTTTCCCAATTACAATTTGTACTCAATATTATTCTGTACTAGTTTCAGGTGTGCAGTATACTAGACGTGGTTAGAAAACCATGTGCTTTTCAGAGTGGTTCCCTCAATGTTTCAAGCATCCACCTGGCCCAATACCTAGTTACTATAATATTATTGACTCTATTCCCTATGTTGTGTATTACATCCCTGTGACTGTTTTGTAACTACCAACCTGTACTTCTTAATCCCTTCACCTTTTCATCCATCCCCCCGCCCCAACCCTTCTTTCCTGTCAAATGGCAGTTCTCTGTATCTGTAAATCTGTTTCAATTTTATTTATTTGTTTATTTTGTTTAAAAAATTTTTTTTCCTTATTTGTATTTCTTGTGTACCGAAAAGGTGAATGAAATTACTAAATATGCTGCCACAGTGTATGGTATATGTGACTTTTAGACATGAAGAATCAACCTTCATTTTTTAGGTTCTCCAACAAAAGGATAATGATTAGTTCAACCATGTTTATGTT
>NW_006300375.1:4802850-4803789 GCF_000327345.1 Myotis davidii
CGTTATAAAAAAATTCCAAACTGTTTTCTAAAATGGCTGTATTAGTTTGTATTCCCACTAGCAATGTTTAAGGTTTCCAGTTGCTCTGCATCTTTGCTAGCTTAGTACTTTAAATTTTAGCTTTTCAGTCCGGCTCACGTGGCTCAGTGGTTGAGCTTTAGCTGTAGAACCAGGAGGTCACGGTTTGGTCAGGGGTTGCAGGCTTGATCCCCAGGGTGGGGCATGTAGAAGGCAGCCGATCAATGATTCGTTCTCATCACTTTGATGTTTCTATCTCTCTCTCCATCTCCCTTCCTCTCTAAAATCAATATATTTAATATTTAAAAAATAAAAATAAAGACCAAGCAGTTACTGTTGCTAAGTGACAAGGGGGGGGGGTCTTGAAGTTGAACAGATTGGCAGGCGGGGTATCTTGAAAAGTTACAGTTTGTTTGCTTTCCAGGAGACAGTCAGACAGATGTCCTAAGGAGGTGTCTTAGTATTTTCCCCAAGCCCATAAAACATACTTAGAGCAAAAGTTACAAAGAGGCTTGTCTGAAGGGGAGAGGGAAGGGAACTTTGTACTAATTAGAGATTCCTTGGTGCAAATTATCCCTGAGTTGTTAAAACGGCAGGGAGAGGGGAATGCGAGGATGCAACCTTGAGAGTATCGTCTTATCTCATCCTGCTGTTTAAGCAGAGGAGCCAGCAAGCTCCGAGTTTAATTACCAGGTGCTTCTCATGAACTGTGGAAGGCCACAGCAAAGAAAAGGAGAGGACTTCTTCTGTCCTTACAAAATGTATTTTAATAAACGACGCCTTTATAATTATTCAAGGTGTGTGTATACATTTATTGGGACACTCTATATCTTTTCCCAATTACAATTTGTACTCAATATTATTCTGTACTAGTTTCAGGTGTGCAGTATACTAGACGTGGTTAGAAAACCATGTACTTTT
>NW_006300375.1:4803800-4806626 GCF_000327345.1 Myotis davidii
CCTCAATGTTTCAAGCATCCACCTGGCCCAATACATAGTTACTATAATATTATTGACTCTATTCCCTATGTTGTGTATTACATCCCTGTGACTGTTTTGTAACTACCAACCTGTACTTCTTAATCCCTTCACCTTTTCATCCATCCCCCCGCCCCAACCCTTCTTTCCTGTCAAATGGCAGTTCTCTGTATCTGTAAATCTGTTTCAATTTTATTTATTTGTTTATTTTGTTTAAAAAATTTTTTTTCCTTATTTGTATTTCTTGTGTACCGAAAAGGTGAATGAAATTACTAAATATGCTGCCACAGTGTATGGTATATGTGACTTTTAGACATGAAGAATCAACCTTCATTTTTTAGGTTCAACAACAAAAGGATAATGATTAGTTCAACCATGTTTATGCTTTCTTTACCTGGTGAAAGATTCCTGGGTCCCACCCACATAGTGGTGAAGCTGACTTCAGGTAATATTTATGGAATGTAAAACCAGTGAAGGGAAATGCATGAAATTATCATTGACGGTGAAACAAATATGGTGCAGACTATGAGCAGAAGCAAACTATAATTTGTTTACACATTTTAGTTTATAATCAGAAATAGTTATAGCTTTAAAAGATGTAATAGAAAATGACTAGCTGCAAGCAGAAAGACCGTCGACCACTTCTGCCAATAACAAATTATATGACACACAACAGATTTCGAAATTGTCTTGTCATGTACATATACAAAATATTTAAACAAGATGGAGCAGCAGCTATTGGGTCCTTCAAAGGCTTATAGAACAAAGACCTTAATTTTGTATTTTCCAGAGTAAGACTTACTAATAACTAATAGTTGCTTGCATAGAGAGCAATTTGTGGGAACTTGCTGAATAAATTGATGTACCTACATGATTCCTGATGAAAAGCTTTCCCTTTGATTCTACTCTAGGGAAGATGCTACAGTTAGTATGCCTACAAGGAACGTTAGATACAGATGGAAACTGCAAGTCTTTTCTTAACTTGAAAACCAATTAAATTGCTCCATTGCCACATTTCTTATTTTTATTTTTATTTTTTAAATATATTTTATTGATTTTTTACAGAGAGAAAGGGAGAGAGATAGAGAGTTAGAAACATCGATGAGAGAGAAACATCGATCAGCTGCCTCCTGCACACCTCCCACTGGAGATGTGCGCGCAACCCAGGTACATGCCCTTGACCGGAATCGAACCTGGGACCTTTCAGTCCGCAGGCCGGCACTCTATCCACTGAGCCAAACCGGTTTCGGCAATGTCTCATTTCTTTAAAAAAAAAAAAAATATTGCTTCCAGAGAGGAAGGGAGAGAGAGAAAGGGATAGAAACATCAATGATGAGTGAGAATCATTGATTGGCTGCCTCCTGCACGCCCCCTACTGGGGATGGAGCCCGAAACCTTGACAGGAATCAAACCCGGAACCCTTTAGTCTGCAGGCAGACGCTCTATCCATTGAACCAAACTGGCTAGGGCATAGGTCCAAACTTTAGGACAAATTTTTCTCTAGTGATTGTGTGTAGCAGCAAGAACAGACAAAAATATTAGAAATTGGAGATAAAAATATGAGTACAACCATCTTAAATCTACTTCTGGAAACATGTATGTTCTTGAAACTGTGTAAAACTTCAGCCTGTGAAATTGCTTCTATGAAATGCCATCACCATTCAAAACATTTTCAAGACTAAGAATTAAAAAGGAGTAAAGTCTTTTTACCTTAAGTTCCTATTAAAGGAAGGTCCATTTAATAAATTGTAGCAATGTTACCATATTATACTGGCAGAACTACACTTGCTGGCTAAGGAAGCTCAGTTGAAAATACCTCTTTTAGTATGTCCCTGTTTAATGGCCATGGAGGTATCCAGCAGTTGCCAGGGCTGTGAAATTACTGTTCTTGCATGAACGTCAACTTTAAAATTTTTAATCATTTTTAATAGTAAAAAATATAAAAATTAATTTCCTTTCCAAGAAAATTCAGGGTTTTTTTTCTCTTTTTTCTAGAAGTTCATTCTGTCGTGGTGATATTTTGATTCATAGAATTGCAATTTTTAATTGCCAAACATTCCATTTGACCAAAATGTATATTCAGGTATATTCGACTTACATGCTGCAAGTGTAGCTACTGTCTAAAAA
The DNA here is from genome assembly GCF_000327345.1 of Myotis davidii. Taxonomy (NCBI): domain Eukaryota; kingdom Metazoa; phylum Chordata; class Mammalia; order Chiroptera; family Vespertilionidae; genus Myotis; species Myotis davidii. Next base: position 4,805,946 of record NW_006300375.1, read on the forward strand.
GAGCTTAGTATACAGGTGCCCCAACAGGATGGTTCTCATACTTCAGTGATTTATGCACTTTGTTATGGACATCGGCTTGATTCGGTGGTTGGAATACAGGTTTGGGTGGACTCTGATTCGTGTTCACCGTGTGTGAAAGGAGGGCTACCCTGGAAACTCCTGGTCACGTGGTTGTCAACCGGAAACACACAACCCCCATTGAGAACACGTGCTTCCTTCCAGTCCGTTTGCACGGACCTAGCAAACCATAACCCCAATGATCCGGATGTAAGGACAACTGTACACTAGCTTTTGGTCCTAACACGGGCCACGTGGAATGTGAACCGCTTCATCTTGGCTGCCACATTTGCAATTTATGCAACTTAAGGGACGTCCTCTTCCTCACCGCCGTGTGCCCCTGCGCCACTCATTCCAGCCCGCAGGCTCACGGGCACCCGGCTCCCGCACTGCGCCCTTTTCCACCTTTCGCAATTGGGCTGCCTCCCGCCCCAGCGCCTTCCTTTAGGCGGTGCCTGCTCCTTGGACCTCCAGGAAGAACACACTCCCCTGACGAGCACTGGTTTGCAGCAGGGCCCTAAGTTGCAACCTGTTGAGAGCTCTCGGGTACGAGAAAACGCTACACTTGATTCCTAGAGGAACCACCGCGCACGAGCCCAGACGACCTCGCCGCGGGGCAAGAGT
>NW_006300375.1:4807193-4815197 GCF_000327345.1 Myotis davidii
CTCCCCAGCAGTGCCCGCGGGGGGCTTGTCAGTGTTTGTTCTGGGCGTGTGGACTGCGGGCCCGCGGCGCCCAGCTGTCCGCCTGCTGCCGGGGCTGCGGGACCAACTCACACCAGACCCCGGTGGAATGAGCAGGAACTAGACAGGTTTCAAACATACGCCTTGCATTTGCGAACTCAGGTTTTCATACCCCCCGCCCCCGAGGAGAGCAGTCTCGGTGGGTCGGGAGCCAGGCCGGGCTATGGAGGAGTGACTGGGGAATGAGAAAAGCAGAGGAAAAGGAGGGAGCAGTACCACTGGGGTGGGGAATGGGGCACGGGGGAATGCCAGCTCTGCTTCTGGGTCTTCTCTTCCTGCCCCAGTCGTTCAAAAACATATGGTAGAGGTGAGCACGTGTGTGCCAGCCCCGGCCAATAGAAATACAACGGAAGCCGCATGTGTCACCTGATGCTTTCTAGGAGTCATATTTACAAAGTAAAGACAAATAGATGAAGTGGATCTTAATGATCTATTTTATTTAACCCGGTGCATACAAAATGTTTCAAAGTGTGGTCAAAAGTAAGGAATTAATCGAGCTTTGCCTCCCTCCTCCCCCATACTAAGTCTTTAAAATCTGGTGTGTATTTTATACTCACAGCACATAGTAATCAGAATAAGCACATTTCAAGTGCTCGGTAGCCACAGGTGACTACAATATTGAACAATGCGGGTCTATCTTATGGAGAAGAAATGTTGGCCATAAAAATTAAAAAACAGCCCTAACCAGTTTGGCTCAGTGGATAGAGCGTCGGCCTGAGGACTGAAGGGTCCCAGGTTCGATTCTGGCCAAGGGCATGTACCTTGGTTGCGGGCACATCTCCAGTAGGGGGTGTGCAGGAGGCAGCTGACCGATGTTTCTAACTCTCTGTCCCTCTCCCTTCCTCGCTGTAAAAAAAATCAGTAAAATATATTTTTTAAAAAATTAAAAAACAAACAAAAAAACAACGTACCCAAAAATGTGGAAGGAGTTGGTATTCGGAGCATGAAGTGGAGAGATTGGTTTTAAATATGATGAACCTTTTTCCTGTGGGAAGGAAAAAAGAAAGCATGGGTTAAGTTATTAATGAGTCTGAGGTGGGAAGAGGTGTGAAGAAAAAGGAAAACGTTCAGAGTTGTTTTTTTTTTAATATATTTTATTGATTTTTTACAGAGAGGAAGGGAGAGAGATAGAGAGGCAGAAACATCGATAAGAGAGAAACATCGATCAGCCGCCCCTTGCACATCCCCCACTGGGGATGTGCCCGAAACCCAGGCACATGCCCCCTACCGGAATTGAACCTGGGACCCTTCAGTCCGCAGGCCGACGCTCCATCCACTGAACCAAACCGGTTTTGGCTGTTCAGAGAGTTTTTATCTAATTTTTTTTTTCCATGTCATCTGAGCGTGAGGGGTGGGCCCTGGGGCGGCGCCAGTACCTGGGAGCTGGTTAAAATGCAGAATCTCAAGCTTCCTCCCAGACTACTAACTCAAAATCTGCATTTCAATGAAATCTCCAGATGATTCTTACGCACATTAGTTTGAGGAGGCACATTAGTTTGAGGAGCGCTGTAGCAAAAAGTGTGAGAGGGGCTGGGGTGTGTAGTGGCCACACATGGGATGGGAAAAGCAGTATGGGGGTTGCCAGGCAGTGTTGAGTCCCTGCTGAGCTTAGAGACATCGGTTGGTGTGTGGTGACACCAGTTTACCTGGTTCTGTGACTTACCAGCCTGCCTGCAGAAGCAGAATGAGAAGGATCGGAATGATTCCAGCCTGAAGGTTAGCCCAGCAGGTGAGGCAGAAAGACAGGGTTGAAAGTGGCTGAAGTGATCAGCTGAGGAGGAAAGCGAAGCTGGGAGCAGTCTGATAAGCCAGCAGCAAATGGAATGGCCAAGGGTTCGGTGGGTTGCAGAGCAGGTGAAATGAAAATAAGCTCGGGGGTGAGCTGAAGAAGTTGGAGGTTGTGGCCGTAGAGCCAGTTACCATAGCATCAGAAGTCTTTGTAGAGGTCATGCTCATCCAACCTCCTGTTACAGCAATTTCTTTTTTTAAAATACACTGTTTCAATGTACATTCAGTGATGGGATAACCTGTTACTTTCTTAGAAGACCTAGTTCAAAAGTTAACTTATATAGACCAAAGTTGGCCTGCCTAAAAATTCCATGTTGGTTCTAGTTCTGCCATGTGGAGTAATACAGTATATTATGTTCTGTTTTATAACTCTCCAGACTCAACTTTCAAAGCTTGTTCAGCTATTACTGAATAGTATGGTTGTGTTGTTGTTGTTTTTTAAAAAAACTTACGTTTTTATTAATTTCAGATAGAAAGGGAGAGAGAGAGAGGAACATCAATGATGAGAGAGAACCATGGATCAACGCCTCCCGCACCCCCACCCTGCCCTCCCTGCACTGGGGATCCAGCCCGAAACCCAGGCATGTGCCCTGAGTGGAATCAAACCGAAACCTCCTGGTTCAACCGCTGAGCCACACCGGCTGGACATATGGTTGTGGTTTGTAAGAAGGGTGGTGGACAGGGCCAGAGCCCAAGTCCCTACGCACACTGAGCCGGGTGAAACCTGGAAAGTTCCTGGGGCATGCAGGACTTTCGATGTAGGCCTTTCCCACTGACAGAGAATGCTGCAGCAATCTTGAGCCTGTGAACAGTTGGCTAAAGTTCCTTGCATCTAGGGCAGTGGTTCTCAATCTTGGCTGCACATTACAATCACCCGGGAATCTTTTTAAAATTCTGATTTCTGGGCCTCAGCCTCCGGAAATTCTGTTTCCTTGTTAATGTTGTGGCCTCACCCCATAACAAAGAAACAGAATTTCCGGAGGATGAGGCCCAGAAATCAGGATTTTAAAAAGATTCCTGGGTGATTCTTATGTGCAGCCAAGGTTGAGAACCATTGAATTCTAGGGAGTATGCCAGACTGGTTCTTGATCTAGTTTCACTCACTGTCTTGACCTAATCCATTCCTGACCCATCAAAGCAGCTCTCTTGACTTTTGATGCTGATGAGCTCCATGAAGATGAGGCATATGCAAGCAGTAATCAAACGATATTTAGATGAATCTCAGATAGCCAGTTAAGCAGTTCTTATCTCGTTTAAGTTTGGATTAGGGCTTCTTCTAACACTCAGTGCCTTGTCTCATCTCTCCACTGCACACAGACTTCTGAATGGGACTCCGAATGCCTTACGTCCCTACAGCCCCTTCCCCTCCCCACACCCCCAGGAGCAAACGAGGCACACCTGCAGACTGCAGCCATCTCCCTGTGGACAGTGGTGGCAGCTGTGCAGGCTATAGAGAGAAAGGTGGAGGTGCACAGCCGGCGTCTCCTACATCTAGAAGGACGGACAGGGACAACAGAGAAGAAGCTGGCCAGCTGTGAAAAGACAGTGGCTGATCTCGGGAACCAGCTGGATGGCAAGTGGGCCGTGCTGGGGACCCTGCTGCAGGAGTACGGGCTGCTGCAGCGGCGGCTGGAGAACTTGGAGAACCTGCTGAGGAACAGGAACTTCTGGATCCTGCGGCTGCCCCCGGGCATTAAAGGAGATATCCCAAAGGTAGTGCTTCACTTCTAGTTGGAAAGTGATACCACTAGTCCTTAGTAAGGGATAGCCTGGGGAACCTTAACCTTGTTTTATGTTTATCTATTTGGGAAGCATTTCATGCTCAATTTAGCAGTTCATCTGAAGTGTCAAACTTCAGATTAGAAAACTCTTTCCGATACAAAATTGGCAGTCTGACAGGTGGATTTTTTTTCTCTTTTGCTTTCTCTTACTCATTACACCCAAGTCACTTTTTTCTTTGTTAACCTGTCTGCCACATCTTGGTGTGGAAACTAAATTAAATATCATTAAATCAGTCAATTTTAATTTGTTGGCAATTCTGGTGAAAAAGTTAGAGGGAAGACAAGGGAAGGGATGTAGAGTAAATGGTTATTGTAAGGGTTTGGGGTGATTTGTAGGTGTAGGGTTGATGTAGACTCTGTCCTTCAGCTCCTCTACAGAATTGTGCTGCAATGCTGGAGCCCAGCCTTTCTGAATGGAATAGCCTTTAAAACAAAAGGAAATAAACTTTATTCTTAAGCTATAGAAGACAGCCTTGAGGCAGCTGGTTCCCAACGATGCCTGTTAGTTTATTCATTCATTCAACAGATATTTCCCGAACACTTACTCTTGCTTGATATCTGCTCTCTGAAGGCATAGCATTGAACAATTCCTGTAAACTCCTCTGGAGCTTAAATTTAAGTAAAGAAAGATAATATAAACAAACAAGAAAATGAATATATTTAAGTGCTTTGACAAAAATGAAGGTGCTATCCAGTGATTTATTTTAGATTGGCTGTCAGAGACGGACTCAGTAAGGAGCTAATATTTAGGCTGAGACTGATTAACAGGAAGGACCCCTCTGTGAGAAGTTCTGAGGAAGGGCTTTCTGGTAGGAAGAATACCTAGTGCAAAGTCCCGAGGGGAAGTAAGAAGGCAGTTAGCAGGTAGGCAGTGAGTAAACGGGAGCGTGCTAGAAGAACGAGGAGGGCAGTGTTTTCCAACATAGCCATCACTTACATGGTTTTAAACTTTAGATGGACATCTCACCTTGAGATTCTGATTTAATAGGTCCAGGATGCGGCCTAAGCATGAATAATTCTTAGAGCTCCATCATGATTCTAATACGTGCTAGGTTTGTGAACCATGGGTGTAGTGCATTGGAGACCAAGGTAAGGAATGTGGATTTTACCTTAATACTCTAGGGAATAAATTGGAGGGTTTTAAGCAGAGGAGATACATCTGGTATAGATTTTGAAAGTATCACTTTGGCTCTAGCTGGTTTGGCTCAGTGGATAGAGCGTCAGCCTGCGGACTGAAGGGTCCCAGGTTCGATTCCAGTCAAGGGCACATGCCTGGGTTGCGGGCTCGATCCCCAGTAGGGGGCAAGCAGGAGGCAGCCAATCAATGATTCTCTCTCATGATTGATGTTCCTATCTTTCTATCCCTCTCCCTTCCTCTCTGAAATCAATAAAAATATATTTTTAAATTAAAAAAAAGAAAAAAAAGAAAGTATCACTTTGGCTGCTATGTGGAGAATGGATCATGAAGGTAAGAACAGAAATGGAGAAAATTAATAAGGCGACTGTAATCTTTGGGGGATGAGAGCGGCTTGGATGAGGGTAGCAGTAATGGAGCTGGAGACAAGAGGACAGATTGAGGATATTTTGATGGTAGAATTGATGATAGGACTTACTGGTGGGAATTAGAGAATGAGGAGTTAAGAATAATAATTTACTGTTCTAAGTGTTTTCATCATTTTTATAAGAAACCTAACTGGTCCAAGATCATGTAGTTACGAGGTATAAATAATGGAGTTGTATTTAGTCCAGAGCATATTCTCTTAGAGACCTTAGGTTCACTGACGCTTAGGCTTTTGGCTTGAAGAACTGGATGGATGATGTTGACATTTCCTGAGATGGGGACTATCTTGCGGGTAGAGGGGAGTTAGGAGTTTGCCTTTGGCAGGTTTGGGATGCCTGTGACACATTCAGGAGAGGTGTTAATTGGTCTCTGAAGCGCAAAGGTAAGAAGTATTTGGGAATTGTTGATGTACAGATTGCAGTATAAATCATGAGCCTGGAGTGGTTACCGCAGGAGAGAAAGTGGAGAAGCAAGAGAAAGAGTCCAAGGACAAAACTCCAGGATTGGGAGGAGTGGCCCTGAGGTAAGAAAAGAAACAAAATGGAAGTATGTGGAGTCCCAGGGACGAGGAGAAAAGGCGTTTCAAGGAGAGAATTGCCATTTGAGTTGAGTGTGTTACTGAGAGGTCTAGAAAGATGAGGATATGATTTGGCAACATCGGCTGGTGACCTTGATAAAAGTTGTTTCAGTGCAGTGGTAGAGATAGAAGACTGAATGGACCAGGTTGAAGAGTGACCGGCAAAGGGGGAAATGGAGAAAATGACGTAAACTGACTCTTTCAAAAAAGAGGTACCTGGAAGGATCTCAGAGGCAGGGTCTGATGGAAAACCTTCCCCACAGTGTGTTTTATTTTTGTTTTGTTTGTTTTTTGTGTTTGTTTGTTTTTTGGGTAATCCTCATTCAAGGATATTTTTCCATTGATTTTTAGCGAGAGTGGAAGGGAGAGGGAAAGTCAGAGAGAAATATCGATGTGAGAGAAACACACCGATCAGTTGCCTCCTGCACAATCCCTGACCAGAGCTTGGGTTGGGGAGGAGCCTGCAACCAAGGTATGTACCTCTGACTGGAATGGAACCCAGGACCCTTCGTTCCACAGTCCGATGCTCTATCACTGAGCCAGACCGGCTAGGGCCCCACAGTGTGTTTTACTTTTATTCGGAGCCCCTCCAAAAGTTCTTTAGGATAGTTTAAACTTAGCATTTGCCATAATAATAGCAGAAAAGGTAAGCTGAAGTTACTTATTGTCTTCCCTGGGTAAATGGGTAACATTTAAACTTTCCATCTTAAATTCTAAAATCATATATAAAATAATGTTCTTTATCTTAAAGATTTCTTAATGAAATTACATATATTGAAGATTTGCTAGATTGGTATATGGGAAGTAAACTTTTATGTCCTTGCTTTGTTGAAAATGTTCTTATTCTGCCCTTTTGAATTCCAAGTTCAAAACAATTTTCCCTCGGAAAACTCTTTATTTTAATTTTTAAAATTGTGGTAAACCATACCTAAAAGTTATCATTTTAACCATGTTTAAGTGTACAGTTCAGTGGCAGTAAGTACATTTACATTGTTTGCAACTGCCATTCATCTCCAGAACTTCCCAAACTAAAAAAAACTCTATTCCCATTAAACACTATCTCCCCTTTCCCACATTCCCTGTCCCTGGCACCTACCATTCTACTTTATTTCTCTGTGAGTTTGATAACTCTCATACAACTGAAATCATACAATATTTGTCCTTTTGTGACGGGTTTGTTTCACTAACATAGTATCTCCTGGTTCATCCATGTTATAGCATATCAGAATTTCCTTCTTAAGGCTGAATAATACTCAGTTTTTCTCAGAATTTTAAAGGCATTGGTCCTTTGTCTCACAACATCAAATGCAATCGATGAAAAGTTTACTACCCAATTCTCATTTGTTTGTAAGAAATCTGGTTGTTGTTTTTTTTCTCTCCAGAAACTTTTATCTTCTATTCATACTGGTTTTTCTAAAATTTATTGAGGATATGTCTGCATGTAGGTTTTGTTAAATTTGTATTGGGCAGTTGTCATGACCTTTCAATCAGAAGTCTGGGAAATTTTCTTCTATGAATTTATATACTATTTCATCCCCTCCCCATTTTTTTCTGTTTTCATCCTGGAACTACTTTGACAGGTGATGGATTATTGTATTTTAACTTTTCCTTCATGTTTTTCTTTTTCCTTGTTTTTCTTCTTAAACATTTTTATTGACTTTTAGAGAAAGGGGAAGGGAGAGTGATAGGGAGATATAAACATCAATGAGAGAGAAATATTGATCGGCTGCCTCCTGCATGCCCTCCCACTGGGGATGGAGCCTGCAACCAGGACATGAACCCTAACTGGGAATCAAAACAGTGACTTCTTAATTCTTGGGTTGATGCTCAACCACTGAACCATGGCGAGGCTTTATTCAAGGTGGGTTTTTTTCCCTCTCTTTGTTTTTTGTTTCATATATATACTAGAGGCCCAATGCACAAAATTCGTGCAAGGGTAGGCCTTCCTTCCCCCAGCTGCCAGTACCAGCTTCCCTCTGGCACTTGGGATCCAGGCTTCCCTCGCAGCCCTGGTTTTGTCCTTCCGGACATCAGATCTAATTAGCATATTATGCTTTTATTATTATAGACTAGAGGCCCGGTGCACAAAAATTTGTGCACTCGGGCGGGGGGGGTCCCTCAGCTCTGTAAAGAATTATTACGAAGTATTGCTTTGTATAAAGATACGTTCTAGAAGAGTATTACCAAAAGAAAGAGAGAGAGAGAAGGAAAAGGAAGGA
>NW_006300375.1:4817199-4832821 GCF_000327345.1 Myotis davidii
GCACCCCCTTTAGGGTGGGGTCCCCACTGGGGTGCCTGGCCAGCCTGGATGAGGGGCTGATGGCTGTTTTCAGGCAGGCCAAGCCTGCATCTGAAACTCCCAGTCTCTCCTTGTTTTCTTTTTCTTTTTTTATTCCGGGATTTATTTACCTTCTGTAATTGAAGCTTCATTGCGGCTCCAGCTCCGAGGCCGGCTGGCTGAAAGCAGGTATCTGGGGTTTATTTAGCTTCTATAATTAAAACATAGTTGCATTTCGGAGCTGTTGCTTTTAGGCTCAGAGCCAGGCCTGTGGCAGGCAGGGAACCTTGGCTTCCTCCATCGCCGGGGCAACCAAGCCTCATGTTCACTTCAGCTGCGTGGCTGCCGGCCGCCATCTTGGTTGGCAGTTAATTTGCATATCACCCTGATTAGCCAATGGGAAGCATAGTGGAGGTATGGTTAATTACCATGTTTGTCTATTATTAGATAGGATATATATTTTTTTCTTCCTTCATCTTTTTCACCTTTTTAATTAGAGTTCTGTGACCTTCCCTTCTAGCCTTTCTAATTTTTATTTGAACTATTTTATATTTATCTTCTGGTTCTTTTTAAAAAGCAGCCTGAATTTTTTAAATGGATGCAATATGTGTTTGAATTTCTCTGGGACTGTGTGTTAGAGGTTTGTTTGATTTTCAGTTTATTGGGTGTGTTTTTTTTTCCCCTCTAGGATTATTTGTAGTATTTGTTCATCTTGGTGCTGTTTTTATGTTGCGTAATCCTCGATTATATATTTATATTTATAAGTCGAGGATTCCATTGTTTAATAAGTTAATTATAGGAAGCTGGCATGTCTTCTCAGCCACTGCATAAGTCTGTTTAACCAAAGGATCTTCCCTTTGCAGGACAGGGTTAGGTCTGTAGATGCCTCGTACAGATGGGCTTCACCTTAAGGTTCTGTGGCAAGGAGTAAATAGGCAGTGCAGGGACCACCCAGAGGCCAGGCGGAAGATGGTTCCTGGTGGTCAGCTCATAGGAATCCCATGCTGTCTCCAGGCAGGTGAGACAATTTCTTTACAGGTGAGGTTTGTGGTTTCAGTCTTGTGGTAAAGGCTTCTGCTACTCCACTCTGCCAGGGCTGATGAGGATGACAATGGGGGCCCACTATTCTAAAGATGGACCTTCAAACTGCAGTTTATAATCACTTGCATTCCTACTCAGTGTATCTGCCAGCTTTCAGCTTGGACTTCTCTGGGTTCCTCACCTGCAGTCCTTTCCCATGTACAGGGAGGTGCCGCTTCCTCATGCACCTTAGACCCCAGCAGGAGCCCATCCTCTGGGTCTCAGTGAGAAACTCATTAAGAATTCTGGTCTAGTGATGGCCTTTCCTTCTCATTCTTGGTGCTGTTGTAGATACAGTTCCTCTTGATCTTACATACTGTCATTTCAATGGAACTCTGACAAGGAAAGGAAGTACATGTGTGCTTAGTTCAAAACCTGGAACCAGAAGCCCATCCTGATCCTTTATTTTTGTCACTATTTTATCATCTGTATTTTTGTTGTAAGATATCACAAATCTTTTGTGTAGTGAGGTTAGGTTAAAATAAACTATTGAGTATCTACATTTGCCCTAAGAACAATTTTAGGTACTGAGCAAGACGTAAATATGAGCTTGGCCAGGGTGGCTTAGTGGTTGAGCTTTGACCTATGAACCAGGAGGTTGCAGTTTGATTCCCAGTCAGGGTACATGCCCGGGTTGTGGGCTTGGGTGTGTAGCAGGCAGCTGATCAATGATTCTTTCTCATCATTGATGTTTCTCTCTCTCTCTCTCCTTTTCCCTTCCCCTATGAAATCAATAAAAAAATATATTTTTAAAAAAGATGTAAAAATGAGCAATTGGTGGCTCTGGCCTGTTTATAATCTACCTGTCCTTTAAGACTAGCTAGAGTCCTATCTATCCTACAGCCCCAGTGTAGCTATTTCCAAAATTTTTTGTCCATGTCATTAATTCGAATACAGCCAAGCGCTCCTTTTGAGCAGACAGCTTATTTTTATAATCCTGGTGCTTTGGATAGGCTTGTACTTAGTGAGTATTCGGAATATGTTATGTTGTGTGAATTAAATACCGCTTCTCATTTGTACCTATCTCTGAGTGACTGTACCTCTGAAGCTTATCACCTTTCTCCTTGAAAACATTGTAAACTCCTGGAGGTTGGATCTGTGTCTTAATTTTTTTCCCTGTAACCTTTCAGCAGCTCACATAGTTTTTTATAACTAGAAGGCACTTAGTATACTAGTGGGTTTATTGAATGATTGAATTGCAGTGGGAGGGACTAACCCCACTGTCGTTGTAATTTCAGGTGCCTGTGACATTTGATGATATCTCCATCTACTTTTCCACTCCAGAGTGGGAAAAGTTAGAAGAATGGCAAAAGGAACTTTACAAGAATATCATGAAGGGCAACTACGAGTCTCTCATCTCTATGGGTGAGGCTGAGTTGACACCTTGTGAGTAGGTAATAGCAGCCCCAGGAGGGCTCAGAACAGGCCCTTTCCCTCCAGTGGTCCTTGTTTTCATGCTGCCCTTACACACTTCAGATTCTGCTTCCAAGCCACAGATATCTAGTTCACACTTGCTAAATAGGAAATATATCTCCTTGCTAAATAGGAAATATAATTTCGCCAAACATAGGACAGAGAATGAAGTTCAGAGCTATGCAGTGGTTTCCATGGGTAGCCTTCACTTTGGGAGGGCCTTGATTCCTCCCCTTGAGACACACTGTCACTCTTCCTCAATGAAAGTAGCAGGTGGGCTGTGCCAAAGTAGCCTGTGAGCTTTTCCCACACGTTACCTCTCCTCTTACCTATTTTCCTAACAGATATAGTTGGAGGTGAGTGGATGGGGAGAAGTGATCTATAATTTAAAAGAAATCTGCTTGGACTGTGGACCCCAAAGCCTTCAGCTCTCCCTGGCCAGTTGCTCAATGGTTAGCACGGGTTTCATCCCCCAGCTCCGGTCTGGGAGGCAACCAGTTGATGTGTTTCTCTCACATCGATGTTTCTCTCTCATTTCGCTCCACAAACCCTCTCTTCTTTCCACTCTCTCTTAAAAAAAAAAAAAGTCAATGGAAAAAATATCCCGGGGTAAAGATGTATTAAAAAAAAAGCCTTCAGTTCAACCTTGATGGCAATTAGTTGTCATTCTGATTTATCTCTTTTTTATACCTCCTTTCCCTTCTTACTCCTAGATTATGCCATGAATCAGCCTGATGTCTTATCTCAGATTCAGCCAGAAGGAGAACATAATACGGAGGATCATGCGGGGCCACAGGAAAGTGAGATTCCCACCGACCCCAGTGAAGGTAAGCAAGAGGAAAGATTCGCCACTCCGTGTCTCCTGTATACCTGTCACCTAGATTTTACTTGGTCAGAGATGATGGCTCAGGACTGAAGAAGCAGGCCTGGTGGCTTCTAGAGCTTCTGAGTGGCTCAACAACTAGACTGACTGGGTCAGTTAGAGAATGAGCTAAGAGACCACCTTGTCCCATGCTTTCACCCATCAGTACCACACATGTGAGCACTGCTAATTGCATCCCATGACAAAGGTTGTGAACCCTAGTTATTTAGTAAAATAAACTTGTCCTTAGGTGGCAGAGCAAGCAGTTGTGCTCATTTGGAAGGAAAGTGGCTTCCGGGGAATATTTACCTGGTCACTGAGAAGTGCTGGAGATCTTCAGGGTTCCTCAGAGAGATGCACTCAACCAAATGTTGCCCAGTGTGGGACCAGCTATCATTAAGTAACCATCCCTAATATATTTTTTGTTAGGCTGCTTGGTTTTGTGGGGGAAAGACTGCTAGCCAATGTCCACCTTTGCTAGCAGAAAAATTTCATGCCATTTTTGGTTCTTTGCTGGATAGAAAGCTCACAGAAACCTCATCCTCCAGATGTCTCTACTAGATGAATGTACAACCCGCCCCTGTCTCATCTACTGTTATTTTATTCTAACATTTTATTACAAAAAATTTAAAGCAATCAGAAAAGTAAGAATAATTTTACATTGAACCTCTAGATACCTGTCACCTAGGTTTTACCACTAACATGTTATACTTTATCACATATATACCCATCTCTACACCCCTCTATCCATCATCAATTCATCCATTCTATTTTCATTATATTTCAAAATCAGTAGAGACATCAACACATGTCCCCCTACGTAGTTTAGCATGAATATCATTAATCTAGAGTTCAGTTTTGTTTTTTCTTTTGAGGTAAATTTTACATGTAATGAAGTGTTCAAATCTTAAGTGAACATTCTGTGGTAAGGCTATATCTGCCACACATTATTTTTAAGAATGTGTGAATGATAGTATTTAGGCAATATAATAGGTTGAATTTGATTAATATCTATGTATGAATATATGTAATGAGTCTTATCACAAATAGAGATGAGTGACTTGATCAGAAGCATGCATTATTCTTATTCTACTTTATTAGTTACCTGACATAGCCCTCAGCAAGGATAAAATCAGTGTGTCATTTTATTTTGGGGGTGAATGGAAAAGATGTAAGTAATTTGGTTTTGTAATGATGTCTGAAAGTTTTATTTAGCTGCCATCTTGTCAACTTGTGGATAGTCAACCTATATATGTTTATACATTTTTAGTTAAAATTAAATAGAATAAGCTATGAATTTACTTAATACTGTGGTTTGATTCTTTACAGTTTAATTGTCATTGGTGATTAACAACCTAGACATTTACCAGAACTTGAAGATAGGAGTCTTAAGACTTGGACCAATCAATATATAGCACTGAAAAGCCCCTCAAGTTTGTCTATCTTTAGAACCCTTTATATTTCCCCTCTTTTATGTTTAACTATATCAGTGGTTCTCAACCTTCTGGCCCTTTAAATACAGTTCCTCATGTTGTGACCCAACCATAAAATTATTTTCGTTGCTACTTCAGAACTAATGTTGCTACTGTTATGAATCGTAATGTAAATATCTGATATGCAGAATGGTCTTAGGCGACCCCTGTGAAAGGGTTGTTCGACCGCCAAAGGGGTCGCGACCCACAGGTTGAGAACCGCTGAACTATATATTCAAGAGTTTATTAAGTCAATTATTTTCTTTGTGTTGTTCCAACTGTCAACTTGGCTAGTGAGAGGATGTTACATTGTCTCCTTTGTCCTTTCAGTACTGTCTCAGTAGTTGTTTTCTTCAAACATTTTTTTCTTATGGAAATTTAAGCAATAAGTTATTACTTTTATCTTATTCATTCATTCATTCATTCATTTATTGTTTTTTGGTTAATCCTCACCTGAGGACATTTTTCCCATTGATTTTTTGAGAGAATTGAAGTGAGGAGGAGAGATAGAGAGAGAGAAACATTGGTGTGAGAGAAACACATTGATTGATTGCCTCCTGCATGAGCCCCAACCAGGGCCAGAAATCGACCCTGTAACCAAGGTATGTGCCCTTTACCGGAATCAAACCTGAGACCCTTCAGTCAGTGGGCTGACTCTCTAACTACTAAGCCAAACCAGTCAAGATAGTACTTGTTTGTTTGTTTGTTTTTTAAAATAGATCCTGGCTGGCATGGCTTAATGGTTGAGCATTGACCTATGCACCAGGAGGTCACGGTTTGATTCCCAGTCAGGGCATAAGCCTGGGTTATGGACTTGATCCCCAGTGTGGGTTGTGCAGGAGTCAGCCTATCAATGATTCTCTCTCATCATTGATGTTACTATCTCTCTTCCTCTGAAATCAATATAAATATATATTTTTAAAAAGTTCCAGGCTGTGTTTGGGGTCCCAAGACCACCTTCAGGTTCAGTAACTCGCTAGGAGGACATACAGGACTCAGCATACAGTCATGCTCAGGGCTAAGATTTATTGCAGCAAAAGGACACAAAAGAAACCAGCAAAGATAAAAGGCACAAGGCAAAGTCCGGAGGAAACTGGAGCTTCCAGAGGCCTCTGCTCTGTAGAGGACTAACTCAATTTCTCCAGCATGGGGTCATGACACTTGCAGAGTGTTCTCTCCCAGAGAAACCTATTAGAGACTCAGCACCCAATGTTTTCATGGGAGCTGGGCATGTAGGCACCCTCTGCCGAACGCATACCAAAATTCCAGACTTCCGGGAGGAAAGCAGGTGTTCAGCATAAACCACATATACATTGTAGGCCCCCTGAGGCACTCTTAACATTTAGGGAAAGTTTTATGTTAGTATAGGCAACTGTTTGCCAGCCAGGGTCCAACCTTGCAAGCAGGCCTTTCTAACAGAGGCCTATGTAGATTTCTGCTCTCCTTACACATTAAAAACACCCTGGTTCCTTTCAGTGGAGAATAGAATTAAACCGTCTGGTCATTAAGGTGCATAACAGATCATTTCACATGAATATTAGGTGGAGGATACTAATTCTAGACCACTTCAGTGACAGAACTAGTAAAATATCTTTTTGATAGATTATTCTCCAGTTAACTTTAACTACTTAAATCCTTTTTCATCTTGTTCTACACCTGATCTTGGCCAAAAGGCCAAGAAGCAATCATGTTGTTCCCATAATTCTTACAAAATAAAACCCATAATTTATTATTGTATTCCATGGAGCTTTCAGAAGTACATTGTGATTAAATAAAAATATATGTGTAGAATGGAATTAATTTTATACTCTCCATCACCATTGTCTAAATCCAATGAAGGGAAAGATAAATTATTATATCCTTATATGGAATAGTCTTTGATACCTAGTATCTTAGATAAAATTGCATGCAGAGAATGGGAGAATACAAAAAAATAAAAAGTTGAAATTTTGTGAAATTCTTCTTTAATTCTATTACTAGGACTAAACTGCAGACCAGCTGTGTGTATGTGGCCATTATTTGGTCACTGGTAGGTTTTGTTTTGTTTTAATCCTCACCTGAACATATGTACTTTTTACTTATATTTTCAGAGAGAGAAACATTGATGTGAGAGAGAAACATCGATCACGTTGCCTTCCGACGTTGCCTTCCGTACACGCCCTGACTAGGGATCAAACCTACAATCTAGGTATGTGTCCCAACTGGGAATTGATCCTGCAACCTTTTGGTGAATGCTCCAATCAACTGAGCCATTCGGCCAGGGTGGTTACTGATAATTTTAAAACTGAACTCCAGATTTTTAAAATTCTTTTGGAAAAACAAGAGGGTCAGATGGGATAATTACTAAAAGTCATTAGCCAGCCAAGAATGACCCAAAAGTAAAATATATTTATTTCTAAATCTTGTGGTCCTGAGGAGACTTCTTTTTTTTTTTTTTAAGAAAAGGCCCATTTTGGGTGGGTTTTTTTTACTTTAAATTAATTTTCAATTACAGTTGACATTCAATATTATTAGTTTCAGGTGTACAAACCAGTGATTAGACATTATATAACTTACTAAGTGATCATCCTGATAAATCTAGTAACCATCTGATACATAATTATTATAGTATTAGTGGCCCGATGCACGAAATCCCCCTGACTTCCTTCCCCTGACTGCCGGGACCAACTTCCCTCTGGCACCGGGGACCTGGGCTTGCTTTCCTCCAGCTGCCCGCAGGCACCGGCTTCACCCGGGACCCGGGCTGGCTTTCCTCTGGCTGCCCGCAGGCACCGGCTTCCCCCAGAAGGACGTCCGGTCTAATTAGCATATCACCCTTTTATTATTATAGATTATTGACTATATACCTTGTGTTGTACTGTACATCCCTGTAACTATTCTGTAAGTACCAATTTCTACTTCTTAATCCCTTCACTTTTTCCACCATCCCTCCAACCCCCCTCCCATCTGGCAACCATCAAAATATTCTCCATCTATGGGTCAGTTTCTATTGTGCTTGTTTGTTCATTTTGTTCTTTATGTTCCACATATAAGTGAAGTCATCTGGCAGTTGTCTTCCTCTGTCTGACTCATTTCACTCAGCATAATACCAACTGGTTTCATCCAGGGTGTTGCAGGTGGCAGCATTTCATCTTCTTTATGGCTGGGTAGTATCCCATTGTGTACATGCACCACCTCTCCATCCACTCATCTGTCGATGGACACTTAGGTTGCTTCCATATCTTGCCTATTGTAAGTAATATGTGTTTCGATTTAGGGTTTTAGGTTTCTTTGGATAAATACCCCAAAGTGGATCCTTCTTTGTCTCTTGTTATATAGCCTTTGCTTTAAAGTCTATTTTATCTGTTGTAAGTATTGCTACCTCAGCTTTTTTTGTGTATCCATTTTCATGAAATGTCTTTTTCTGTCCCTTTACTTTCGTTTGTATGTGTCTTTCCATCTGACGTGAGCTGGGGAGACTTTGATCATCTTTGTTTTAGGTGTATCACCATTATCCCATGTTTCTCCCTCTTCACTCTGGTCCAGCAAGACCATCTTTTCATAAGCAAATCAGTGATTAAGGCACATCCCAATATAATCCTTTTATTTTAGTTTATCCTATTTGAGAACAAGAATCATCCTGGAAATGATAAAACTTAAAGGTTTTGAATTATTACACAAATACTTAACACATTCACCTATTCAGCTCCACACCTGTTTCACAGAAAATTTCAAAATATTAATTTTTATATTTACCCCTGGTATTTGCATTATCAAATATTTTTTGTCTGCTTAAGCTTTAAGCCTTAAGGAGTCAGATCTCAGTACCAGTTTTAACTCAGTTTATATCTTTGTATACATCCCAGAACCTCTAGGTTTCAGCTCTGTTCAGATAGCATGGCCCTTATCTGTTTAAAACATACACGCAACACAAAATCAGATTTCCTCATAGTTAAAATAATAGTCAACAAGTGTAGACATTACAGTCTTATATTTTCTTGTGATCAGACTTTCTATTATTGACTACCTCTCAAACCTTAAAACCTCAGCATTTATCACCTTCCTCTTACCTGGTCAGTATTCAGTTTTTCTGGATTCTCTTGCTTTCTCCAAAGCCTGTTGTTGGCATAAACTAATGATTTCTCGTTCATTTTGTACGTCTTTAAGTGTCCACTGTTGGGATTCCTGAGGCCTGGGAGGAATGTGCTTTGAGTGCCATTGTGGTGACCTGGCCAGCAGTTGCCATACTGTCACCACACAGGTATCTGTATCAGGCCTGTATCTTAGTATCTAAGTTCTCCTGATCTTTTATTTATAAAAGGTCCTCAGGTTATATACTCCCACCACTCTCACCACACTGTAGTTGATATAACTGTATTCTATGCACTGTAGGGTTAAGACCTAATTATTTAATCCAGTAAATATTAACTTACTTGCCAATGAACTGTATTAACAACTTATACTTCTAGAGAACTGGCTTAGTTTTTTTTCAGTTCTGCATAGCTTTTATGGTCGGCCGCTGACTAATATTGTACCCAAAAGTTGGAGAGAATCCAAATGCCCATCAGTAGGAAATTCTTGAATAAACAGTGGTACAGCTACACAGAACAGCTATGAGAAGGAATGAGAAAGATCTCTGTAAGCTGCTGTGGACATGTCCAGAATATACTGTCAAGTAAAAAAATCAAGGTACATCAGTTTGTCTAGTATGCCACATAAAGGGGGAAAAATATCAAGATGTATACATACTTGCTTATATTTTCACAAAGAAACAATGGAAGATTAGAACAAAAACCAGTAAGAACAGCTATCTATTTAGGGAGAGAGAGAGACTAGAAGTGGAAACTAGACCTCTCTGAATGTACTG
Source organism: Myotis davidii (assembly GCF_000327345.1). Taxonomy (NCBI): domain Eukaryota; kingdom Metazoa; phylum Chordata; class Mammalia; order Chiroptera; family Vespertilionidae; genus Myotis; species Myotis davidii. The sequence continues at coordinate 4,826,891 of NW_006300375.1, forward strand.
TTTTATAGGGTTTTGTTATTATTGTTGTTGTTTTTAATCCCACTCGAGGATATGTTTTGTTGATTTGAGAGAGAGAAAAACTTCAATGTGAGAGAGGAGCATCGATCAGTTGCCTCCCATATGCACCCCGACTAGGGACTGAACCTGCAACCTAGGTATATGCCCTGACTGGGAATCGAACCCATAACCTTTTTGGTGTACAAAACAGTTCTCCAACCAACTGAGCCACCTGGCCAGGGCTACAGTTTTGATTTTGTAAATATTTTACTTAAATTTTCTAAGATCATGTTAATGTCATTAGGAACCAAAATTTTCAGGGTGAGAGAGAAAAGATACAAGTATTAAATCAAAGGATTTAATTAAAATCTTATAATCTTAAATATGAATATAAACTCATGACACTTTCCTTTTTCTAAAAGGTGTGTCTTTTATAGCTCCATCCATTGAAAAGACCTAGAAGCAGTGACAACCTATTAGCAGTTAGCATCCTTATCATCCAGAGTGTGGTCTCTAAATTCCATTGATTGTGTGCTTAGAATGTCCAAGGTGAACCTGAGATAGTTTGTCATATCAGAAATGGAAAAAACCCCACAGATGTTTGATGATGTGAAATGACAGCAGATCTGAGGGGGCTCCTGTTGGCCAAAGTAAGGACCATTTGAGCATTAAAAAGAATAATGGCTACAGTGGAGCTCATCAACTATATAACGTTCTATGAGTTTGTAATGATAAAAACTAATGTCAGAGCCCCTTGAATTACTTTGAGGTTTTGAGAGCACTAACTTGTTACTCAGAAAATTGATGCAGAGAAGCAATTAAGCATTTTTTTAAAGGCTTTTTATTGATTTTTGGAGAGAGAGAGAAACATAACTATGAGAGCAAAACATCAACATTGATCGGCTGCCTCCTGTACATCCCCTACCAGGGATTGAGCCCACAACTCAGGCATGTGCCCTGACTGAGAATCAAATTGGACACCCAACCAACTGAGCCACACTGGTCAGGGCAGCAATTAAACATTCTAAAAGTCTCGTATTGTTAATGAAGAGAAAGTTCATCCTATGGATGTCTGTTAAAAGATCCTTTTCGCCGAAACCGGTTTGGCTCAGTGGATAGAGCGTCGGCCTGCGGACTGAAAGGTCCCAGGTTCGATTCCGGTCAAGGGCATGTACCTGGGTTGCGGGCACATCCCCAGTAGGAGATGTGCAGGAGGCAGCTGATAGATGTTTCTCTCTCATCGATGTTTCTAACTCTCTATCTCTCTCCCTTCCTCTCTGTAAAAAATCAATTAAAATATATTTTTTAAAAAAGATCCTTTTCCTTATACTTAGCCTTTCCCCTTCTGCTTCTTTTTTTATATGTGTGTATATAAAACCTGAAAGAAAAAGAAAAGTTAAGGTCAGAGCATGTTTAATACATTTCAACCTTGTAGCTCAAAATGGGATGTTGGAAAGGCAAACTGCCACATGTGCTAAAACCTGTGTCCAGTGTCTGTGTAGCCTGACTATCTTTGGGGCCTTAGTTTTGTTCAATCTCTTATTTCTGCTTGGGGTATACCTTTAGATTTCAGTGGTCTCTGACTCAAAGGCATTGGGAAAACCAGTGCGTTCTCAATTTCTAAGGATAAAGCCATAACCTGCCTATAAGGCTTTTCTGAGAAATACTAGTAGTATAGAGAGCATGAATTTACTCTGTGGACCTTGTCAGCTTGCCAGCTTGTTGTTTTAGTCCAAAAAAGGTTATATAGGCCTCACCTGGAATAGCAAGCATAGCTGTTTCTTGCCAATCAGATGAGGCATGTTATACGCTTCTGGAGGCTTTTCTTTCTGAAAGAGCCTCCAAGGTCTGAGGGACTTATAAACACTATTTCCCCCGATCCCAGCATTCAGGAAACAAAGACCTGTGTAATTTAATAGGCAAAGGTAATACGATGTCTTAGAGCCTAAAATTGGGAACCTGAAAAATATGTTTCTGAGGAGTCAGGTCTGTATTTAAACTTAACCTAACTTTGTAATTCTGGAAGTATATTTGTTTTTTAATTAACATTTAAGAAAAAAATTGTTGGTCATTCTTGTTTCTTTGTGTTTTTTCCTGCTGTATTTTAAAGTAAATCATTGAACATAAGGTACTTACCATAAATACTTATTATCTATTTAACTTCTGTGGGCCTTCTACTTAAATGGAGAGAATATTCCTTATTTCATAAAAAAGCTATGAAACAAAAAATGGAAATATTTTTTAAAAATATATTTTATTGATTTTTTTTCAGAGAGGAAGGGAGAGGGATAGAGAATTAGAAACATCGATGAGAGAGAAACATCGACCAGCCGCTTCCTGCACACCCGCTACTGGGGATGTGCCCGCAACCCAGGTACATGCCCTTGACCGGAATCAAACCTGGGACCTTTCAGTCCGCAGGCTGACGCTCTATCCACTGAGCCAAACTGGTTTCGGCAAAAATATTTCCATTTTTGCCCTAACTGGTTTGGCTCAGTGGAAATGGAAATATTTTTGCCGAAACCGGTTTGGCTCAGTGGATAGAGCGTCGGCCTGCGGACTGAAAGGTCCCAGGTTCGATTCCACTCAAGGGCCTGTACCTTGGTTGCGGGCACATCCCCAGTGGGGGATGTGCAGGAGGCGGCTGATCGACGTTTCTCTCTCATCGATGTTTCTGACTCTCTATCTCTCTCCCTTCCTCTCTGTAAAAAATCAATAAAATATATTTTTAAAAAATGGAAATATTTTTAAAGTAATTGTGCTAATAAAATGTAAGGTACTATTGATTTTAGATTATTTCTTTTCTCCTTTTTTTGGAAAATGTGTTTTTATTGATTTCAGAGAGGAAGGGAGAGAGAGAAACATCAGTGATGAGAGAATCATTGATTGGCTGCCTCCTGCATCCCCCCTGTTGGGGATTGAGCCCGCAACCCAGGCATATGCTCTTGACCGAAATCGAACCCTTCAGTCTGCAGGCCGACACTCTGTCCTTTGAGCCATACTAGCTTGGCCGATTTTAGATTATTTATGGGTGTCATCTACAAAATAAAAATGTACTTGTTTTGAAATGGGCTCACTGAAAATAGTGAATCAAGCTGAGTACATCATGTAAAAATAAATTTGACTTCATTTTGAACTAGTTCTAAGTGTTGTAAGCATTTTTAAAAGGCTGACTCCATTTTGTTGTTATAGTTAAATTTGGGCAAAATGTGTAGTATTCAACAAACCAACATGATTATTTTCACTTTCTGATTCAAGTCCCTGAAGGCCATTCTCTTTTCCCCCCACAAATAGAGCCTGTCATTTCAACGTCAGATATTCTGTCTTGGATTAAACAAGAGGAAGAGCCCCAGGTTGGGCCCCCACAGGAGTCCAAGCAGAGTGACATATACAAGGGTACCTATGCTGGTGAGTAATGCATCGAAGAGACCTTCATGCCCAAGTCCAGCTTTGCCAGGACTGACTGAAGACACAGCAGTGAAATGGGTTGTGGAGGCAAGGAGGTGAGAGAAGAATGGGAAAAGGGCGAAAAAAGATATACTCAACTATGTTAGAAATGAAACAAATCAAATTAAGATACATTTAAAGTGAGAAAACACACTCTTTTTTAAAAAAAATATTTTTATTGATTTCAGAGAGGAAAGGAGAGGTAGAGAGTGATAGAAACATCAGTGATAAGAGAGAATCATTGATTGGCTGCCTTCTGCACACCTTACACTGGGGATTGAGCCCACTTCCCCGGGCCCCAACCAGGACTCAAACCATGACCTCCTGTTTCATAGGTCAACGCTCAACCACTGAACCACGCCGGCCAGGCAAGAAAACACTTTTAAGTGTAAAGACAAATAAGAATTGTCAGAGGAAGAAAATAAGTGCATACAGATAGACCGAAAATATGAGGATGGGGAAAGACAGAAGAACATTTAAAGATCATGGAGAAAGAATAGAACAAAAAGGGGGAAGGGGAGCAGGACAAGCAGTAGAGACAAAAATATTGGGGAAGCACAAATGGGACTATGGATAAAGAGCTGGCCCTCAGGAGAAATGATGAAGGGAAACAAAACAAATTATCTTCCTTTTAAGGTAGGTAGCACCATCTTTATTTTGCTATCTGAATTACAGAAGAGAATCTCAATATCAGAGGGTACCTGATTGTTTACATAATTTAATGCAACCTGATTTTTAATAGCCTCTATGCCAGCCGTGGGCAAACTACGGCCTGCGGACCGGATCCGACCCATTTGAAATAAATAAAACTAAAAAAAAAAGACCGTACCCTTTTATGTAATGATGTTTACTTTGAATTTATATTAGTTCACACAAACACTCCATCCATGCTTTTGTTCCGGCCCTCCGGTCCAGTTTAAGAACCCATTGTGGCCCTCGAGTCAAAAAGTTTGCCCACCCCTGCTCTATGCCCTATGTCCTTTCAGAATCTAGGAAATAGGACAGTTTATTCTCTTCAAGATATTTATATTAGGGACACACATCAATACTAGGCCTGCCTGTTGTTAAGTGTCAGGGGTGAGTGGGATGGGTGACTTATATACAAGAAATGAGAAGTTTGGAGAATATGCATTGGTTTTAGTTTACATTTTTAGAGAAGGCCTAAAGAAGGAGGTGAAGCCAGAACTGGGCCCTGGATGGTTGGTGTGAAGTGCTGGGTATAATTGGAAGAGGGTGGATGCATTCTACAAAAGGAAGGACAGAGTAAGCAGAAATGTGAAGCAGAAATGTGTACTTCATTTTCAGGGATAGTAAAGAGAAAGCTAGCAATCGTGAAGGATTTATCTGGCAGAATACAGAGGAATGGGAGTAAGTTAATACATGAGTTTAGACCTGTCACAATAGGCAACAGAGACTCTTGGAAAGTTTGTGAGCAGAGGAGGAACATAATGAAAGTAATGCTGGGAAGATTGATGCCAAGGTTGTTCCTTTCCAAACAGGGAGCATTGAATATGTTCAGTAGTAAATTCTCTGATGATTTGCCACAGACATCATGGATGGCTTGATGATTATCTCAGCCCTACACTGAGCTTCTTATGGGAGCCAGCTGAGAACTCAGAGCAGCCTGTGAGAGCGGGGGAGGAACACGCAGTTGCTGTGAGACTTTTGATGGGTATGACTCTGAGTCCTCTCTTTCAGATGAACAGCTTGTCATCAAAGCCGAAGGCCTTGCCAGAGCCTCCTTGTGCCCCGAGGTTCCAGTCACCTTCTCTTCTCCACCGCCAGCAGCAGCAAAGGATACTTTTTCAGATGTGGCTTTCAAAGGCCAGCAACCTGCATCCATGACACCTTTTGTACATCCAGCCACTGACCTGGCAGAAGCCTCTGAGGGGCAAGTGACGTTCACACAGTTGGGTAGCTATCCCCTGCCGCCCCCTGCTGGAGAGCAGATGTTCTCATGCCACCACTGTGGCAAGAGCCTCAGCCAAGACATGTTGCTGACCCACCAGTGTAGCCACACTGGTGAGCACCCCTTATCCTGTGCCCAGTGTCCCAAGCACTTTTCTCAGCAAGCCGAGCTTGGCAGCAACCCCCAGACTCATGCCAGTGAGACGCCCCCCACCTGCCCGCACTGCGCCAGGACTTTCACTCACCCGTCAAGACTCACCTATCACCTCCGGGTCCATAGCAGCACTGAGCGCCCTTTCCCCTGTCCTGATTGCCCCAAGCGCTTTGCAGACCAGGCCCGCCTCACCAACCACCGGCGAGCTCACGCCAGCGAGAGGCCCTTCCGCTGCACGCAGTGTGGCCGGAGCTTCAGCCTGAAAATCAGCCTCCTGCTCCACCAGCGCGGGCATGCGCAGGAGCGGCCTTTCTCCTGCCCCCAGTGTGGCATTGACTTCAATGGCCACTCGGCCCTGATCCGCCACCAGATGATCCACACAGGCGAGCGTCCTTACCCGTGCACTGACTGCAGTAAGAGCTTTA
>NW_006300375.1:4832854-4843391 GCF_000327345.1 Myotis davidii
CGGCGGCTGCACGGGCGAGCGGCCCTTCAGCTGCACGCAATGCGGCAAGAGCTTCATCCGCAAGCACCACCTCATGAAGCATCAGCGCATCCACACGGGCGAACGGCCCTACCCCTGTGCCTACTGCGGCAGGAGCTTCCGCTACAAACAGACGCTTAAGGACCACTTACGTTCAGGCCACAACGGGGGCTGTGGGGGTGAGAGTGACCCATCTGGACAGCCGCCTGATCCCCCAGGTCCTCTCCTAACGGGGCTCGAAACCTCTGGCCTAGGCGTTAACACTGAAGGTCTAGAGGCCAATCAGTGGTATGGAGAGGGTAGTGGAGGGGGAGTTTTGTGAACCTCCCCGTTATCCATGCTCACCCAGGACAAGAGAAAGGGGCATGAGCCCCTCCACTCCTGAAGTAATCACTATTGATTGGTATGTTGATGCATTTGGGGTCCTGTACACTTGACTAGAGACATACTGGAGTTTGGGAACTTCACAGCATTACAAGTATACCACTTTTTTTAACATATTTTTTTATTTCAGAGAGGAAGGGAGAGAGATAGAAACTTCAGTGATGAGAGAGGATCATTGATTGGCTGCCTCCTGCATGGCTTTCATGGGATGGAGCCCGCAACCCAGGCATGTGCCCTGACCAGGAATTGAACCGTGAGCTCCTGGTTCATAGGTGGATACTCAACCATTGAGCCACCCTGGCTTGGCCAAGAATAACACATTTTGAAACACAGAAGAGCCCAGCATCCCCATCTTTTCAAAAAATGAGACCTAAGCAGAAATTGCAGAGATAGGAAAACATGATTTGGCCTTTGGTAATTCATCACAGGGTAACAGATTGAGGATGATTGCAGCTCTGGATAGAGACAGTTACATGGGAAGAACCTCCAAAGCTTGAAGCCCATCTGAGGCAGAGCCTTTCATTAGTCCCCTGATGATAAGACAGTTGTTAGAAGAAAGTACTCCAGCCTCAGTCCATATTCCTGCTCCTTCAATGCTAGCTAAAGTCCACTCGTGCTGATGGACTGTCTCTTCCCAAATGATAGTTCCGTATGGCCTTCCTAGACTAATTCTTTTTAAGTACATTTTGTTAAATATTGGGTGAGCAAGAAATCTGACTTTAAAAGCTTCTTGAGAACAGTGCTTAACTTTCACCAGCTTGATTTGCAGCATTAAGCCTCTCACTGGCATTTAAACTGTGAGAAACCTCTACCAAGGCCCTGGTTTAAAAAGTTTGGAACAGTGTTCTCAGCCCCAGCTGTAAAAGTTAGAAATCCCAGAGAAATGATGACAGCCTAACCTTTATGCCTGAACCATGTTTCTTAGAGGTACTTACTTCCAGTTCTTGTTATCTATAAGCCAATAAGATGGCTTTTCTATTTCTAGTGTCTGATATTCTTGACAGTCCTCAGCAAAAAAAATCACAGCACTTTCCAGAAGCATTATGGAGTTTCAGAAAAGTTGGGTGCACTGGCACACCCAGCTTTTGTCTCAGCAGTGAGGTGCTGGTATGATAAGGCAACTTTCTTGAGCCATTAGAAAATATTCACCCATCTGGCCATTCCTGAGTTGGCAGTGGACAGATTGAGGGACTTCATAGATCACTGAGAGCTAAGCACCAGATGCAGACAGGGATAGCCTCTTCCTGCTGGTTTTGCTTTTAGGGACCTTAGCTACCATGGGCCCTTTTGTCGGGGTCATTCATTCCCCTGGGAGCATCTGAGCCTTGTGCTGCTCCTAAGTGGCTTTGCAATTGTGCGTAAGTCCCTTCTTTTCCTTTACAGATCTCATATTTTCATCTGCGAAGTGAGGCTGGTGAAAGAGAAAAAGTGAGCTTCTAAGAAAAATTTTTTTTTAGATCTTGTGATACATTGCTTCTTCTGCCAAAATCCTCTCTCTGTCTCTGGCTTCTATCCAGGCAAAGCCAAATAAGAAGCAAAATCAAAGCAGAGACATTCCTGATACTCCTGCTTGGAGCCTGAGGTGGAAGGCAGAGAATACAGAAACCCTAAGTCTTAGGCAGAAAAGCTGTTTATATCTACACTCTTTTGTTTCCCCTGATCTTCCTGAGCTGCCTGGAAACAAGGTCTGTGAGTAATTAGGACACTTTGTTGATGAAATAATAAGGGAAGGACTCATTTTTTTCCTTATCACCTAGCACAGCCTTTACCCTGCCTGGTTGTGCATAACCACACCAGGAAAAAGCGTCTTTACCCCAGCCAGCTTTGCCTCTAGGAAGGCTCTGTCTGAACATGCTGCTCTTCAGATAATCACAGTGATAGCATCTCCTCTGTGATAGTCACAGTACCAGGAATCATATGAAGTGATGAAGAAATCCAGGGGTATAGAACAAACCAGGACATGAGGAACAGAATGCTGGCATAGTGGGAGCTTTCTAACTAGGATCTAGACTCGTACTCTGAGAAAATTGGGGGGTTCTGGGAATTCTAGTTTCTCAGGTGACCCACTAGGAACATGAGTGTGAGGTCCAGCTCTGGTTTCCACCCTGATCTTAAAGAAAAGGGAGAAGAATTAAAAGTATTACCTTTAGGTGGTATGTTCCCTTTTCTGAACAGATCTAAGCATTTAACCACAGGCTGCTGGAGAAGGAATTCTAGGTATGATGTTGGACTAGGTAATATGGAAAATTCTTTTTTACTCAATGATTTACTGATGACATGGAGCTTACTAACAAAAGAGACCTGTGGGTTAAATGCTGCAGAAAGATGGAGGTAGGGGTTTTCCTAATCTTTGGCCCTGGTACACACTAGATGTTCGACTATGGTGCATTCTGGTCTCCTCTCCCTCCACCAGGTAGAACTCCAGGCCATCTCCAAATTGGAGAATTTGCGTAAAATTCAAGAATGGGTAAGTAAAATGGATCAGTGGAAAAGATTTCAGTGTATGGAGAAGCTTGGTCCAGCCAGGGCTCCTGAGTGAAACCAGGCATTTAACTCAGTAGTTAAAGAAGTACCCGCGGATTGGGTGTCATGAGCAGATTTGATAGGAAAGAGGAAAAGCCAGAAACATGCTCATTAGGCTGCCCTCTGGACTAAGAGATCTGTACTCACATAAATGGGCACCATGTCACCAGAGTGGATCCAGGTGTTGACTCTAACCAGATTCACTCTGCTTACTAGGTTTTTTCATTGTCACCATAAGACGAACCTATGATTCAGCCACAGATGTGGAAATAAATGGAAGTTTATCTAGAACGTGAAAGCTGATGACTGCTCATTTCTCCTGGATTTTCGATGCTGGCAACACCATAGCGGGGCTCTTGCTAGAGCAGTGTTTTATATAACTTCCCTCATCAGGAACAGTCCACAGAGTTCCCACTGAAGGGCTGCTGGGCTGCTCTTTGGAGCATTTTTGAGAGATTGAGTATCCCTGCCTATCTTAACCAGGACCAGACCCTATGCCCTACTGGGGCATAACAGATGCTCACTGTCTGTCTGCAGAAGCCTTGTTGGTATAAAGGACCCACGTTCCTTTATCTCTTCATTCTAAATGATATGGAGAACCCAAATTTTTTTTCTAATGATGCCCCTGACCAGAATCGAACCCACAACCTTTCAGTTCACGGGCCAACATTCTAATCATTGAGAAAACTGGCTAAGGCAGAACCCAAATTTCTGCTCAGATTTCTCTTGAGGAAGGGCAGGAAAGCTCCCCATCCCTTCCTCAACAGCTAGCGCCCAAGGGCTGCTCAGTAGCAATGAATAAAAGCAAGTCTTTCCACAAGGCTCTCATAGACCAGGGACTCTTATCTTCAGATACATGTTTTATCTGTGTGCTTGATATCTTTGATCCTGTTCCCTTCACTCTACAAAGCAAACAGCATTGTACATGGAGGACATTCTTTGACTAGGGACGTCTCAAGCTCTTACAAGCAAAAGGTAGTCAAGTTAGGTCAGGTCAGGGATGGGAGGGAGTGGGAGCGGGCAGTGTGCAAGGCCTTAATTTGAGGCCACATCACGTGGGTTAGAACAGCTTCCTGGTTTAGAGCATGGACTCAGACCTAGATTCAAGTCCTGGTATCAGCAAAAGTAACATACTGAACATGCATTATTTAACCATCATGGGCCTACTTTCCTTATCTGTAAAATAGGGAGAAGGATACCTCTGTCTCTGAGGTATTAGGTTAGGGGATACCTGTGGAAGTGCTGAGCACGGAGCCTGACATGTAGAAGGTGTCAGAGTGGCAGCCATCAAGAGGTGTGCAGGACCAACCAGAGAGGGCCACAAAGCCAGCTGACTCTGAAGCGGTGTCAAGAACCAAGGCTGCTCTACGGAATCACGGGGTTTTTTCTTTTAAGTACATGCTTCTTAATGTCTCATCTTTTTGCTTCCATGCAGCCTGTTCTGTTACTCCATCTTTTCTGTACTTCTGGCTCCCACAAGTTCCTGTGTGCCATAATACCATGTGGCTCTCTGGTTCCCTTGGTTTTTCTTAGTTCAGATTCTAAGGTGTGGGGTCTGGCCCTGTCCTTTCTATAGCAGGCCACAGGAGTTTACAGCCAACCCTTGGATTGGCTGCCCATCAGTTAGGTGCTCATCTTGGTAGTCAGGAGGGACGATCTTGTGGTCCTTGCACCAGGATCTGTGACTTGGGAATGGCAAGCAGTGGCACAGTATGGCATGTCCAGTACTAATGGGAGAGGGGAGCATCCGCTTTACCTGCATGAGGGTCTCTTAAAAGACTTCTACTTCATGAGCACCATCAGAGACTAGGGCTTGTTATTGTCTCTCATAAAGGGCCCGAGAGATGCTGTTTAAATAACTTGCAAAAGGAGTAATTTGTCACTTTGTAGGGTTCTAGTCCTCCCTTTCTGGTCCTGCTCCAATTTCTTTTTAAAGTGTATGTAACTCTGACCATATATATATATAATTAACAATGGTTGTTCTAGGTGTGTGTAAACACACACACAATGACTTTTGTCAACTTGGCCAAATTGCCTCTTCAAAACAAAAAATTATTTCAGCCCTGGCCGGTTTGGCTCGGTGGATGGAGCATCGACATGGGGACTGGGGGGTCCCGGGTTCGATTCCGGTCGAGGGCATGGACCTTGGTTTCGGGCACATTCCCAGTGGGGTGTGTGCAGGAGGCAGCTGATCGGTGTTTTTCTCTCGTCGATGTTTCCAACTCTCTATCCCTCTTCCTTCCTCTCTGTAAAAAAATCAATAAAATATTTTTAAAAAATTATTTCAGTCCTAAGACCATCCACTAAATGCAGAAAGGTACAGTCTAATCAAGGAAGCCGAAGAGCAGTGTGCTGCAATGCTCTGAAAATTGCCAGGTGACATTTCAAATAAAAGAGTTGATAAAACCTCAGTGGGCAACGTGGCTTTGTTCCTGTTTATTAGCAAAGCCAGTATTTGCTGTGAAATCTTGAAACTGGTCTAAAAATTCAGACACCCAAGAATGGAAGCCACATGCTGTTAGGGATGCGGCTACTCCATGAATAATTGTACAGTGGGCAGACCACCTGAGCAGGGGTTAAAAACAGGATTCTGGTCTTAAGATTCTCTACCTTCCTGGTATGGAGCAAGCCACTTAATTTGTGGAGATCTCATTTTCTTAATTCTAATGTGCACATTGAACAAAATGGTAATGTAAGGTCACATCCACCTCTAAAATCATAGACTTCAAGATTTCACTTCCTGTTCCTTTTCTTATCTGATTTCTCTCCAGCTTCTGCCATACTAAGTGATTGCTTCCACCCAACAGAATAAGCACCTTGATGAGTTAGGCATCATTACTGAACAGCCTCATTCTACTAGTATCTTTATTTTTAAAAAAAAAACATATTTTTTATTGATTTTTTACAGAGAGGAAGGGAGAGGGATAGAGAGCTAGAAACATCGATGAGAGAGACACATCAATCAGCTGCCTCCTACACGGCCCCTACTGGGGATGTGCCCGCAACCAAGGTACATGCCCTTGACCGGAATCGAACCTGGGAACCCTTCAGTCCGCAGGCCGACACTCTATCCACCGAGCCAAACCGGTTCTGGCTACTAGTATCTTTATTATAATTACTCCAAAGCCCCACAAACTGACAAAATGTTAGCAAAACTATAAACTTTTGTTTTAAATACACAGTATGCAGTTGATTGCATTTTTTAAGGCTAGGAAAACACACTAAATTAACAATGGTTTTTCTAGGGTGTTGGGGTTAATCAGTGGTTATTTTTCCCTGTAAATTCTGTGTAATGTAAAATATCTTGTGTATAGCATTCAGAGAGGAAGGAAGAGGGAGAGACAGAAATACCAATGATGAGAGAATCATTTATTGGCTGCCTCCTGCACAACCTGTACTGGGATTTGAGCTTGCAACCAGAACATGTGCCCTTGACTGAATCAAATCCTGGACCCTTCAGTCCGCAGGCTGATGCTCTACCCACTGAGTAAAACCAGCTAGGGAGTGTATAACATTCTTAATGCTTTTATAAGAACATGGATTATTTTAGTGGGAATGGTCCTGGAAATGAAGTCAGGAGCCCAGAGTTTTAATCTTGCTTTGATTTGTCATGTGTAGTATGAGAATAATGCACGTTTTACTAACTTTACATTGGTGTTGTGAGGCTCAAATGAGGGGTGGTCTTAAAAAGTGCTTTAAAACATATTAAAGGCCCGAGAAGCAAGTGCTGCTACAGGAGATGCAGAAGAATTACTTGCTGACCAGGTAAACAGTCTCTGGATGTCGGTGCTCCTCTTTCAGGATTGGACAGTGGTTGCTTCTTCACTTGCCTGTGCTGGCTGGTGGGGAGAAGCCGCCTGAGGTTGCCATTGGGAAGCAGTGGGGAAAGGGAAGTGCGTGTGGGCAGAGATTGAAAACAAAGTGGGATGCAGAAAATACCAGGTTGACCTATATCCCACAAAGTGTTGACCTTGACCAGCAACTTATGCAAGATCACCAGTTGTACGTATACGAGGAATTGTAACAAATCAGGGAGGCAGGCATGTCACTGGAGAGATTGGGTTAAACAAGCAGAATTCACAATCAGGGATGTACCCAAAGCTGTGCACGTCAAGCCAGTTCTTGGCTTTGAGTTTATAGTAAGTAAAAATTATACAAGAAAAACGGTATCGACAAGCTAAGCTCATGAGTAAGCAGGATAAAAACAATGCGCAAGAATAATGAAATCATAGTTTATTTTTAACCAGTAAGTGATCATTTAGAATGACCCTCAGGGTGATCTTGTGGGGCTGAGTCAAGGACCTGAGGAATAGCAAGAAGACTGTTATGCTGGTTCTTGGCTGAACATTATACTAACCTGGGGAGCTTAAAAAACTATGTATGCCAGGGCCCGCCCAGGCATGACTTCATTTGTCTGAGATGAGGCCTGGGTGTTTCTTTTATTTTTTTTAAAGTTCCCCCAAGTGATTCTAATGTGCCTGTGAGTTTAGAAGATCGTGGAAACAAAAAGGGAATTATTAGACTGGAAATGACCAGCTAGCCTGCTTTACTTGAGCAGGGAGCTGTGCGCTGGAGATTAATAAAGGGGCTTTGGATCCACAGTGGGGAAGTCATAATTCGATTCTAGAGGCAGGGCTCAGAAGGAAATAAGGCAATGGGAATGGTTGTTGAGAAAGTCCTGACAGATCTCAGTAGTTAGGTCAGCAGCTCTAGAGGCTGTGGGAGAAGCAGCATTCACTTGGGCTATGCCCACTGTAGGCGCTGTCCAGAGAGTGGGTACATCGAACACAGGCAGCATACCAGATGAGCACAGATGGTCCCCGGCCTGCACCTTTCTAACCTCTATGGTGGTGAGGCCAACACCTCCTTGCCAGAGCAGTTTGCTGAAGAACAAAAAGAGACGTTGGTGCCCTAACCGGTTTGGCTCAGTGGATAGAGCGTTGGTCTGCGGACTCAAGGGTCCCAGGTTCGATTCCGGTCAAGGGCATGTACCTGGGTTGCGGGCACATCCCCAGTAGGGAGATGTGCAGGAAGCAGCTGATCGATGTTTCTGACTCTCTGTCCCTCTCCCTTCCTCTCTATAAAAACTCAATAAAATATATTTAAAAAAAAAAAAAAAGAGAGTCCTTGGTGACATCATTACCAGCTTGGATTTAACAATAATACATGGTTTTAATACCTTATTTGTTGCTTTTAGAAAAAACAACAGTATTGTTCTGCATGAACATTAGGTTTTATTTGGAAATATATTTGACTATTTTTAGAAAGCAAATCCACACTTAAAAGTTGAAGGGTTGCCCTAACCGGTTTGGCTCAGTGGATAGAGCGTCAGCCTGCGGACTCAAGGGTCCCAGGTTCAATTCCGGTCAAGGGCATGTACCTTGGTTGCTAGCACATCCCCAGTAGGGGGTGTGCAGGAGGCAACTGATCGATGTTTCTAACTCTCTATCCCTCTCCCTTCCTCTCTGTAAAAAATCAATAAAATATATATTTAAAAAAAAAAAGAGTTGAAGGGTTGCCCACTGAGAAGATTCAAGAGAACATACTGCAGTTATTTCCAACATAAGCCATGTCTTCTGCAGAAAGGGTTTTTAGCTGTAGGTGCTGGTTGCATTTAGAACTGTTGAGTAGGGAACTCAGTCACCCAAGTGATTACACATTTATTAAAATGAGAAAAGTACCACAGAGCTATTAAGAACTGAGGAGAAGTCAATGAACTTCACTGTCTACTGTGCCAAGACTTGTAAGGAAGATGATGAAATGCCTCTTTGAAGTAGGCTGAGAATAAACTGAAGGGGGAAAAGGTCATATTTTCCCTGAACTTTACATAGGTATAAAGCAGAAATGTTCAGAAGTTAGAAAGAGGGAGTGAAAATGTGTGTGTATTTGGCACTTAATTAAGTTTGAATTAAATGGTGGCAAAAGGTGGATCTAAAAAAGGCAAGGATGTTGAAAACTCATTAGCAAGAGCAATTGGTCTTAAAACTGTATGATACAAAATATTTGACCGTGATCCCCACATTAACACTTGGTGTCTCTTCTAAGTCTTGGAGCTTTACCACCCGGCCCCCAGTGCCCTTCCCCTCCACAAAGCCTGCCTCTGATTTGTAGTCACACTTAGGATGTCAGTGACTTTGACACCTAAGGAGTGACCCTTCCTTGGAGGTTGGCATAAGGGACAGTGCCCTAGAGTGAAGACAGGTGTTGTAATCACGGACATGCCAATGGGCCAAGGAAGCTTGAAGACCTCCGGCTGCCATTTTCTTTTCTCTGCCCCATTGATTACATTGAGTCCTTAAGCCAACTTGTGAAATTAGGCACGGGAGACACCAAGAGAGAAGTGTAAATCTGTCACCGTCTTCATTCAGCTGAGGGTAAATCTAGAGGTTTTCTTCAAATAAAGCTTGTATATAGTTGTTGAAGGACTTGAAGTGCACAGGGAATGGTAGAGTTCTCCAGAGAAACAGAACCAAAGGCTATAAAGAGATCTAAGAGATTTAATATATGAATCAGTTCCTGCAGTTATGGAGGCCAAGAAGTCCCTCAACCTGACACCGACCCAGGAGAGCCGGTGGGATAATTTATTCTGAGTCCAAAGGTTCAAGGACCAGGAGCATTGCTGTCCAAGGCAGGAAGGATCCATGTTCCAGCTCAAGGAAAGCGAGTCAGCCTTCCTCTGCCTTTTTGTTCTATCCAGGCCCTCAGTAGACGGACAATGTCCATCCACATTGGTGAGGGGGATTTTTGCTCAGACTACTGATTCAAATGCAATGTTTTCTGGAAACACTGACACACCCAGAAATGTTTTATCAGCTATCTGGGCGTTCCTTGGCCCACTCAAGTTGATATGTAAAATGAACCCTCATGACACATACATGTTCTGGTATTTATGAATTCCCTCTCCTTTGGCCTCCCCTACATCCTGTAGTTCAGCATCAAACGCCCTGTCCAGAGCAGTAGCTATAGAATTCCTAGGTAAGGAGATGAAAAGCAGCCAGTTCACACCTGAGAGAGTGAGAGGCCAGCCTGGGTCCTTCCCTTGTGAGAAATGTTTATTAACAGTGGTATTTGAATCTTTAATCCACTTTATCCCGTTGCTCATTCTGCTCCTCCATAAGTTAGCTAGCTGCCTCCTAACTGACCCAGTAATTTATACAAACAAGCCTAATGACAGACACCTCTTCCAGCTCAGGACCTCTCCTGCCCTCGTTTCTCTCTGCCCACGGGTCACTGAGCATCCAGGAGAGGGCCCACGGCCTGTGCTGCTACAACAGCCTCCTCCTCATGTCTCTCTGGTCTTCTTTCTGGGGAGCACCCCCTAATCCCATCATTCACTACCTCCTGCTAGATCCACTTCCGGTTTTTGTGGTCTGCAGTTGCTAGATGGAGTGGTTGTAAACCAATGCTAGTACAATGAAGCCTGTGCATTTACTGCCGAGGTTCTTGTCCCAGCATCAAGAAGGGTTCAGGAATCTGGAGAAGGCTGTGTGTAGATGACATAGGAATCCAGAGACTCATAAAGAGTCCAGAGACAAGATATAATTTTGAAAGGCATTGGGGGTCAGAGGACCTTCAGCTAAAGGAACTGAAGACTCCCTCCTTGTCTAGGACC
>NW_006300375.1:4843475-4848404 GCF_000327345.1 Myotis davidii
CCTTTTAAAATTCACTCCATTGCCCTGACCGGTTTGGCTCAGTGGATAGAGCATCGGCCTGCGGACTGAAGGGTCTCAGGTTCGATTCCGGCCAAGGGCATGTACCTTGGTTGCAGGCACATCCCCCGTAGGAAGTGTGCAGGAGGCAGTTGATCAATGTTTCTCTCTCATCGATGTTTCTTACTCTCTATCCCTCTCCTTTCCTCTCTATGAAAAATCAATAAAATATATTTTTAAAAAAAGAATGTATGTTTTAAGATTTTAAATTCAACGGAAAGGGCAGAGTTCTATCATGTCCCTTCAAATTGCTGCCAGGTATTAAAGGAATCGTTTGCAGTAAGTTTCTTTTTGAGCCAACAGTTCTTAGGGTCCCAATTTCAATGTCTAACAGTTTCTTATGTATACATGTCAGCAATGATACTTCAGTTCTGGATGGTGGACAAATGGTGGCAATGCAGGTCCGACCCTCTCTGGTTTGGTCCTGGGCAACCTGCAGCGATGCACAGCTGCTGACTGCTAGCATGGCAAGGCGTCTTCACCACCTTCATTTCTGGACTGTTTCTCGTCTGTTGTTCTCATGGGGCCACTGCTATTCTGTGGCTGGAGAAGTCTGGTCACTTCCTCTCTGGAATTCCTTGTTGCAGAAATTCACATGGGCTTGGAGGAGTTTTCTGAAAATATACAAACATATTCTCGACCAAAGGTTAATAAAGGAATCATTTTTATAAATTAGACTTGGGATCTTTTTCATTTTTGCCCAAATGATTTTCCTTTGGCTTATTTTGACACCATGTGTGTTTTTATGGGTGTCTTGCCATTAGCATTACAAATTAAAATTAATTTTCAAGTAAAAAAATTTTTTGATGTAATTAAGGCTTTTACTTACAGGGCATTATACCACTATCCCCCCTTTTTTAATTTAAATATTAGGAGGCTTTTAGAGATTTTACAATGCAGTATTGATAACTTTTAATTTCAACTTCTTGTGTAGAAATATGACTGCTCTGGATTTATTGCATGTTAAGCAATTTTTATATAAGATGAACCATCAATAAAAAACTATAGTTAATACTTCAGGAACAGTTTCCTATCTAGTACAATTAAATTTCTTGAATATTTCAATTAGCCAATTTAAATTAATCTGAATAACATTTATCTTTATTATTTTTTTAACTTTACTTGTCCTAGGGCCTAGGTTATAGGCAATAAATGATATTAATTAAATTTCTGTAATCAGTCTTTGAGTAATTTTACACTAGCCATGTTAAGGGAGGCAAAAACAACTCATCTACCTTTTCACATTAGAAATAATAAAATTAATTAAAGTTGTTAAGATGTTTGAAGGAAGCCCCTTTATTCACCCCTAATGTAATTTTCAGTCCAGCTTAGAAAATTTCACCTAAAAAAAGTTCCTTTGTCTTTCTATTTACACCCAACAACCTACAGAATTACTTCCTGGGTGTTAACTAATAGTGCAGCAAGGCCATGTATTTCAAGTCTTTATTCATTCATGGTGACTGTATTTATTTTCAGATTTGGTATTTTAATAATAATCTTTAGATAATCCTATAAATATTAGTGGAAGAGATTTCAAAATTTTAAATTTCTCTTTTTATTAAATTTAGAATAATATTTTTAAACAGCATTCTCTTTCAGCTTATTTGCATATACAGAGGGATCATGGGAAGCTTTCAGTAACTTTTTTAGAAGACTTTACTAGGATTCACTTGTTTACAAAGATATTGGCTTCGATATAACTTAAATTATAGGAAACTTTGATTATATTTTTAAAAGTTAATTTAGTAAGTAATTTAAGTAGGTATTTTTATTGAAAAAGCAAAGTTAGTAAATTTAGTAAACTTTTACGTCTGATTCACAAGGCGCAAATGCCGCCCACCTCCAGCCTAATTTAAAATGCAGGTGGCGAGGAGCTTTTGTCTTTTAAATTACATCTTAAAATTCCACTGCTGTATTTTCAGAGATATTAAACAAAACTTGTTTAGCCCTTCTTAGAGGCCAAACCTTTTATAACATTTAAGATATAAGTAAAATATATATGATTTAAAGATTATATACTTTTTATAGTTATCTTAAAATATCAATTACTAAATTTAGACTGGTTTTAGTATTAAAAATTTCGGTTGGGATCACAGAATGAATCCTCTTTTTTAATTAGACTAATGAGTAACATATTTTGAATTTCTAATTTTTCAGAGAAAACACAAGATTTTCTTAAAAATTAAATTTCTATACTTTAGACATTTAGTTACTACCACAACTATAATTTCTCCCAATTTATTCCAAAAGCTTTTAGATCTGGCAAGTCAAATATTTAGCATTTCTTTAGATTAATAACACCTTATATTCTTAAGAATAAACCTCAAAAATACAAGACACAATCAATATATTCAATTCTGTCCTCTAGATTTTTCATGAGGCAAATTTAGATTATTGAACAAGTTTTATCATTTGATTTAGTAAACTTTACTTTTTAGTTTCTAGCAGCTCTGGAAAACCACATTTGAGCCTTGCAAAGCAGGTTTTGGCCTACCTGGTCTTTTCAGATGTAAACTGACCACATTCTTTTTTTAAGATTTTGCTACAGGCAGGAAGCAACTAGCCTCTTCCTCTATTAGAAAGGCATAGCTGGCTTTTTTAATTAACAAAGGGCTACTTAGATTTTTTAATTATCTATTTTTCAATAATTTTCAGATTTAAATTAAATAATTATTTTAAGGCATTTTCTTTAGCAAATTTTTGTAACAGAGACAATATACTGGATTTCTTTTCGGCCTTGAGTTAACTTTGGAACGCGGTTCATTAGCATTTTAAAAACTCTTTATTATGGAAATACAAATCTTCTTGCTAGAACCAGCTTGCATCTTTTTTCCTTTGGTTAAATTCACCATTTTTCTTAGGAAATAATCAGTCTTGGGGTTTTATTTTGTAGATTTGTAGAGAGATTCCAGCTCAAAACTCTAATTTCCGAAATCGGACGATGTGCGCATTAGTTTTAAGCCACTTTTCTCTTTACACGTGCACAGAAACCCAGACGCATTTCTAAATTTTGTAAAACTTTTCAATTACGAGGGGACTTTAAATTAGAATACTTGGGGAGGGGGCATCCATACTGGATTGCCATGTGCTCCCTTCTTCTCTTTCCCCACATCCTGCTTTGGGGGAAGTTTCAGCAAATGACTCAGATGGTGTATTTTTCCCCAAAGTCATGCTTAATAGAAAAAGACATATTTTAAATGTTTTCCTATTTCGCTTTCCAAAGTAGTAGCTATCACCCAAGGTTATCTTAGCCAAAATTTGGTTATCATAAGATGTTCTCTGGTAATTTTTAAACAAAACATTAAGTAATCTCATTGTGGGAGAGCTTATAGCTCTGCCCTCTCCTGCCACCTTTGAATCTCTCTGCACCAGAGGCGGATTCGGCAGTGGGGTTTCATTTCTTATTACAGATTTTAGATTCCCAATACGAATTAAGATTTTAATTTGAACAAGAAATCACATTAAAGATGGCCATGGCACTCTTTTTTCAGCCTGATTTAAAAGAGTACCTTTTAATATTCTAATTTCTTTATAATTTTGCCTTCTTATCAAATTTTTCCCCATAATAATCTGACTTAAACACAAAGTATCACCCATGCACTTGCGGATCCGCGGGCTTCTGAAGCTACTGTGTGCTATGCCCTGTTCTCATCTCATTTGATTCTACAGTTGGTGAGTTGGCATTAGTTTTTCATGTATTTATATACAGTGGGGCCTTGACTTACGAGTTTAATTCGTTCCGTGACGGAACTCGTAACTCAAATTACTCGTATGTCAAATCAGTTGTGAATGAGTGAGACACGTGATGCTGGGCTGATGTTGTGGTGTTCACTGTGACGTTCGCTGCGCCAACTAGCGGTGGGGTATCTGAAGCTGGCTCCTAACCCGAATTTTAGCTCGCAACTCAAAGCAAAACATCGTCTGAGAAACGGCTCGTATCTCGAAAAACTCGTTAGTCAGGACACTTGTAAGTCAAGGCCCCACTGTATGAAGAGACAAAGTGAAGCTCAGAAGTTAAATAACTTGTTAACAGTCAAAGCTAGTGATTGGTGATTTTGGAATTTAAACTCAAGTGTATCCAACCTCAAAGTCCAACCTCTGTCTAAGCAGTACCTGGCACATAGTAAATGTTCAGTAAATATTTGTGGAAGGAATTGATGAATTTTCCCCCTTCCCCCTATCTTCTCCATTTGCCTACCCTGGCCTCGCCTTGGTTCCTCTTCTTCCTTGGCCTGAAGTTTCAAAGTAACTTTGACCTGCATTTTTTTAAATATATTTTTTTATTGATTAAGATATTACATGTGTCCTTATCCCCACATTATCCCCTACCACCCCACTCATGCCCTCACCCCCCTGTTGTCTGTGTCCATTGGTTAGGCCTACATGCTTGCATATAAGTCCTTTGGTTGAACAAAGTAACTTTGACCTGCATTTAAAGATTTTGGAAGAGGCTGCTATTAAAACGCAGTGCACCTTTCCTGGGAGGAAGAGCTCAGCCCTCCTCTGACACATTAGCCCGATCACTTCTCCATCATCCACACCAACCCAAAGGCCTGGAACTGGTCCAGGTAAATTTGGATGGGGAAGAGGGAGAGTGGGGAGATGACGCCTGCAAAGGAGAGGGAAGGGAGAAAGGCCAAAGGAAGAGTCTGGAGACACAATTATTCTTGCAAAATTCCCCAAAGGGTCATTCACCATTTCCCTGGGGATGCCCAGTACATCTGCAGAATTAGCAGAAATCAGTGCCCTGCGTTGTTTGGGGCGTTAGGGCAGGCCACCCCAGACTGAAGGGCACTGAGGAGCATACCCGCCCAGGGGCCGCTTTGGGGCGGCCGGGGCCCCGTCCGTCCCTCAGGCCGGCAGGGACTCGGA
>NW_006300375.1:4848414-4848699 GCF_000327345.1 Myotis davidii
GCTGGGCGGGGCGGGGAGCCCCCCCAAAGGGGACTGTTTGCTCCTACGGGCTGTAGATGGAGCTGTCCGGCCCCGGCGAGGGGGAAGGCGCCTGCAGAACGTTCTTCTTCTCCCTGGCCGGCCCGAGCGGGGAACAGCACTCCCAGGATGCAGTTTGTGTCAACACGGCCACAGCCTCAGCAGCTGGGCATTCAGGGCCTGGGGCTGGACAGCGGGAGCTGGAGCTGGGCCCAGGCTCTGCCCCCGGAGGAGGTCTGCCACCAGGATCCGGCGCTGCGCGGGGAA
>NW_006300375.1:4848825-4861634 GCF_000327345.1 Myotis davidii
GCCCGGAGCGCGTGGTCCGGGGACCTGCGCCCGGCCCGGCTCACCTCTGCGGGGGCCGGAGGGTTTGCTGGTAGCGCCTGGGCCGCCTCCGCAGGGCTCCACTGTAGCCACTGGGACGAAAGGCTGTGTTAAACCTACGGCCGTCTCCCACCAAGTGTAGCGAGTCATTCACTTTTCCCTGCACCGGGTGTGACGGGGCCGTGGAGAGGTGACTTTGCCTTCCCTCCTGCGGTTGGCAAACTTGGCTGCATATTCTAATCACCTGAGCAACTCTCAGACTCCTGCCGCCCAGGCCTCATCCCAGACCAGTGAAATCGCGTCCGTGGGGTGGCGAGCAGGCGCCGTTCATTTCCGAAAGCCCCGCGGGGACCTCAGCATGCGGGCGAGTCTGGGAGCCACCGCGCCGGGCTTGTGTGCACAGGCCGTGGTCCTCGGAGAGGCCTGCGGGAGAGCCTGGGAGCAGGCCTGGGTAGGGGTGGGGGGGCGCCCAGAGCCCCCCAGCTGATGGCCTGGTTCTCTCAGCAGGCTCTGACCGGTCAGCCGGGTGCTGTGTCTGATCATTCTTCAGTTTTAGGTCTCCAAACCGCAGAAAAGTTAGCTGGGCCTGGTGACTTCCCCGACTTCCACGGTTAGCCCTGTTGCTTTCTGTGGGCCAGGCAGGAAGGAAGCCTCAATGAGCCCGCGTGCAGAGCTCTGATGGAAACACCGCTGTCTCTGAGCAGGGTTTGGGGCCCAGAGGCCTGGTCCCCTTTCTCCTGTGTCAGTGATTTCCCGGAAGCTGTGGGATGGTCCTCTGTGGCCGTCACAGCTGCTCCAAGTTAGAGAGGGCGGTTGGCATGCCTGCCCCAGGCCTGCCCAGGTCACCTCTAAGCAACAGGTCTCCACTTTGCCCAGCCTGAGGCCACTGCAGCAGCAGCAGCAGCAGCAAGAACAGAAAATGACACCTCTTCCTGTCCCTGGTGGCAAGGAGAGGCCGCTATTAGACCCGCTGTTGTCCAGTAACTGCTGGGTGCTGGTCCGGTGTGGGGCCAGTCCCCAGGTCACCTGTGAATGGTCACCAACCTCACTTGGTCATAGGATTCATTCAGCTCCCAACCTGCACCCATGGGGTACCCCTCCCCAGGAGGCAGGGAGGGAGGGGGCTGAGAGGTCTTCTCTTCCTCTTAGGGATGTCTCCTCCTCCCCTCCTCAGAGAGTGACATTTTTTTGGCAAACCTATTCTCATTTTGGAAGGAATCTGAATCAATAGTTATATATGGAAAAAAGGCTGCTCGTCTGCTCTCTCGCTTGGGCTGCGTGGTGTCCCCCCTGGTGCGACTCTGCCCGGAAGGTGTCAGCACCACGGACCTGAACTGTGTTTCGTTACCTGCAGCCGCAGCTAGAGTCGCTCGCTCCAGGTGGCGATGAAACCAGGTGCTGTAGAAGGTCCAGCTGCCTGTCTTCAAAGCAGAGATCATCATTAGTGGCCCTAACCTGCTTAGAGTTTGCTGGGAAGGTTAGAGTCAGATGACTTACATCAGTGGTTCTCAACCTTGGCTGCACATTAGAATCACCTGGGAATCTTTTTAAAATCCCGATTTCTGGGCCTCATCCTCCGGAAATTCTGTTTCTTTGTTATGGGGTGAGGCCACAACATTAGTAACAAAGAAACAGAATTTCTGGAGGATGAGGCCCAGAAATCAGGATTTTAAAAAGATTCCCAGGTGATTTTAATGTGCAGCCAAGGTTGAGAACACTGACTTACATGAAAATTCTCACCTTGAAACAGAAAACATGAGGCCACCCTAAACAGGGCATCATGCTGGCTGGTGTGGCTCAGTGATTGAGTGAAACCTATGAACCAGAAGGTCACGGTTCTATTCCTGGTCAGGACACATGCCCGGGTTGCCGGCTCGATCCCTAGTGGGGAGCGTGCAGGAGGCAAGCAACAAATATGTACCGTATTTGCCGGCGTATAAGACGATTTTTTGGCCCTGAAAAATATGCCTCCAAGTGGGGGGGTTGTCTTATACGCCAGGTACACTTCAGATAGACTGCCCATAGTGCTTGCCCCGTGCCATAGTGGCCTCCCGATGCCCGCCCACTTCATTCCACATACCGTTCAGGCATCAGCAGCGCTGCTGGGTGTATGCTCGGCTGATATGCGATTTTGCTGTTATGCGATTTTACCACACTCGCAAAATCGCACACAGCCGACCATACACCCAGTATGATAGCGCAAAATCGCGAATTGCGATACCATACTGGGTGTATGGTAGGGCCCGCCCTGTCACTATAGCAGTCTGGTCCACCCTTGCATCAGCATCTCCCTGGGACCTCACTAGTGCGCAAGTGCGAGCTCTTCAACATTCTAACAGGCACCATGATAGCGCAAAATCGCGAATCTTCAATGCATATGTAAAGAAATATACGGTAACCCGAATTTACCACACTCGCAAAATCGCACACAGCCAACCATACACCCAGTATGGTATCGCGATTCGTGATTTTGCGCTATCATACTGGGTGTATGGTCGGCTGTGTGCGATTTTGCGAGTGTGGTAAAATCGCATAACAGCAAAATCGCATAACAGCCGAGCATACACCCAGCAGCGCTGCTGATGCCTGAACGGTATGTGGAATGAAGTGGGCGGGCATCGGGAGGCCACTATGGCACGGGGCAAGCACTATGGGCAGTCTATCTGAAGTGTACCTGGCGTATAAGACGACCCCCCACTTGGAGGCATATTTTTCAGGGCCAAAAAATCGTCTTATACGCCGGCAAATACGGTAATTCTCTCTCATCATTGAGGTTTCCGTCTCTCTCTCCCTCTCCCTTCCTCTCTGAAATTAATAAAAAAAGAAGAAAAGAGTTCTTCATTAAGTCTAGCCCTTGAGGAAAGTAGCTGTTCTGTTCAAAGAAAGTCATATGTGACATTTAAGGCCAAAGCTCAAAATGGGTGAACTAGTGACCTGATTGGTTGGAAATGGGAAGGTGGGTGGGTGGCTGCTCGAGCTGTTGCTGGGGACATTCATGAACAACATAGCCTGAGAGGCGGGGGCTTGGCAGAAGAATGGGAATCTGTGGCATTTGATTCGTTGGGCTCTTAGGCCACTCTCCCCCGCCACACAGGGTCTCATCCCAGGTTGTCACTTTCTCCCTCTGCACCCAGGCTCAAGAATGGGACATGGATGCCCGGCGACCTATGCCTTTTCAGTTCCCGCCCTTCCCAGACAGGGCACCTGTCTTCCCTGACCGTGTGATGAGAGAGCCCCAGTTGCCCACGGCCGAGATCTCCCTCTGGACCGTGGTGGCCGCCATTCAAGCTGTGGAGAGGAAGGTGGATGCCCAGGCCAGCCAGCTGCTAAATCTGGAGGGACGGACGGGGACAGCCGAGAAGAAGCTGGCCGACTGCGAGAAGACGGCTGTGGAGTTCGGGAACCACATGGAGAGCAAGTGGGCCGTGCTGGGGACCCTGCTGCAGGAGTACGGGCTGCTGCAGAGGCGGCTGGAGAACATGGAGAACCTGCTGAGGAACAGGAACTTCTGGGTCCTGCGGCTGCCCCCCGGCAGCAAGGGGGAGGTCCCCAAGGTATGTGGTGGAACGTCCTCCCTGCAGGAGGTAGCCTCCTCCCACTCCCCAAAGAGTCTGCATGTTTCTGTCCTTGACCTTTCCCCTCCTGGAGATGTCCGGGTGTCTGCAAATTCCTTAAGCTTTCATGCTTGGGTTTTCCACTTGGCACCGAGTGACCATTTGTCGTTGGTTATCTTTGTGTATGCTTTTTGTCTGAACGTGGCTGGACACAGACCCAAACCACGCTGATTGGAATCCCTTGAAAGTCATAACCACTACCCTCCGGTGTCCCCTCTCACAGTTCCTATTCCATTCGCAGAGAATTCATGCTCCGGTTCCCATTCCAATCGTGTTCCCCTGGCTCATCAACACCTCAGTTTCTGTCCATGGCCCTGGTTTCTAGTCCACTGAAAAACTGGAGTCACTCACAGGTGACGTCCACGTGCAGCCACGGCATTCATCTGTCCGTCCGCCTTGTGCACTCTGCCTGTTCTGTTCCCATGAGCTCCCTGTCCTCTGTCACTCCAGGAAGTCACTCCAGCATGTCCCCCTTTTCTTCTGCATCATCAGCTCTTCCCTGTTTATGGGACTGGCCAGTGCGCAATCAAAAACCCCCCTGGCCCCTGCATGTCCCTCCAGTTAGTGCCGTGGTTCTCTGCTCTGCTGTAGAGCAGAATTCCTTCGACTGGTCTGAATGTCTCCAGTTCTTGCTTCCCCACTTTCTTTCCCCCCCTTTTTAACCTTTGTAGTGTAGAAAATTAAGACATATACCAAAGTAGTTCGAAGAGTATAATGAAACCTCGCAAACCCATCATCCAGTTTCAGTAATGATCAACTCCTGGCCCATCCTGTTTCATCTAAATCCCTACCCATCGCCTTCTCCCATTTTATTTTGAAGCAGATCTCAGACATTAATTATTGTGTTTATAAATATTTCTATATGTAGCTCTAAAAGGTAAAGACTCCCTTTAAAAAAATGAATAATCTCAATATAATTACCATCACAGAAAACGCTTCAACCTCCTCAAATATCCAATTGGTGTTCACGTTTCCAGTTCTTTAAAAAATGTTGTAACCCCCCCACCCCACCCCCATTTGTTTGTTGGTCTGTTCATTGTGATTGCTTTGTCTCCTAAGTCTTTTTTGAATCTGTAGGTTCCTCTTCCATCTCCTTCACTTTTTCTTGAAATTTCTCTGTGGAAGAAACTGGACCATCCATCCTGTCGAGTTTCTCACTGGATTCTGCTGCTGCATCCTCCATCGTCTCATTTAATGTGTTCATTGGCTCATGCACCCTGGCACCCACCCCATCAGGCTCTGCTACCACTTCTCCATCCTCCTGGTCTTGCCAGAGCCCTCATGCCCTTCATGGTGTTAAAGCCAGTGGCCGGTTCTCAGCCTTCATCCTCCTGGCCCGTCGCAGGATCTCCTGGAGGTGACCTCTCCCTCCCTGAGACACCGTTCATGTGGCTTCCAGGCCACCTCACCGGGTTCTTTTCCCACCTCACTAGCTGCTCCTCTCTTCCTCCCTGGTTTCACCTCCTTTCCCGACTTCTTATGTTTGGAGTGGGCAGGGTTCTGTCTGACCTTCAGCTTATTTTCTACACTCCCTCCCTCACGATTTCATCCAGTTTCAGGGCTTTAAACCCAATCGGTGTGCTGTCAGCTCCCAAACGTTGTCATATCTTCCTGCTCTTTACCTTGCCCACACTTCCTTGAATGCGATTCACATTCAGCATCTCCCCGGGGGTGTTGGTAAATATCTTAGGTTTAACATGACCTACCTGAGCTGACGCTCTGCCTGACACCTATTCTGCCCAAAGTTGTCCTCATCTCTGGGGAAGACAACTACATCCTTCCACTTGCTCAAGACAGAAGCGTTGGGGTCACACTCCTTCCTCTTTCTCACACCAACTTCCAATATTTAGTAAATACCATCTGATTTTTCTTCAAAATAATATCCATAGTCTGACCATTCCTGCAACCTCCACCACTCCCACCACCCTCATCTCTCATCTGGTTTTTGCCATGGCCGCCTGCCTGCGCTCCTTGTCTCTGTCCTTGTCCCCCAGCCCATATGACCTATCCTCAGCAGAGCAGCCAGAGTGGTCCTTTTCAAATATAAGGCAGTCATATTACCCCTCTGCTTAAGACCCTCACCTGGCTTCCCGTCTGATTCAGTGTTAAGCCCTCGGTTACCAATGGCTGTCTCTCTCTGACCACCTTTCTGACCTTATCTCCACTCCACCCCTTTGCCCACTCCTTCCTGGCACAGTGGCTGTTTACCATTCTGCCATCACACTGTCCATCCCCCTGAGGGACTTCCCTCCACTGAAAAGTTCCTTCCCTCCCTGTCACTTCCGCCAAGGTCTGCTCAGTCGTCACTGGATCAGTGTGCCCTTCTGTGGCCCCAGGGAGCCACGCCTCCCCAACCCCAGCACGCTCTTTTCTCTGTGCCTGCTCTCATGTTCTCCAAGCACTTACGCCACCAGGCATCTTAAATATTGACTCCTGTTTTTATCTTCTTGGTTGGTTCTCTCTGACCACAATGTCAGGTCTGCTTGTTTCACTGTTGTGTCTCTGTGCCTAGTTGGTCGGTATGCAAAAAAATTCTTACTGAGTGACTCCAGCCGGAGAGCTCACACTCCCATGTACGGGACCGGGTCTTCTATGTCTGTATCTGCAGAGGCAACGTGCAGTGATTTCGCCAGAGGAGTTGTTAGACACAGGTTAACTGAGCCCTCATAGAACCTAGTTGGAATAGTGGCCTGGTTCCTCCATAAGGCCGTCCCTGCCACCGCAGTCCATGAAACTGGTTTTCAGTATGGCTTTTACAGTGCCTGTCCAGCACAGTCAACACCTCTCACTGTGCTTTATGGTTGACCTCGGTGCTCTGTCCTTACGTGGCCTTGTTGTGTGTTCTGTACGTTGGAGGACCCCGGAGGTGACGTATGCCATCACAGAATGAGGGAATGGTTATGGGGTCCACAGTCAGAGGACTGGGGTTTGGATCTCAGCTTCATATGTACTGGTTCCCTTACCATTGGTCAAGTAGGGGTTTTGCTATCGCTGAGCATCCTCGATCCTTCCTTTGAAAGAAGTGAAGTTTAAATAAATACCAGTCTGGGGAATTTCCAGCTGGTCTCTCTGAGCTTGTGCTCTCTTCTGGAAAACGAAGGTGATAACATGCTTAGTGCATGGAGTTGTGAGGATTTGTTGGTTTTGCTGATGGGACAACACTATGAATTAGTTACCTATTGCTGTGTAAAAAGTTACCCCCAAATGGAGCAGCCTAAACAAATCTTGCCCCTTTTGTGGGCTAGGAATCCAGGAGCAGCTTGGCTGAGTGGTTCTGGCTCAGAATCTCATGAAGCTATTGACTGAAGGCCTGACTGAGGTGGGAGGGTCTGCCTCCAATATCACTCACTCATTTGGCTGTTGACAGGAAGCCTGAGTTCCTCCCCTTCTGGGCTTCCCCACAGAGCTGTTTGGGCATCCTCCTGACATGGCAGCTGACTTCACTCAGAGTGAGTGAGTCAAGAGAGAGACTAGAATGGAAGCTGCAGTGTCTCTTATGACCTAGTCTCAGAAATCATACGCCATCACTTTTTCATTATTTCTTAGAAGACAGTCACTAAATCCTGCCCACACTCAAGGGGGAGAGAAGTAGGCTCTGCTTTTTTTAAGGGACTGTCAAAGAATATATGGACATATTTGAAACCCCCACAACCATAAAGCACTGTAAGGATATAAGTTCATATTGTTAGCAATTATTGTAATTCATTGTGGACTCTTGGCTGTGCTGGATGCATCCTCTTTGTCAGATTCAAGGAAGACTGTTGGCTCACAGATCCTTGATGCCTCTTGGATTCTGTTGTGTCTGTTCATTGGTTTGCAGATAATTTGTGGGTGCTTTTTATCTATCTAGCTAGACTGTAGGCTCGGGCCATGTCTCAGACTTCTGTTGTATCCTGACATAGTGAAGTTTTCAAAAGTGACTGTGAGAATTTCAGCTGTGAGAATATGGTTCTAGGATGTTGACAGTCCACAGAAATGGTGAAGTGAGACAGAGGAGTTGGGATGTCAAAAAAATAATGAACTTGATTTTGGATACGTTTAGTTTGAGGTATTTAAAAGATGATTAAATGGAGCCACTCAGAAGACTGTCGAAATGTGAACTATGGAGGGAGCAACGAAAATTGAAGGGTGTCGTCTACAAAGAGGTAACCGTTGAAGTTGTGAAAAGAATGAAATTGCCAAGGGAAGAGTGAAGAAACAGGGAAGGGCAAAGGCAGGACCTTGGGTCTTTGGGGAGGAAAAGGAAGCTGTAAAGAAGACATGAGCCACGAGGGCAGGAGGCAGCATCGTTGTGGAAACCAAGCAGGAGAAAAATTCCACCAAAGTGGTGTGACCTTTAAAAGGGTGCAGGTTAACAGCAGGAGACCACCGATGGCCTTCCAGGGGGGCCTCCAGAGAGTGGGGGCTAGTAGAGACACATTAAGAGGTTCAAGGATGTGTGAGTTGTGAAGAAGAAAGCACAGAGTGTGTCTTGGGTGTTTCAAGTGAAAGGAGAATGTAGAGTTGGTTGCAGTAGCAGAGTTGAGTGGGATTCTTCTTGGGTTGGAGACCCTGGAGGGAAAGCCAGTGGAGGGGAGACTGAATGGCCATTTGGGTTAGTTTCCCAGGCAGGAGGGAGAGGAGAAATGAAGGGCACATGAGGAGGGCTTTGGCTTGGCAAGAAAGAGAAGGGCAAGGAAGGGAGCTTGCCAACAGCTCCCCGAGATCAAGGAGAGACTGGGGAACGTGGGGTAGAGTTTGAAAGAAGCCTCTCAGGGAGCAGCCTGAGGCAAGGGATATGAATGCACTGGGCGTCACCGCAGAATGTTGTGATTTTTATTAGCAGCAGGGAAGCAAAATGAAGAAAGTGGTCTGCATTGGCTGTTCCAAGTTGGGGACTCACCCACGTCTCTTGAGGGTCCAGGGAGTCTGTTTCTCAAGATGGCTGGTGAGCTGTGATCAGCATGTAAGTGTGTGCATCGTGCCTGTGCAGGAGGCCCTTAGGGCTGTGAGCACTGGTGCACGGGCTGGCATTCCTAATTAATGGGAGGACATTGCCCACCCACCACACTGTGCACCAGTGAGCGGACACCTGAGGGCTGTCTCTCATTTGCACACAGGTGGCTCTGTATGTGCAGGTAGGAGACTGGTGGACTAGGCTTAGAGCCTGGGGCAGATCTGAGGGGTTGGATTTCAGAGAGAGGGTGAAAGGCTGGTCCATTAGGGATGTGAAAGTGGTGGGAGGTAAGGCTCTGTGGTCAGAGAAGGGAAGTTCTGTTATTAAAATCATGGAAGTGAAACCATTTTGAACGATTCAGTCCCAGGTGAGGCCATGCTGGTGAGTGACAGACAAGTATCCTTGTCAAACTGAAATAACAGCTTAGATAACAGATTAGACTGCCTGGGATAACGAGGGACTGACAGTAGGTGGTGGGTGACTTAGGCTACAGTGGAACTTCCTGGTATTGGCAACTGCAATTCAGCACATTCAGCAAATGTCTTGATTTCAAACTTTGTGCTTCTAGATGCTTGGGACATAACTGAACAAAGCAGGCGGCGATCCCGGGCTTCCTCGCATGCCTTTAGCTATTACATGGGTAGTGACCAAAAATGTCACTGTGTGCCCAGAGGTGACCTGACCAGAAATACAGGTTTTATAACAGGGTTTTACTGTGTTTGGCTCACCGATACCCACTCAGAACTGACCACACCCCGTCTCCCTGAGCACCAAAAGCAGCACAGTGACTCCTCTAGCTCTGCCTTCATGAACCCAGTAACCTAAAAGTGAAATTACAGAGGGTATGGTAAATGCTTAAAAAAAAAGAAAGAAGGCAGTGTTGACCATCATTGTTCTGGAAGCAAAGGTAGGAACAGAATGGACTGATCCCACTGAAATGGAGCGGGCTGGATTAGGAGGACGGGGAGCCCTGGAGAGTAAAGGCCAGGCTCCAGGGTCACATGGGCCCCCAGGTGTGAGAAGGGGAGGCAACGGGGGGTGCAGACTAAAACTCTTGTTGGCCCAGGTTCCGGTGACTTTTGTCGACATTGCTGTGTACTTCTCTGAGGACGAGTGGAAGAACTTGGATGGATGGCAGAAGGAGCTTTACAACAACCTTGTGAAAGAGAACTACAAAACCCTCATGTCCCTGGGTGAGCACTCCTCCCGCCTGCGTGGCCGCGGTCCTACCGAGGGGCGTGGCGTGCTTTCAGCCCACGTTCACACTACCTGGCCAGGCTGTTTCTATAATGCACAGGAGATAGAATGGTTCCTAATCGGATGAGAATGAAAAATCCAGGAACAGGGCTGATCATAGAATCGAATGCCACCACTCTTTTGGAAGAGGGTCGGAAGGGCTACATCCCAGCAGCCTGGATAAGCCATAGTTGGCCTGCTGTTGGCTTTCTGAGACGAGCTATTTCCACACCAGAAATTGGGGTATCTATGGACTCGTTTTCAGGTTCCTCCTAAGAGATTGATTACCTGCCGTGCTCACATAACAGCTACCACCAAGAGGGGCACTCAGCAGGGGGGAGGGGAGAGTTCTGCCAACGCCCTGGATCATAACCCCTTGCTCAGCTTCACTTAGTCCTTCCTTCCAACTCATTCCAGACGCAGAGGGTCCTGGGCCCAAGCCAGAGGCCCCATCCCAAGCTGAGCCCAGGGAAGAGCCTTGCGTGTGGGAGCAGCGTAACCCAGAAGAGAGAGAAATCCTGATGGATCCTGACACAGGTGATGGCAGCTAAGAAAGAAACCCCAGGTCCAGGATAGGGCAGGAGAAAAGCCTGCCCTGACCCCCCCCAAACCCCCCTGCCCTCGCCTCAGTTCAACAGGGGCTTCTTTTTTAAAATTTATTTTTAGAGAGAGGGGGAGAAAGAGAGAAACATCAATGAGAGAGAAGCACATCAATTGGCTGCCTCCTGCACACCCCCTACTGGGGATCGAGCCCACAATCCAGGTACGTGCCCTGACCAGGAATGAGCTGATGATCTCTGGTTGCCTGGGTCCACGCTCAGCCACTGAACTAAACCCGCCGGGCAGCAGGGGCTTCTTTTGAGTTGTTTGTGGGGCCAGTTCTGCCACTGTTGAAATTCGGTGGCCACTCACAGGAAGAGATTTCAGGGCCTGAAAGCCCACCAGGGTGCTGGGATAGAGCCGTGCAGCTCTGGACGCCCAGGCAAGCTGGGGAGAGAGAAGGGGACCAGGCAGGCTTGCGGCATCCCAGGCCTGACCGTGACCTGCAGTGAGAGGCCTGAGACCTGGGGGCAGCCCCATGGGAGGGCAGAAAGGGAGTGTGCGTGGACGTGCAGTTTTGCTGGGGGCCTGCTGCTTCTTGCCCATGTGTCATCTCCAGTATCGCCATCTATTCTCACACAGACCCCCACATCACAGGCAGACTTCTTACCCCTAAGGCTGTTTCCTCACTCAAGAAGGAAACCCAGCTCCTGCAGCATCACCCCTGGCCAGCTTTCACCTGCGGTGGGAGGTGCTAGGCTTCCCGCCCCACTGTGCCCTGCAGGTCCCTTCTTGGGCCTGCAGCTTCCCTAAGCCATGTTGGACCAGGTGAAATCTGTGCTCTAACTGCATTCTCTGCCTTAGCATATAACTCACCTGTCCGTGCCTGTGTTTGGCATTTTTATTGTAAGCATCTTTGCTGGAAGCATTTTTGCCACGTATGTTTTGCCACACAGTTGGCCATAGGCAATTTCACCACAAAAGACCAAATAACCGGCTGATGTTTGGTTTATGTTTGACAGGCTTCACGTATTTAAGCTGATTGTCAGTTTGGTTTCATCTGCATTGGCAAGGTTCTCACAGTGTTCCTGTTATTAAATCTTTTTTTGAGGGGGTGGGGGGGAGGAAGAGAAAGAAATATTCATTTACATTTCACTTATTTACGCATTCATTGATTGATTCTTGTATGTGCCCTGACTGGGGATTGAAACCGCAACCTTGGTGGGTCAGGGTGATGCGCTAACCAACTGAACTACCCTAGGCCAGGGCCTCTTTATTTTTTTCTACATGTTTTGCCTTCTTTTGGGTTAACTGGTCAATTTTTATGATTCCATAGCTCTTGTATTGAATTATTATTTATATATATTTAAAATTTTTCAGTGTTTACCAGAGAGTTTTTCCTTCTTCTTAAAGCATTTTTTATTTTCAATTATAGTAAACATACAATATTATATTAGTTTCACATGTACACCTCAGTAATTAGACATCATGTAACTTACTAAGCGATCATGCCGACAAACCTCGTACCCAATGACACCATACATAATGATTAGAATTTTATTTTTATTTTTTTAATCCTCACCCAAGGATATTTTTTCCATTGCTTTTTAGAGAGAGTTGGTCAGAGGGAAGAAGGCAGGGCCGGGGGTGTGTGTGTGGAGGGTGGAGAGAGAGAGAGAGATGTACATCTATCTGTTGCCTCCCACACGAGCCCCAACCAGGGCAGGGATCGAACCTGCAGTCTAGGAATGTGCCTTTGACACGGAATCAAACCTGTAATCCTTAGTGGTGCAGGCCGGTGCTCTGCTGAGCTACACTGGCCAGGGCTAGAATATTATTGACTATACTAGAGGCCCATTGCAGGAAGATTCCTGCAAGAATAGGGCTTCCTGTGGCTCGAGTGAAGCAGGGAAGGCAGTGAAACCCGCTGAGGCAGGCTTCGCTCCCACTCCCAGCTGCTCCTGCTGGGTTTCCCCTCCCGCTCCCAGCCCCTGAGGCGGGCTTCGCTCCCAGCCACTCCGGCTGGGTTTCCCCTCCCGCCTCCTGCCTCCGCAGCGTTGGCTCCGTTTCTGTCTCTGCCGCCTCTACTTTGCTCTCTTCTGTAGTGCTTCACTTCCACATTGTCTTCAGTCTTCGCTCCCAGCAGGTATATGCAAATTAACCACCATCTTGGTTGGGTTAGTTTGCATATGGCCTCTCTGATTGGCTGGTGGGTGTGGCTTAAGGCGTAGCAAAAGTATGGTCAATTTGCATGTTTGTCTTTTATTAGTGTAGATTCCCTATGTTGTATTTTAAATCCCACGACTGTTTTGTAAGTACTTCCTTATACTCCTTTTTTTTTTACTTTTTTTTGTTTTAAAATAAATCTTTATTGTTCAGATACAGTTGTTCCTCTTTTTCCCCCCATTGCTCCCCTCTACCTTGTTCCCACTTCACCCCTTGCCCTTACCCCAGCCCGCCCCCAC
>NW_006300375.1:4863692-4869800 GCF_000327345.1 Myotis davidii
TCTTAGGCCTTCTTTTGGAAGTTCTGGGTCTCTCTGACCCAGCTGCAGTTTGTTAGGTAATTTTCAGATTGCAAAGGGCCAGGCCTCTGTGCACAGTTTGGGTTTGGCAGGGTCTCAGGGAATCAACAGGGCGGAGCAAACAGCTATGGTTGATCCTCAGTCCTACCCTAAGAGGCCCCAGGTCTCAGTGTCCCAGTAATCGCTGCAAGCACCTCTGAGAGAAAGCCGCCCTCAAGTTCCGCCCACTGCCAGACAGTCCAGTTTCTCCCCGTATGAGTCTGGGTCCCCAGAGACTCACCTGGAACTGGAGTTCAGAGCAGTCAGAGTTTGAGACTCCCTTCCGATTCAAAAAGACAGCTGCATCCTCAGTTGCCATCCCTTTCCACATGCGCCTCTATACCTCTGCACTTTACTTCCGCACCTCCTCTGAGTCTCAGTGTGTTTTTCTCTTTCCTTCTAGTTGTAGAATTTCCACTCAGACAGCCTTCCTGTAGTTCTGGTGAAGTCCGTTTTGTCTTTTAGTTTTATTTTTGAAGTAGTTGTGCAAGGCAGCAATTTCCGGTGTTTACCTATGCCGCCATCTTGGTTTCTCTCCTGCCTTGTACTTCTTAATCCCTTCACCTTTTTCAACCATCCTTCCAACCCATTCTCCCTCTGGCAACTATCAAGTTGTTCTCTGTATCTATGAGTCTGTTTCTGTTTGTTTATTTTGGGGATTTTTATTTGCTTAGATTTTCATGTTTTATTACATCCTTTCTATGTCTCTCTTATATTTTCTTATTTTTATCTATTATGGCTGAAACTGCCGTATGGCCTGTTAGTTGTGCAGTGAAAATGCTTGTGGCAAAGATGCTTAGGCTGGAATACCTAGAACCTACAACCGTCTGAGGTCGGCGGCTGAGGCAGCCTTTCACAGTGACAGTTCCTCATTATGGCCCATCAGTGTGCCCGTAGGGCAGGGACCACTGTGTCTGTTTTATGGGTGGGATGAGCAGGCAGAGCCAGAGAAGTCAAGTGACTCATCTACTGGGTTGTGGCAGAGTTCAGACCAGGACCACATGTTCCGATTGCTCCTCTAATCTCTTTATTGCTGCCTGAGCTGTCTCCTGCCGGGGCTGGTACGTCAAGCCATAGGACAGCGCAGGAGGAAAATGCCTTCTTGTCACATGTCAGGGTCCTGTCCTGTCTGTTATGCTGTGCATTCTTATGGGGGGTTGGGTTGCAGCTCTTTGCCTAGTCTAACTTCTTGCTAATTATATGCCTGTGTGAGAGGGTGCATGGGAGTATGAGTGTGTATATCTGGCCACCTCTTTCTGACTCGGGTGACAAACAGGATCAATGAACTCCTCCTACATGAAGGTCAGACTAGTCCTGATTAGCACCCAACCCGGCGTGGGGCTGTTTCTAGAACTCTCTCCTGGCCTTTCACACCACATTTTGCTGCTTGGCCCAGTCGTTCTCAACCTTCTGGCCCTTTAAATACAGTTCCTCATGTAGTGACCCAACCAGAAAATTATTTTCTTTGCTACTTCATAACTGTAATGTTGCTACTGTTATGAATCCTAATGTAAATATCTGATATGCAGGATGGTCTTAGGCGACCCCTGTGAAAGGGTCGTTCGACTGCCAAAAGGATCGCGACCCACAGGTTGAGAACCACTGCTTGGCCTAACCCCTGAATGTCTCTGCTCCCAGGACTTCTGCTCATTGGGGTTCCCCATGGTTGCCTGCAGGATCCCTAGACCCCTGTGCTCATCCCTGGCAAGATCCCAAGATCCCCTGTGCTCGTCCCTGCTCCTGACCCCAAGAGCACATCCAGATGACAGTCATTCAGAAAAAAGACACTAAATGATATAATTTTATGTCCCAGGAGCGGAACCTCTGGTGCCTGCACAAGATGCGTCTCAGGTGAAGCGTGAGGAAGCCCTGTGTGTCCGGGGTCAGCGGGGCCTGGAGGAAAGAGCTATCCCCACGGAGTCCATTACCGGTGAGTGAGCCCAGCAGCCGCCCACACCAGGGAGGAAGAGGAAAGGTTCGACAGGGTCTGCAGGTCCCAGCATTGTCTGCCACGTGTGCCAGACCAGGGGCCTGAGCTGGAAATTGAAGAGCTGTGGGTCCAGGATGGATGGAGAGACAGGGTTTCCCCCTGGGGCACAGACATGGCACACATCATGATGATTTGCCAGCACATCTGGGCTTAGTTTGGTTTTCTCTGTTCTTTGTAATATGATCAGTTTTTAACTATTCCTTTTGACAAGCGAGGTTAGGGCAGCACTTTATGAGGCTGTGTGGATGGGGGAATGTGTCGGTCCGTAAGACCTGCTCCTGACCAGGAAGAGTGTTCACTGTTTTATACAGATATTCATGGGCTGTGGCCTCCAGGCACCAGCTCGGTTGCAGTCCTGTGGGGCAGTCTGGGGAGTTCCTCTTAGATGGCATTGCAGCTGAACTCTGTTAGAGCACATGTGTGTTGAAGTTCTCCAGAGAACCAATAGGGGTGCGTGAGGGGGGTGGTGTGTGTGTGGGTGTGTGTGGGTGGGTAGGGTGTGTGTGGGGGGGATGTGGGGGTGTGGGTGTGTGGGTGTGTGTTGGTGTGTGTGTGGGGGTGGGTGTAGAGAGAAAGAGAACAGATTGATTGATTGATTGATTTGAAGGCATAGCTTCTGTGACTGTAGAGTCTAGCACATCCAGAATCTGCAGAGTAGGCTATCAGGCTGGAGACCTGGTCTGCTGGCCACAGTTCCTCTTCCCCGGGGGAGGCCAGCATTTTCTTTAAGGCCTTCAACTGATTGGATGAGGCCCACCCACATTATGGAGGGTAATCTGCTGTACTCAAAGTCTACTGAGTTCAGTGTTAATCTCATCTTTAAAAAATACCTTCACGGCAACCTCTGGAATGTTTGGCCATATATCTGGACATTGTTTATTACTTCCCTGTTCCCAGAAGGTCCTGGGAGCAAGAAGTAAGAAACATTTAGAGGTTAGGCCAAGCAACAGAATGTGGTGTGAAAGGCCAGGAGACATAAAATGAGACATCACCCAATATGTTAGCATACGGCAGCTCTCCTAATCCACAGATTGGAGCTGGCAAACCTCATCCCCTTTGTCAGAGCCTCACATCCATAAGCAAGTGACAACAGAGGCTGAGTGGAGAAAAGCCCTTGTCATGCAGTCCTCCATGGCACCACAGCAATGCTGTCTTCAGAGAGATCTTTCAGAGATGAGAGGGTAGTGACGGGTAAAAGAGGTGTGATGGCCTCTGAAGAAGAAAAGAGATGTAGAATACATCTTAGAAATAGCCCACTAAAATGGTTGAGATAAAAGGTATGATTTTCCTGGAAAATCCCCAAATGAGGAATAGCTGCTTCTATGGTGGTGTTCAGTACTCAGTACATAGTACTCAGTACCTGAGCATGAATCTCCTCTAAGGAGTTAAGTTCCCAAGCACAGAAGGACTTACTCTTGAAGTCACTGTTACATCATTCCCCAATAGAATCCACTTATTTGCAGCAAAAGCTCCAGTATTTGAGGCCAAGCTGACTTAAACCTCTAATTAATTATCATAAGTTAGTTACACTCAATTTGTAGGAAAAAGACACAACTGCATGTAGTAAGAGACTTACTCAAAGCAAAGACTTGTGGGCATTTTTGTGTTCCCTGACACCTTTGCTGGTCTGTTCCCACTTGCAGACTCGCCAGCCTCTGCCCAGGACCTCCTGTCCCGGATCAAACAGGAGGAGAACCCGTGCGTGTGGGATCAGCAGGACTTGGCAGAGAGAGATATTCCAACAGACCCCAATTCAGGTGAGCATGGTGCTCTGGAATATTGGGAGGACAAGGCTGCTGAGTTTTTTATTAATATTGACTAGAGGCCTGGTGCACAAAATTTGTGCACTGGGGAGGGGATTTTCCTCAACCTGGATTGTGAGAGGGTGCAGGCCAAGCCGAGGGACCCCACTGGTGCACAATCGAGGCCTGGGAGGGACACGGGAGGTTGGCCAGCTGGGAGGGACTGCGAGAGGGCTCCAGGGCATGTCCTACCCATCTCGCTCAGTCCCAATCTGCCGTACCCCAGCAGCAAGCTAACCTACCAGTCAGAAGTCTACCCCTAATGGTCAGTGCACATCATAGCCACTGGCTGACTGTTCTACTGTCTGCCCCCTGGTGGTTGGTGTACATCATAGCGAGCGGTTGAATAGCCTTAGCATATCATTAGCATATTATGCTTTGTAAAAAAGAAAAAGACAGAATCATCGATCAGCTGCTTCCTGCATGCTCCCTACTGGGGATCAAGCTGCAACTCAGGCATGTGCTCTGACCCAGGAATCGAGCTGTGACCTTCTGGTTCATAGGTTGCTCAACCACTGAGCCACTCCAGCTGGGCTGCAACTTTGTACAGAGTTTAGAAAGTGGAAAGGGTTTTCCTAGAGGAGTCATTAATTGACAATTTACTGTGTTAATGTAACTAATACTAAAATTACTTCAGCACCAATTTTTTTTTTTTTTTAATATATTTTATTGAGTTTTTACAGAGAGGAAAGGAGAGAGATAGAGAGTTAGAAACGTCGATGAGAGAGAAACATCGACCAGCTAGCACCAATTTTTAAATAAATATAACCAAAAAGGCTTTTAAAAGTTGTGTTTATGTCTGTAAATGTATAGTTATACTTTCTGGAATTTTTCTTGAGTGAATACTAGTTAGATGTCTCCCAGGAAAACTTCTGGGGAGGGTCTAGGCATAAAGGAAAACATAAAATAATAATTGGGACGCCCTACCTGCCTTGGGCCTGTGTGTGTGTGTGTGTGTGTGTGTGTGTTGACATGTGCTTGCAGACCTGGAGAACTCCAGTGTCATCTCATTTGGTAATTATGACCCCAAAGTTTGACCCTACCCCTGCATACCAGGAAGAGAAGACCAACTCTACAGCTTTACAATGGGGAGGTTGAGAGGCTCCAGGGCAGAAGGGAAAGCCAAGCCTTCCTGATAGAGTGCAGTTCTTATGACGACCTTTGCTCACGGTTTCCCCCATCGCTGATCTTTAAGTTCCACCTCTCATCCCTCGGTCCTGTGGGCCTTCAGAGACCAGGCTGCCCTCTGGCTTGTCCTGGACCTACAGGCTGTTCTGGGGCTCAGTGGGCATAGTCAGGAGACCTGGGTTCTAATCCTGGCTCTGCCGCCACACACACTTTGGGACAAGCCTCCTCCTCCCTGACCACCGGGAAATGTAGTGAGCACAGTGATATCCCGTTTACGAAGGCAGGAGGGGGGACTGCCAGTAAATGAAACTGATACCAAAACTGCCACTTGCCCCGAGAGCTGGAGCTGCAGCCTTTGCATGTGATGGTTTTTGAGCCTTTGATGGGATGCTCAGCAGAAATGAACAGAAGCTAAGACTGCCTTCTTTCCACAAACAGAGTCTCTGATCTCAGCACATGACATTTTGTCATGGATCAAGCAGGAGGAGCAGCCGTACCCGTGGGGCCCTCGCGACTCAATGGAAGGAGAGCTGGGATTAGATTCTGGCCCCAGTAAGTGCTGCGTGCGGCGCCCCCGGGGCCCCTGCGTGTTTGTCCAGAGGGATGGCTGCTCCCTCAGCCTACCCCCTGATAAGGCAATGCTCTGTTGGGGCAGGCAGCCTTGCATCAGTCTGGACCAGAGGCAGGCCCCTTCCCTTTTGCAGGCTGGGAGGCATGTTCGTTTCCTAGGGCTGTCTTCAAGGCCCACACACTGGGTGGCTTTAAAAAACAGAAATGTGTTGTCTTACAGCTCAGGAGGCCAGGAGTCTGAAGTCAAGTGCCCACACCCTCTCTGAAAGCTTAGGGAATCCTTCCTTGCCTTGCCCAGCTTCTTGTGTTTTGGCAATCTTTGGTGTTGCTGGGCTTGTGAGTGTGTCACCCTAGTCCTCTGTCTTCACGTGGTGTCTGTGTGTTCACCAGACTCATAAGGACACAGTCATATTGGATCAGGGGCACCCTCCAGTGGGACCTCATCTTAACTAATTCCGTTTGCAAGGACCCTATGTCCAAATAAGGTTGAATTCTGAGGTCCTGGGCGTTCAGATTTTTATAGTTTTTGGTGTGGGAGAGGGAAGGGAGGTATAATTTATC
>NW_006300375.1:4869838-4872027 GCF_000327345.1 Myotis davidii
TTATCCCATAACAGAAGGGAAAGGAGAGTGGGCTGGGACAGAGCTGACAGGAGCTGATGGCTCATGTCTAGACAGCACTGGCCGGAGCCAACCCTGAGCTGGCACCCCCGTGTCACTGGTGAAGATCCTGAAGCTCTAGTAGAGAGAGGGGATTCCCCCCACCACCATCACCACCAGCAGGTTTCTGACCAAACGTCTCACTCAGTTTGGGTCTCCTGGGCATTTTTTGAAGCTCCACGTATTAACCAGTGACTTTAGGCATATGTTCATGGGGATTTAACACTCTTAGCATCAGGGTAGCGTTCCTTGCCAGACCTAGTACCGTCACCTCTTCTGGTTGATCGGAATGTTGAATCCATATCCCTGACACCCTCTAAGAGTTAAATCCATGTAAGAGCCGAGGACACAAGTCATTCCTGAAGGGCCATTTCAAACCCAGCTCAGCACATCCCACTCTCTGAGACAAACGTAATTCAGAGTGGAGGCCCTTCGGACACATGAGTGACTTCTCCAGCCTCCTCAGCTGCTTGAGGCCAGACACAGCAGTGGGTTCCGGTTGCAGGCAGAACAGAGGACAGAGAGTGAGGGGTTTTCACCGTGGTGACCGCAGCGCTGACCACAGAGCTAAGCTGGGTCAGGAAGGGAGAACAAAGGAGACAAAAGCAGCCCGGTGCTCACACTGCATTTGTGGAATCGTCAGAGTAGCATTAGGGCTGTTTTGGGTTGGGTTTCTAGGGAAACGGTCCCTGAGATGGAGGTTTAGTGTAAGTGGTTTCCTCGGGGTCCTCTGGGAAACGCCTGTGAAAGAATGAGGGGAGCAGGCTGGAGTAGAAGGAGCAGCGAGGCCACAGCCAGGATCGCAGGCATTGTCCTGGACATGCTGACTGAGGCCTGAGCATTACCTCTGCCCTGGCCACTGTCCTATGGAGAGGGCTCTTTGTTGTTTGCTGGTCAGTTGTGATTGCCATAGAGAGAACAGGCTGGGCCCTGTCTGTTTAGGGGTGACATAGAAGGAGAACGGGCTTCAGTCAGATACTGACGAGCATGGGGGTGGGAGTGTGGCAGATGTGACCTGAAAAGTCGCCTCCGGGGAGCAGATGGGTCCTGGGCAGAGGAGAGAAAGGGATGCCCACAAGAGGTGGGGGACAGGATGCAAGCTTCACCTTTATTCTTCCATGGACTGCCCCTGAGTGGGGGAGGGAGACCTCCAGGGGAAAGGATTGCCAACTGGGGGTTGGGGAGGTGATGGAGGGGAGAGAGATGAAAAGACAACAGTTTGCAGAGGGAGTAGTTCCTTAGGCGGAATCCTGGGCCAAAGGTCACTGCTCTGATGCGCAGCCTGGACTTTGTGCCTCACGGTACAGGAAAACTGGGAACTTGTCCTTGAGACACGGGGGTGCAACGAAAAAGGCATCATTGCAGGAGCAGGAACAGGCTTCCTGGGGAGGCGGGCTGGGCAGCCACTTCCACACTGGGGTATGGGGCCCAGGCACACAGGGTCAGGGTCCCGGTGGGGTCAGGGCTCAGGATGGGACTCACACCAACCCAGCTGACCAGGCTGCTGTACAAGTCGGAAGGCCGCTTGCCTGGTAGAAAGATGACTCACCTGGGAGGGTGGGTATGGTCCCACCTCCCCGCAGCCCATTCCTGTTGGCCTCTAGACAAGCTTTTCAACTTGAATAAGTTCTGGCAAATTCCCTCCAGTTGAGAGGCTCTCCTCAGGTAAGTTAGCCTTGGACATCAGAACACAATTAGTTCTGTCTTATTTCCAGGCAATTCTGCCTTAGAAGGTGACTTCCACATAGCACCACACCCAGCCCCCAGCATTCTGGATGCATTCCCTGTCCTACCTGCAAGCTACCTGCTCTCCAGCAGGTGGCTTGGGGCAGGTCAGAGGGTCAGGGAGCCCAAGAGCCATATGGAAAGTGACCTTTCGCCTTGTTCAATCCCCTCATTTTCCTAGAGAAACCGAGGCCCAGATGGCCTATGACTCCCGTGAAGCCACAGGCAAATTAGTTAAGCACCTGGGTCCCTCGCAGGGACAGTGTGGGGTCCTGGTCAGAGCACTGTCAAGGTGTCATTTCTCTGTCTCTTCCTCCCCAGGTGACAACCTGCTGCTGGTGAAGAACCCGGCCCCGGCCCAGCCGCCCCAGCCCGCTCAACCCAGCCTGCCCCCACCTCCGGTGGCC
>NW_006300375.1:4872120-4878211 GCF_000327345.1 Myotis davidii
AGTGCGGCAACTTCGGGGTGCGCAAGAGCCTCATCATCCACCACCGCAGCCACACCAAGGAGCGGCCCTACGAGTGCGCCGAGTGCGAGAAGAGCTTCAACTGCCACTCGGGCCTCATCCGGCACCAGATGACGCACCGCGGTGAGCGGCCCTACAAGTGCTCCGAGTGCGAGAAGACCTACAGCCGCAAGGAGCACCTGCAGAACCACCAGCGGCTGCACACGGGCGAGCGGCCCTTCCAGTGCGCGCTGTGCGGAAAGAGCTTCATCCGCAAGCAGAACCTGCTCAAGCACCAGCGCATCCACACGGGCGAGCGGCCCTACACGTGCGGCGAGTGCGGCAAGAGCTTCCGCTACAAGGAGTCGCTCAAGGACCACCTGCGCGTGCACAGCGGGGGCCCTGGCCTGGGCGCCCCGCGGCCCCTGCAGGCGCCGCCGGACCGAGACTAGGGCTGGGCTGGGGGAGGGACGGCAAGGGCCTGGGGGCGGCCTGACGACCCTCGATCCTGCTGTGGCTCCCAGTGCGCCTTCCCTCCCTCCACCTGGCACCCGCTGGAAATCGGGAACAGGAATTACACTCTAAACAGGGTCCCCAAGAGTTGGACAGGGGTCCCCTAGACCTGTCCAGCCTGAATGGACGGCCCAGCTCATCTCCTAGGTGGATCAAGGGGCCGGCTGAGCGGCTTCCCGCAGGGAAGGTGCCGGAGGGACAGTGAGGAGGCCAGAGGCTTCCCGCCCGCCCGCAGACACCTGGAGTGCCCATTTGGCCACTCGGGTCACAGATTGTGATCAAGGGAAGCAGCCAGGGAGTCTCGGAAGCCCGAGATCAGGAAATCAGGTCCCAAGGCTGAGACGCTGCAAGAGGAAGCAAAGGTGTGACCGAGCTGAGGGATGTGCTAAGGGATGCCACCTCCATGA
Source organism: Myotis davidii (assembly GCF_000327345.1). Lineage (NCBI taxonomy): Eukaryota > Metazoa > Chordata > Mammalia > Chiroptera > Vespertilionidae > Myotis > Myotis davidii. The sequence continues at coordinate 4,873,038 of NW_006300375.1, forward strand.
CGACAACACTGCCTCGCGTTTGAATAGCGCTTTATACTTTTTTAAACGTGTTTTCTATCCGTTATCTATTTTCACCCTTAGCCTATCCCTCTGTGGTAGGTGGGGGTAGGGTTTGCCTGACTCGGTAACCAAGGAAAGGAGGTGCAGGCCGGATGGTTTAGCCCAGATTACAGAAGAGCGGCAGAGCTGGGACCAGGGCTCCTGACCCAGCGCAGTGTCCCCACCACACACACTGCCTACCTCCCGTGTTTGAGAGACAGACCTCTCTGGCCTTGCCTCTCCTGGTCTCTCTCCCTTGCCCCTGACCCACCAAAAGTAACCAGAAGCCACCGGGACAATTCGTGGGGTTACTGGGGATGGGGAACAGATGGGCGACAGAATGCCTCAGGTTGTGCTTCCGACAGACTCTTCCCATGTGGGCACTTTTGGGGCCCAGGCCCCATCCCCCAGCCCGTCCCTCCCACCTCTAGTCCCTCAACCTGGTGCAACCCATCTTGTTACTACACAGTAGTGACCCGGCCCTCCAGAGGCAGCTGGTGCCCTGGGTCAGAGCTCACCCTGATGATTTATTCCAGTTTCCCCAGAGCCAAAGGGTGAGAGCAAGGCTCATGCTGCAGGGGCCGCCATCGAGGAAGTGAATCTCTTCCCAGGAGGGCCAGGCAGTGGGTGCTAGAGGCCGAGAGCCTCAGTCTCTCTCCTGCCCTGAGCCTCCCAACCGGTGCTATCTGTTAACTGACCATGCTCACGGACATGGACGTGGACACAGACCTCCTCTGCTCCAGACCCTGCAGGCGCCTCAGGAGGCGCCCAGAGGACTCCCTTGTGTTGGTGCAATGCTCCATGGTCCTGAGGGGCCGCCGTCTCCATTTCTGCGTCTTGCATGGCCAGGCACTGGGGTGGGGTGGCATGCCCCAGGACCCTTGTTTGTGTTGAGAATGACTTTTCCTGCGCCGCCCATCCACCCCACTTCTCTCCCATCCGGGAGCACAGTGGGCAGCCTGCTCCTGGCACCACATTTGTGAGCGCTCTGCTTCCTCCCTCACCTGCACCGCTTGGCTTTCCTCAGACCCCTGTTTGCCATGCAAAGGGAATTCTTGAAATTAAATAAAAGGTGTCCAGATTGCAGACTGCATGTTCACAGGGCCGAGGGTTCTGCATTGTGGCTTCAGACAGGAAAGCCTCCATGCGACTGGAACCCAACTGGGATTTTTCTCCATTCTTCTTGGAGGAGGCAAACCTTAAAACTAGTTGAGAAATTAAGCAGACAAATTCAGTGGAGTTTTATTAGAGCAGAAGGGACCCTCTAAAACGGTTTTTTTGTGGGGAGGGAGCAGTGTTCTGCTTTTCAAAGGCATATGCAGAAAATCAAGGTTTTCATAATCTAAATAATTGGAAATGAGACCTTTTTTTGGCTATTAAGAGTACAAAGATAGGGAGAGATCACTATTGAGTGATCAATATACTCAAGTGTATATTTTGCCCTCAAGGAGCTGATTCCCAAAGAGGTTTCGTGACTAAATTAGGGGGCAGAAAGTTAGTATTTGGTTCCTTCATCCTAGTCTGGTAGCTCCTGGGGCACCAAGAGCCCCTCAGCTAGGAGTCACCCCTGCCTCCAACGCTGGCCCCAGGAGAGTCCGATAGTGAGCTCTGCCCCCGCGCTATCCAAGGTGATGCCACTCAAGATGGACCCTGCCATCCACTTTCTGAAGGGCCTGCTCTGGGTGGATTTTTATTCTCCATCTGATAGTGTGTTAATTAAAATTAACTTTTAATTTAAAAACTAATGTGCACAGTAAAAATTCAAGTGGTTAAAAAAAAGACAGTCCTCACTCGAGCATATATTTTTATCGCTTTTTAGAGAGCGGAAGGGAGAGGAACATCAATCATTTTCCTGCCTGATCCCCTGTTGAAAAGCATCCACAGCTAAGAGCTTTTTTTTTTTTTTAATATATTTTTATTGATTTCAGGGAACGGAGAGATAGAAACATGAAAGATGAGAGAGAATCATTGATTGGCTGCCTCCTGCATGCCACTCACTAGGGTTGGGGCCCACAATCTGGACATGTGCCCTGACCAGGAATGGAACTGTGACCTCCTGGTTCATAGGTCAATGCTCAACCACAACCACACTGGCTGGGCAAGAGCTTTTTAAAAATATCTTCACCCAAAGATGTTTTCATTTCTTTCTTTCTTTCTTTCTTTTTTTTTTGGAGAGAGAGGATGAGAAACATCAACTGCTTGCTTCCTGTACCTGCGCTGACCAGGGATCGAACCCACGACCCTCTGATGTACAGGATGACGCTCCAAACAACTGAGCCACCTGGCTAAGCTACTAAGAGCTTCTTGTATGTCCTTCCAGAACTGGAGAAGTCCCCAACGGGAATGAGGTGACAGGCCCAGAGGAATGGAGAAGTGCTAAGCTGACAAAATTGTCAGATGTCCTCTGCACACGTACACAGCAGGCTGGTGGAGCTTGAGCCAAGCGTATTCTGCTAGGATTCTCACTGACCTCCAGCCTAGTGAGCATGCTCCCCAGCACTGTTTTTGTTTTAGAGAGAAGGTACACAAAGGATATGGTGCCTGCCACGTAGAGACTAGGATAGTAAGGGGAACAGAATAGAAAGGGTCTCTACTAAGTGGAATAAAGCTGTGGCCTGTAAACTTTCTTGGATAAAAAGTGTTTGGGCATATATATGCTAATACATATACTATAAGTCACACTTGCAATAGAAAATTTAAAGGTCAAGGTAAATATTTTAAAGCATTTTAAACTATTATTTGTAATTCAAAGAATATTTCTGTCACTAAAAATGGGGGTGTGAGTGAGATATTCAAGGCCACATTCAGCTCTGGGTGTGTGTTATGTATTTATTGATTTCTAGAGAAAAACATCGATTTGTTGTTCCACTTATTTATCCATTCATTGGTTGATTCTTGTATGTGCTCTCATCAGGGATCAAACCCACAACCTTGGGGTATCAGGAGGGCACTTTAACCAGTGAGCTACCCGCCCAGGGTCTCTGCATGTTTCAATCATTCTATAGATGACAGGATATGAGTATACTGATTTCTCTGATAACATTACCACCAATGGGAATAATTGTGAACCTAATTTTAAAGTTTGACAGTTGCTCTTTGAGCCTGCCTGCTCTCGCTCTCCTGAGAGTGTACTTTCACTTTAATAAATCTTGCCACTGCCGCTTGAACTCCTAAAAAAAAGTTTATTCAAAGGCATGTGTCAAGATCTGTGTGTCATTGGGAAAGGACAAATGGGTGGCTTCTCAGAGTCAGCAAGGAGACATTTATCTTGGTGAATTCTAGCACCTTGACAAAGCAAAGACAAAACAAAATGAGAAGTTGCCTGTTATTGAGTGCTTACTCTATACCAGGCCTTCAGCTACATAAGCATTTTACTTACACAATGTCATTTATTTTAACCCCATTAAAAACCCTTGGATATGGTTTTCATATCCTCATGGAGAAGACACTGAGGCAGAGTGAGCATGAACCACACCACTTGGTGAGTGAAGGAGCCAGGACACGCATAATAGCAATCGTGAGCGCATCCTGAGCTCTTACTTTGACAGGTTGCACTGTAAGCATCTGACTTGAACTAACTCATTTATTCTGCACAACAGCTCTCAGATGCGTGCTATTATTTCCTACTAATAATGAGGAATTGGAGGTGCCAAGAAGTTAATGACTTGCCCAAAGTCCACATGTAGTAAGTGGGGGTGCTGGTCTCACTCGTTGGCCCCACTTTCTAACTCCCTGCACTACCATCTCCAAAAGCCCATGACACTGCAAAATAGTGCCTGGTGCTTCCTCCCTTGCACACTGGAAATTTGATCTAAATATTCTTCCAGAGTTCCAGGCTCAGTCAGGGATGCTGAATCATGCTGACTCTCAAGAGACTGACTGATGGATAAGCCAGAGTATCAGTTTAATAATTTCCAAGGGTGCATCAGCCTGACCTGCCTGTTGTCTCCCAATACACACGGACCTGCATCAGCATAAGGTTGCCTGGTGGACATAGAAACGGAATGGAGTTTGAGTTCTATACCTGGATCGCTTAATGACCTCAGTATTCTATGTCCTGATATGTCCATCTCCACAATCTCTGCACATTTTCTGTATCTGCAGTAAGTTTTTGTTGGCCAGAGAGAGTAGATCAAACCCTGGATATATCTCAATGGCTGACTAGTTTCCTCCACATGGCCCCTTCTTTAAATAGATCAATGATTCAATCAGTCTGTCAAAGTGGTTGCCCTGGACATCATGCCTTCTCTTGGGGGTGACTTTTCCTAGCCTTGCTCTCTGATTTGCTATTAAATCACCCAAAAATATTTATGAGCACGTCTATGAGCAAATAGAAGTACCGAGGAGGGAGAGACATTTTAGTGAATTACCATATAAACAAATGAAAAAAAATGAGGTGATTTTGGATTGTGATAAATGCTATGATCAATGTTTGGAGGAAGATAACTAGACTGAGGATTGGGAAAGAGGAAGATATAGGGAATGTCTCTCTGAAGAGGTGAAGTCTGACCCGAGCCCTGCATGCCAAGAAGGACTTGGCCATGTGAACATAGAGTTTAGTTCTCAGGGGAAGCATTTCATGTCTATCATTGGAAGTGGAAGTTCATTGCAAGTCTCTGCAGAGACAATGTGGCACAAATTAGGCAAATATGGCTGCAAAACTCCACACGCATCATTTCACATGCAGCATGTGCACTGGATTACATATTTGATATCAGGGCTAGCTTGGGGTTTCCAAGGCATGTGATTACTATAATGAATAGGCTACGGTGGGTTGGCCTTGGCACCTGACCCCACCTTGTTGAGATGGGAAGTGTGCTTCTAGCTGCTAAAAAGCAAAATTTTGGGATACAACCGCTTGCCATTTGGGACCATAGCTCTTTTCCCCAACTAGATTACATGTTCTTCTCTCAGAACAAAGTCTGAGTTTTATACATTTTGGAATATCGCAAAGCACCTAGCAGAGTTCTGGGCACGTAAAATAAGAAAAACCAAGTCCGCTGGGTTTGCCTTAACTTTGGAACCTGCACTTGACTTGGAGGGACCAAGTCCTCCGCGCGGAGCTGCTCTTCGCCCTCCGGCCGCGCGGGGGCGCAATGGGAATCCCGCGCGCCGAGCACGAGCGGCTGGAGCCG
>NW_006300375.1:4878508-4879063 GCF_000327345.1 Myotis davidii
GCAGCCGCAGGTTGAAGGCGGGCTGGGCTGCCGCTCCCGGGGGACAGGTGTCAGCTCGCCGCTAGTTGCCCGGGTTGGTGGGTGAGGCTGGGGGGTCCCCCCCGAGCCCGCCCTCCGCAGGACTCGGGGCTCGGGGAGAGGAGAGTCCTGGGCTCGGAGGCAAGAAACTGCTTCCAGCCGCAACTCGGCTCCCACCCCCCCAGGGCCGGGCCTCCGTTTTCTTCCTAAATTGTGTTGGACTAGTTGCTGGATAGTCTCTAGGGTTCCTGCCAGCTCTGACATTCGCTTGTTATTCGAAAGTAGTGGTGGATTTGATCATGCGAGAGGATGTGCGATGGAAAGGGCAGATGGAATTTAATTGGTTTATTTTATTTTGTTTTTTGATTTAGAGAGAAAGAGCAAGCGAAACATCGATTTGTTGTTCCGCTTATTTATGCATTCATTGGTTGCTTCTTGTGTGTGTGCCCTGATGGGCGATCGAACCGGCAACCTTGGCATATCCGGACGACACCCGGCCAGGGCTGGAATTTAATTTTTTTTTTATTATTGATTTTT
>NW_006300375.1:4879233-4891006 GCF_000327345.1 Myotis davidii
CTCACCCGAGGATATGTTTTTATTGATTTTAGAGAGGAAGGGAGAGAGAGGGGGCGGGAGAAAGAGAAACATCGATCGCTGCCTCCCATCTGCGCCCCAAGCATTTCGTGGTCTAGAAACACTTTCAGAATCATATGAGATCTCGTGAGAATTGAGGGCTAGCAAGATGCACTGTATTTGGTTCTTTTTTTATTTTTTTAATCCTCACCCGAGGATATGTTTTTATTAATTTTACAGAGAGGGGAAGGGAGAGAGGCGAGTAGAGCAGCGGTGGTCAGGGCTGTTTGATTCTTGCAGGAAGGGGGTGAGAACTAAGGGGGAAGGATTGGCAGGCTTGCAGAGCAGTGTTTGCTCTCAAGGAAGCTGAAGTTGAACTATGAAGACAAGACACAAATGTTTACAGCATTTGCCTCATCTGACTCCTTTAACTAAGGTGAAACAGTCAGAGACAGCTTTTCCTCAAGACCAGATTAGTAGTGAAGCAGGGCAGGAGGACAGGTGTACTAACGGCCAGAGTGCTTCCTGGCTGGTCAGTGCACAGCGACTTGCGTGGCATCAGCAGGTCTTGTTAAAAGGAAAGCCTTAAAGATCCTCCAAAATTCAAAACTACGCTCTAAGTAACTTATGGATCTGTCGTTGTAGAATGTATTTAAATTGTCCTTCGGCATATTCCTATTCTCAGGCATTTTCTCTTCAGATGAGGATTCTGTACCTCTCATTTCACAGTGTGGCCAAGTAGGTACCATGATGAAAACAACTAAAAATGCTGGGCGGGGGGGGGCGGAGAGGGAGGGGGGGACGACACAAATATACTTGATGTTTATGTTAGTAAAGAATACTTGGAGCCCAAAATCCAGGGGAAAGAGGGAGCTCTTAAGAGGTAAGGAGAGTTCTGAAACCAACTTTGAGGGCTTTTGCTGAACATTCATCTGTGGTGGTTATGACCTCAAGGGGCCTGGAAAATAGAAGATGAAACTCAAAGCCTAAGGTGAGAGTCCCCAGGAAGCCTCCTGCCTGAATCCCATAAAGCTGAGACTCCAAAGGGCAAAGGGCAACATTCACGAACTAAAAGCTCTTACCCCCAGGTGATTGCCGAGAAAGTTACATATGTCAAACCTTGGTGCCTAGAGATGGGTGCAAGATGGCTCTTGAAAATTGATGACTCTTAGATGGTTTTATTGCCTGAATTTATATGACCTGGATGGTCCAAGAAACTGCAAGCAGAGAATTTAATTTAAAGTAGAACCTCCAGCTGTCTGACAAAAATAAACATGAATTGCCCTAGCTGGTTTGGCTCAGTGGATAGAGAGCATCGACCTGCAGACCGGTTCGATTCTGGTCAAGGGCACATGCCCAGGTTGCGGGCTCAGTCCCCAGTAGGGGATGTGCAAGAGGCAGCCCATCAATGATTCTCTCTCATCATGTGTTTATCTCTCCTCCCTTCCTCTTTAAAATCAATTACAATATATTTTAAAAGAAAAAAAGGAGGGGGAATAACAGAATAAGGAAAAAATCATCTAAAGGAGGCAAGAAAGAAGATGAAAGATGGGATAAATCACACAGAAAAGGTACAAAATAAATATACATCAATAATTAGAATAAATGTAAATGGACTGAATGATCTAGTTAAAAGAAAAAAGATGGACTGGATGAGGGAAATTCAACTGTATGGTTTATAACATACAATACAGGATAAAGCTGTGGAAATGACTGAATATGAAAGGATAGGAAATCATATACCAGGTTAATACTAATCAAAAGAAAATTGGCCCTTGTTGGTGTGGATCAGTGATTAGAGCATTGACCCTCAATCCGAAGGGGCACATACTGGGTTGCAGGTTCCCTGCCCCAATTGTAGCGAGTGCAGGAGGCAACCAATTGATGTGGCTCTCTCACATTGATGTTTCTCTCCTCTCCTCCCCTCCCTCCACCCTTCCACTTTCTAAAATCAAATGGAAAAAATATTAACCAGAGAGAATTAACCAAAAAAAAGGAAGAGGGAGGAAGGCAATTGGCTTAACTATATTAATATTGCTAGAGATAGAGGACTAGTACTATTTTTATAATGGTAAAAGACTCAATTGACTAGCTTGATATGACATTTCTAGTGCTATATGCACCTAATTATGTAGCCTCAAAATATATAAAACAAAAGTTGATAGAACAAGGAAAATTCACTACCATAGTAGAAGATTTTGATATTGCCTTATTATTTTATCAAGCAGGAAACAATTAGTGAGGGTGTAATATCTCCAAAGAACTTTCTGAGATAGTGGAAATATTCTGCCTACACTGCTCAGTGCAGTAGCTACAAGATACATGTGGCTATTGAGCACTTAAAATGTAGCTAGTATGACTGAGGAACTTGCATTTTTAATTTAATTTCAATTAATTTAACTTTAAACAGCCACATGTTTCTAGTGGCTATTTCAGTAGACAGGACATATAGAGAGGATATGATTAATTTTTCCCATATATCTACCCCATATATGTAATTTTGATGTATAGAGAGATTGATGAAGAGAAAAGAAAGAAGGCATAAAGCCCTATTACTGCCCTGGCCGGTGTAGCTCAGTTGGTTGAGCGGTGTCTCATGCACCAGAAAGATACAGGTTCGATTGCCAGTCAAGGGCACATGCTTGGGTTGCGGGCTAGCTCCCCAGTGGAGGCTGTGCAGGAGGCAGCCGATTGATGTTGCGCTCTCATATTGATTTTTTTCTCTCCCTCTCCCTTCCTCTCGCTAAAAATCAATAAAGTATTTTTTTTTAAAGTGGTGGTGGTGGAGGGATTGAACAAAAAGAAAAAGGAGCTTATGGACACGGACAACAGAGTGGCGATTGCAAGGTGGTGGGGGTGGGGGTGGGAGAGGGATAAATGGTGAAGGAAAAAATAATAAAAGAAAGAAAAAAATAAAAACAAAACCCTGTTAGTAATGAAAGTGTGTTCTGGTGCTGACCGTGGGAGGGGCTGGGACCTTAGGTAGGGCTGTATGCAGAATGTCACCATGCGCCCTCTGTGAGTGGCTTGGGGTGCCTCAGATGGTCCCAGTGCCTGCTTGCCTGTTATTTGCTCCAGGTGACACACACTCCCTGCCAAACCCTCATTTAATTGCAGATTCACGAGCAAGATAGATGTTGTTGTCCTAAGCCTCTAAATTTTGGGATTTGAGGATTGGAACAGGTACCTGGGAAATATGCTCAAATATTGAAAGACATCAAAAATACTTTTAAAAAGGAGTGTATCATATGTGCATGGATTGAAACATTTCATCCTAAAGATGTCACTTTTCAAATTTACCTATGGATTTGAGGCAGCTCCAAACAAAATCTCTAAAGATATTTTTTGTGTGAAATTTTTCAAATTTGTAGAATATCAACAGGCCTAAAATAGTCAATATACTCCTGTAAAACAAGGAGGTAGGACTTTCCTTACCAGATATCAATAATTATCAAAAAGCTATGGCCATTAAGATGGCAATATTGACAAAGTGATAGAAAAATTGACCCGTAGAACAGAATAGGGAAGCCAGAAACAAACATATGTAAGAAAACTTGACTTATGACAGAGATAGCAGTTCAGATCAGTGGGTAAATGATGGATTTTTCATTATGTAGTGTTAGGTCTGTTGATTTCCCATATGAAAATTGAGTCTTGCACCGTATACAAATATCAGTTCTAGTTGAGGTAAATACTTAAATGAGAAAATCAAAACTATAAAGTATTTAGAAGACTATTGTGGGTTCTAGATTTCTGTTTTACAACTTTTGACACAAAAGTTCAAACCATAAAAGTATTAATACTGATAACATTCAGCTCCATTAAAGTTAAAGACTTTTGATCAAATAATACTGAAGAGGGTAAAAAAATAAAATAAAAAGTACAAATAAAGAGAAGATATTTGCAACATATATAACTGATAAAGATTAGTGTCCAGAAGTTACAGTGAAATCCGAGGGGACGTAAAAGAAAAGTCAGATAACCCAAAAGTAAGTGGGCAAGACTTTAGCAGGTAGTTCACTAAAGAGGACATTGAATGGCCTGTAAACACATTTCTTCTCAATGTCTTGGTCTCAATGTCTTCATTGTGGTGAGAGAAGCAGCCTTGAACAAAGTGTGCCACATAAAAGGAGATGAGTCTTGCGGGCTTAGGGCTGACATGTGAACCTGCAGTAGGACAGCGGGGCTAAGAGGACAGCTTCAAGAGGACTCCCCAAGTATTGGTCTTAGTCATGTTGAGCTTCAGCCACAGTGATTTTCCTCTTGTCAAGGACAGACCATAAAAATGAGAAGTATAAGAAGAACGTCAGAGGACTTTGATCATTTCACTGAATGATTATGAAGAATTTGTTCACTTATACTGGCTGCCAGGGTGCACAGATGAATGAGTTGAGTCTTGTAGGTCCTGCTAAAGGAACCTTAAGGGGCTGCTGAAAGGTTTCAGCAAAGGGGACCTGATCAACTATGAAGTCTGGCAGGAATGTGGAGACAGGAGTAGATGTAAATAATATCACAGCAAAACATCACAAATAGCCCAAAATATCAAAACAGAAATTGGTTTAAAAAATGAATCCTGACACAGAAAAGTGTTAGACAATATGCTATGTATGAGACGCAGGTAACAAAACATGTGCAGTATGATTTCAATTTCATTGACCAAAAAAAGATGAAAAAAAACCTTATAGGAAATACACCAATATTCTAACAACATATATTACATAATCCTTTCCTCCTTCCTTCCTTCCTTCTCTCTATTTTTCCATACTTTTTATTATATGTGTACAATTTGCAGTATCAGAATACAAAAGAGCAAACTTTTTAAATTAAAGAGTAGCAGCCAGGTACTCGTTAGGAGTCTGCCGGACTCTGCTTGGTGTTGGGAAGTGGCGCTGACTGACCGACCTGTCTGGCTCTCCAGCACAGGAGGAAGCGCCGCGCCACACCCTTGGCCTCTCCCTCGCCGCCCCCACAAGAGACGGAGGCCGAAGAGATGTCACTCCAGTCAGTGATGGCCGCCCTCCAGGCCGTGGAGAAGAAGATGGAGGCCCAGGCCGCCCAGCTGCAGAGCCTGGAGAGACGCATGGAGACAGCCGAGAAGAAGCTGGCCGATTTTGAGAAGACGGCCGTGGAGTTCGGGAACCAGCTGGAGGGCAAGTGGGCCGTGCTGGGGACCCTGCTGCAGGAGTACGGGCTGCTGCAGCGGCGGATGGAGAACATGGAGAACCTGCTGAGGAACAGGAACTTCTGGGTCCTGCGGCTGCCCCCGGGCAGCACAGGGGAGGCCCCCAAGGTAGTCCTTTTATTTGAGATTCTCAGTAGGTGGCTTTTCCCTAATGGCTGAGACAGGAAGCACTCACTGTATAACATTTGCGATTTCAGATGCCCAGGCCACTCGAGAATGATGGCGTCTGCTTCTCGGAGCAGGAGTGGGAGAATCTGGAGGACTGGCAGAAGGAGCTGTACAGAAATGTGATGATGAGCAACTATGAGACGCTAGTCTCTCTGAGTAAGCAGCCCTTTCCACCCAGACATCCCACAATTCCTGGCCTGTGCTGAGTGGAAAAATGGGAGTCTCCAGGACATTAGGAAAGGTCATAGTGTCATGCCTTTCTTCTCTGTGGTCACATTGTCAGATCTTGATAATATTTACTAATAGATAAGAGGTCATGATATGCATTATAGTATAACATGGCTAGGGTTCCTCATGCTATTTTTTTTTCTTAATATATTTTTATTGATTTCCGAGAAGAAAGGAGATGGAGAGACAGAAACATCAACAATGAAAGATAATCACTGATGGGCCACCTCCTGCACACCCCCACCACGGACCTAGCCCGCACCCTGGGAATCGAACTGTGACCTCCTGGTTCACAGGTCAACGCTTAACCACCAAGCCACGCTGGCCAGGCCCTCGTGATATTTCCAGTGCTTAAGACTATTTGATAAGGAATCCTTTGTTACCGGGGATGAGACAGGCAGTACAGGCTAACCAAAAATTGTCCTGGGCACTTGGCTGGAATCACAGCCAGTTGTGGTCTCGGTGTTTATTTTGTGTTGATGAGAAGTACTGCTTAATAGATACAGATCTTGATATACAAAATGTTAGTTATTACATTATAAATGCATTTTGTTTGGTAGACAAAATGCTTGACAGTCTAACAGGTTCATGGAAGGTTCTCAAGAAGGCCACCGGGACTGGAGCAGAGTGGAGGGGGCAGGAAAGTAGCAAATGGGTCAGAAAGGTTACTGTGACCTCACTGGGTCATGTGTTGCTTGTGGCCAATGCCTTATCTGTCACAGGTGGGGGATAAGTGCCTGCCATTTCGCAGTGGCATTGGTGGAATGAGTGATGGGCTCCTGTGCCTGCCTGCTGAGCCACAGGGGACTGATGGAGGGGTACCGAGGGCGCAGTTAGCTGAATACATCATTCCAATGGGCCATAATTTTCTAATTGTCCCAAACTACTAGGGGAAAGTGACAGAAACAGTACTTTGAAGATTTAATATTGACTCCTTGACATTGGTCACCTCGTTCATCAGCAAATGACTAGTGTGCAATGAGAGTTTACTCTCCTGGGTGCTCTTTCCAACCCAGAGGTCCTTGGCCAGCCAGAAGGAGAAGCGGAGTTGGGTACAGAGATGCTGGGAGACTTGGAGGAGGAAGGCCTTGGTGGTGTCCATCCAGGTGAGTGGCTCCAGAATATTCCATTCCCCTCCCCACTCCCTGCAGTCTGTAGTGAGCTTTCCCACTGCTAAACTGCCAAACATTGATCATTAGTAGCCTCATGTGGCATTTACTTATTCTAGATTCTTTTATGATTATCATTAGCTCACCTATTATGTGTGTCTGAACTCCTTACTGCTATTTGGAATCCTTGAGATTCATGACCATATCAGACTTCTTCGTGTCCTACACAGGAGAGTACATAACAGACTTTAGTCAAAACCCACAGGGCATTGAGGATAGGGTTGCTCACAGCATCAGGAGTGAAGCTGACTGGGTGAGAGACAGGAAAAGCATTTATAAGCCAGGTAATTCGGGGAGAATGTGCAGGAAGAACAGCTGGATACATGAACTTTTAAGCTATCGGTTTAGTTGTGTGTGTGTGTTTTTAATCTTATTTTTATTACTTTAACACTCCTAACTAAGTATAGTTTTTCAGTATATTTAGCCATTTTTCAGAGATTGAATGTAATTTGTGGACAAACTTAGAAAAACTATTGTTTATAACATTGTTCTATAAGAAGAATATATTCAGATTTCCCACCCACATGTCTCTACCTGAGTATAGGTTTCCCTTTCCAGGTTTTGGAACCCAGTCAGTCTCTAATTCCCTTGATCCTTTGATTTGAGCCCTTCTGGGATTCACATATGTTTAGTTCCAAAGAAACCAAAGGTGCTATAATGTGATCTTTTTTTGTTGGTTTTCTTTGTTTTGGCATCAGAAGGGGTTGTGATTAAGCAGGAGGTAGAGTACCCGCCGGAACGCTCTGAGGATCTTCCGGGAGAGCTCTCAGGCCCCGCGGAAGAGCCGGCTTTCCTGGGCCCGGAGCAGACTGAGCTCTGGAACACTCAGGGCGGCTCTGTCCTCTTGGAACCAGGGGCCGGGGACGCTAATCTAGAGGAGCCCACTGAGGGCAGCAGAGACCCTGGCAGTGACAGAAATCTGGACTGCCCCCCGAAGCAGAAATCTAATAGGCCGGTGCAACTGGCTCCGGAATGTAATCCGGCCCTGAAGCTGAATAGGGAAGATTTCGGCCCCTACGATTGTCCTGAGTGTGAGCTCAGCTTCCGCTGTGAGCAGCAGCTGGCCTATCTGCGGGCCCACCCATCGTGGGAGTCTTCCACCACCTCGGAGCCAGAGGAGGGTCTTAGGTCCAGGCCGCTGCTGAAGCCCCCGTCCAAGAAGGGGAAGCAGCATCAGTGCGACGTGTGCATGAGGAGCTTCAGCAGCAAGGTGAACCTGGCGAACCACCAGCGCTGCCATTTGCAGGAGGGGCCCAGTGGTGGCCAGCGTGTCCAGGAGAGGTTCTCGCCCAACAGCCTGGTTGCCCTGCCAGGCCACATCCCCTGGAGGAAAAGCCGGAGTTGCCTCATCTGTGGTTACTGTGGCAAGAGCTTCAGCCACCCATCAGATCTGGTGCGGCACCAGCGCATCCACACGGGTGAGCGGCCCTACACCTGCCCCGAGTGTGAGCGGAGCTTCGTGCAGAAGCAGCACCTCCTGCAGCACCAGAAGATCCACCAGCGGGAGCGTGGCACGCTGGCCTCAGAGCCAGGCAGGCCCAACGGCCTGCTCTAAGGGTGCCAGCCCCCCGCCTGTCCGGGGGGGCTGAGGGGGCTGGCATTGGTCCCCCGAAGAGACACTGTGCAGAGTCAGGGACTGACTTCTTCCTTGGGGGTGTCATTTTGATTTGCCTAACTTTGGCCAAGCAGCAGGCCGAGCCCAAGTCCTCAGAACTGTGTGGAGGAGGGCGGGGCCAGGCCTGTCCCTGCTGTCCACCCTGCTGCTGTGTTTGCCGTGTCTGGCACCTTCGAGTCTCGGGTTTTCCCGTCCATGCTGATACTTGTGCACGGGGGTTGGTTTGAGGGTCTGTCCCAGGGTTTCAGGTCTTCCCACGGGTGGAGTCGGGCCAAAGGAATGAGCAGGTGTGCAGGAGAGCTCTGGGAAGCATAACCCTCCGTTTTCTCTTCTGTTGTAGCCTCCTTGTTAATAACAAGTAGAAGTAATTTAAATGAACTGCTCACCTTGCTCTGAAGAACCTTTTTGGAATTAGATTTTAGCTGATTTAAAGAAAATATGGCCTGACACTTGGTTTTTAAACTTCCCAAGTTGTGGAAGTTGTTCCTAACACGGGGACTGCTGCCATCTGGGCGGGGATTGTTTCTGGGCCTCCTTTAGCCTGCCCACACTTAGGCCAGTGATCAGGGTGCATAACGCGGGCTCCCTGTTGTGAGGGGACTTAGCACTCTCGGATGGGGCTCACTGAATCAAAAGGACCAAGGGGGAGAGAGCAGTGGGAGTGGACCCCAAAGCCCCCATGAGAATGAGGAGTCTGGGAAAGGAGCCGAGAGTACGGAGCTGCTTCCTCCCAGGAGTTCGGTGCTTGGGTTTCTCGCCACAGCTCGCTTCCTCTTCCATCTGCGTCCTTGCTGGGTTCTGCAGCCTCACAGGGTAGACGGCTCCTTTGTTACTTAAGGTTGTTCAGCTTGTATCAGCTTGTATTTGAGTTTGTTCCTGTTAGACCAGTTGTTCCTTGAGGTTGTTCAAATGACACACTTTCCCAGTTAGTTCTGGGATTGACTGTTCCAGAGATGACGGAGAGAAAGCACGTGGGTGCTTGTCTCCCAAGAGTGTTGAGTGCCTGCTGCACTGCTGTTGGGAGTGGGCCCCTGGGTCCTGTGTGAGTGTCCCCTTTGATGACTTGGCAGTTGCTTAGAATAAAACTTGCTACTGGCAAAAAAAATGTGCTCATGTTGGGTGTTTTTCTTCAGTTGTCAAGAAGACCCTCCTAGGAGCAAGGTGGAGGAGGTGCCTGACCTGGAGCAGCGACAGGGCTGACTTAAACCTAGATTTGCAGACGAGAAGAGGGTGTGTGTGGGACCCTGTTGGTGGACGCCGGGGGCTGCAGACAGTCTGAATGTCAGTTGTTGGAAGGCAGTAGGTAGAGGAGGCAGGTGCACCAGGGAGTACTGGGTAGCAGTTGGAAATATTGACTTCAGTATACATGTAGTCATATGGATTGATCTTAAAAATATAATGTTGAGTGGAAAAATACAAGAAATTGAGATATATAACAATACCATTTATGTAAATTAAAATGCATGTACACAAAACAGAACACATAGAAATAAAAAATTACACATTAAAGGCACCTCAGTGCTTTGGCCAGGGAGCTCAGTGGTTAGAGTGTCCGCCGGCACAGTGGACAAGAGAGAGGAACAAGATTGACAAGGTATAAAAAAAAAAAATTGACAAGGTATAGTCAACAGCACGAGATGCTTTTTGAAGGCAGGAACCATGTCTTAATCGTATCTGGACTCCCCAGCTCTGAGAACAGGGACTTTGCACAAAGGTGCGCAACACACATTTGGGAACACCAGCATTGTCTGCACAGGGTTGGCTTCGAGGAGGAAGGGGGTTGGTGACATTTTTGGTCTCCCTCTACTAATAATTTCCCTCGGAAGTTTTACATACTTGGGTGGGGCCACTTTAAAAACTGATACTTTTTCCAAGTAAGGTGCAGCCCTGGAATTTGGGGCCAGGTTAGGAGTGTGGCTTTGAAGCAACAAGGGATCAAATCAGTATATGGCATTGTTCATTGTGGAATTCCTTGTTGAAGTAATGCATTGTAACAGACAATTTGCAAATGAGTGCTGAAGGCATTAAGAGGCTCCCTAGTGTGGACCCTAAGAAGAAAGATTCATTTGATGTGAGCCTCGAGAAGGAATTTATCTGCTGAGATGGGCTTCCCCGGGGCCCAACCGAGGGCCCAACTTTTTTAAATAATAAGAGCCTAGCTGCCATTTGCTGATGGGCTCCTCACGAATGCTGTGTACCAGGGAGAACCTCAGACTGAACTCTCAGTGCCCGTACTGTTCCCTGCTTGTTCGTACTACCTGAGTCAACCTGGTTTCGTCTTCTACCAACGGACTGAGAACTGCCCTGTCCTATCAGAACTGCACAATTTTGATACCTCACATAAGAAGGACCTAATTGAGAACCTCAGTGGGAACTTTCACTATAAAAACAGCCTTCATGCCCTAGCTGGTTTGGCTCAGTGGATAGAGCATTGGCCTGTGGACTAAAGGGTCCCGGGTTCCATTCTAGTCAAGGGCACATGCCCGGGTTGCGGGCTCGATCCCCAATAGGGGGCATGCAAAAGGCAGCCAATTGATTCATTCTCATCATTGATGTTTCTATTTCTCCCTCTCTCTCCCTCTCTCAAATCAATAAAAATATATTTTAAATAAATAAATAAATAATGAAGACAGGATGGCTTGTAAACATAAAGTCCCAGTGGGGTTCAACTGGTCATCTTCCCTCTCTTTGTCTAGAGACCTGGGTAACAGCTTGCCAGCTCCTAATATCGAAAAATGGGTATCAAAATGTGCAGGTTCATCACAGAAGAATAGCACTTTGTAGCAATTTAAATTGGGTTAATGGTAGTTCACTGCATAGAGCTCTAAATACACCTGAAGTACTAGGAATGCACATTTCTTAGTGATCCCACATTATTTTACCCTTATGCGTCCTACTCCCTGAGGCTCTCGTGTGTACCTCACCATTGCTTCTTAGTCAACAATCTGAAAACCAAATCGTTTCATTTCCTGCCGTGGAAAGGTCCCTCGTGTTCCCAGTGCCGGCTCTGAAACCTGAGTCAGCACCAGCCTCTCTCCCATCTCCCATATCCGATCCGTTTTCTTGTCAGGACAGATCGTATCTGTACTGTCTCTGGAGTTCATCTGCTATTGCTCTACTTATTCTTATCGTTTTCTCCCAAACTATTAGAGCATCCTATTAAGTTCCTCCCAAAGTCTTCCTTTGTCATCACCATTATTCAGTCACTTGTATCTTCCTAGAATACAAGGCAGATTGACTCTCCCCGTCTCAGCCAAGTCCATGGCTACCCTTTGCCTATAACACAGAGGCCAAGTATCTCCGCCTGGCTAAGGTAAACACCATCACCCCGCATTTAAAGACCTTTGAAATCTGATATCAACTGTCTTTTCTGTTTCATCTTCTCTCTATTCCTCCTTGCTCTCCAAGCCAAAT
>NW_006300375.1:4891140-4908205 GCF_000327345.1 Myotis davidii
AGAGTTTGTGGGCTTGTTGGACAAAGTTATTAAAATGAATGGGAAATGCAGAAAGGTAGAAAATAAAAATTTATACTGCATACAGCATGTTTCATTTTATATTCAGTGATTAACTCTGGTTTTCCACAGTAAGGCTCTTTTAAAATAAGGAAACAGGTCCCTTATTGAGTGGTTTATTCAAATGCCTCAGGGCCTGAATTAGTGGTGGATTTACTTTTGCTGCAAGCCCAGCCTGGAGCCAGAGCTGTGAAGATTCCAGATGATAGCTGACATGCAAGGGAAGACTGGGCGTTGTCAACCTAAGAAATGTTTAAACCTGTAGAGAATTTTTATGAGTGTATTTGAGCCAAACTGACAATTGCCAGAAAGCAAAATCTTAACATATTGAGAAAATGCTCCAGAGAATGACAAATTTGCACCTTATTTTATACATTACAATCAAAGGAGGAGGCTTAAGGGGTTACATGAAATCCATGTGACTGGACATGATAGATTAGGGAGGTGGGAGAAAGCAAAGTGGGGAAATCTCTGGGATTGGATAAAAAGTAAAATAAATAGACACTTCTTTTACACTTCTGGGTATAGGATAGTTAGCAGTTAACACTATAACAAATCAAGAGGGGTTTTGTGATCTTTGCTCTGGTGCAGTGAGGGGTCCAGAAAAAAAGGAAATTACCCTGACATTTCTTTTTTTTTTAATCCTTGCCTGAAGATATGTTTCTTATTGATTTTTTTGAGAGGGAGGAAGGGAGAAAGAAATATCGATTGGTTGCTTCCCGTAAGAAGGGTTTTGTGGTCTGGTGCAGTGAGGGGTCTAGAAAAAAAAATTACACTGGCATTTCTTTTCCTTTTCTCTTTACTCCTCACTCAAGGATATGTTTTTGTTTATTTATTTTTTAATTTTTAGAGAAAGAGGAAGGGGGAGAGAGGGAGAGAGATCGGTTGCCTCCCATACTCACCCCAACTGGGGATCAATTCCACAACCCAAGTATGTGTCTGACCGGAAATTGAACCCGAAACCTTTTTTGGTGCATGGGATGATGCTCCAACCAACTGAAACCCCTAGCCAGGGCCCCCTGGCATTTCATAGATGCAAAAAGACAATAGACAGGCTCAGTTAAGGTTAAAGATTAACCTTTGTCAGGGTATCTCCCCTGACAAAGGTCAATCTGGCCATGATTTGCTTTTGTTAGAAAGTTTTAATTTCAGACCATCCTGTGTGGTTACTTTAGGTCTCAGTTTATAAGGCACACGGAGCAGGCCTTTGCTGAGCTTGTCAGGTTTAGTATGTGGCCCCTTTTTGGTCCACAGTGTGGCACAGAGGACTTCAGGGGTACAGTGTGGCACAGAGGACTTCAGGGGTACAGTGTGGCACAGAGGACTTCAGGGGTACAGTGTGGCACAGAGGACTTCAGGGGTACAGTGTGGCACAGAGGACTTCAGGGGTACAGTGTGGCACAGAGGACTTCAGGGGTACAGTGTGGCACAGAGGACTTCAGGGGTACAGTGTGGCACAGAGGACTTCAGGGGTACAGTGTGGCACAGAGGACTTCAGGGGTACAGTGTGGCACAGAGGACTTCAGGGTCACAGTGTGGCACAGAGGACTTCGGGGGTACACTGTGGCACAGAGGACTTAAGGGACACAGTGTGGCACAGAGGACTTCAGGGGTACAGCGTGGCACAGAGGACTTCCACAGCTCTGCTCAGGGGCTAGGTCAGGAAAGGAAGAGGGGACTGAGGATTCCCAAAGCTGTTTGGGGAAGAGAGGGAAGGCTTTTTTTAATGAATTAAAATTTCCCTGAGGTCTCTATTTGGTCTGGAAAACTAAAACAGGTTTAGCCTGGCTGGCTGTGGTTCAGTGGTTGAGCGAACATGGACCTATGAACCAGTAGGTCTGGGTTGCAGGCTCGATCCCCAGTAGGGGGCGTGCAGGAGGCAGCCCGACAGTGATTCTCTCATCATTGATGTTTCTATCTCTGGATCCCTCTCCCTTCCTCTCTGAAATCAATCAATCAATAAATAGGTTGATAGATTTTAAGAGTTAAAACCTTTATTTTTCCTGGTCATGAAGTACTATATTCAAACTAATAGTCACTTTGGGTCCATCAGAGGTGTTAAAACGGTGACTCTACATACACTGAGATTCCCCACCGGGGGTTGGGGCGAGGCGGACCTCCCAAAGTTTTGAAGTCACGCATTTCCCCGGTCAGCTCTCTGGTCCGGTTCCTGGGTGGGACACTGGGCTCCCTAAGCCCCGCCATCCTGCAGCGGGTGTTGGATTAATTCATCTATCACTGGCTTCTCTTTGTATTCATTTCATTTGTTTTTATTACATTTCTGATCTTCAGATAGGACTCCTGTGTAAATAAATACTCTGGCTAAATTCACTGTGTGCCTGGGACAGCTATAGTACTGTCCCAAGGGTTTATTTATTTTAGCATGATTTTGGAATCTTTCCTAGTGAAACTTTGAAGTGGCAAAGGTGGCATCTTGTTTTTAATTCCGGCCCGCTTTCCAGCGACACCCACGGTGGCGGGCCTTGCATTGGAACCGAGTGGCCGACTCCCCATCCATTGTGTCACTGGAGGCCAGCGGCCCGGAGGCCGGCGGGCGGGCAGGGTCTCCGGCCCCGTTGGGTTTTGACAGCGGCGTCTGAGGTTCCGGGAAGGGACCGACCCAGGGTCACACGCAGTTGGGACCAGGCCGGGGCTGTGGAATTACATCCCCTTTAAGAGACCCTGTATTCCGCTCGTACCTAAGGCAGAGGGACAAAACGCTGTTTACAAGAGCGAGTGGAGGTGGATTTTTTATTTTTAAGATTGCTTTATCACATTTTGGAATGTTGGCTGATAATGTTCTGTATGTACAAGTCAGAGCAATCCTTTGGCCGTTTGGACACAGTAGAGAAGCGGTGGTGAAGAGCTCTCTCAGTGGTACCTCCTCTCACCAATACTTGTCCGTGAAGTTTTTGGAACCTTGATTTTTCTGGCTGCTTCTCAAGGAGGAACTTTCTCTCCCTCCCCTTCCGTGAGGTCTCCCTGAGTGCCCGGGAGGGACGTGAGGTGGAGGTCTGCAGGTTTGCTGGGGTGGCCTTTCTGTAACTGCACAGGTGACATCAGCTCCCACCCAGCCCAGCGCTCTTTCTGACGGGTCCTATCCACCCTCTTCTTTCCCCTCTGCCCACTTGCATCTCCTGAGATTCCTTATAAAAGCTCCCAAACAGGTCTGATTTGCCCCCAACTTTTGTTAGCCTTTGGGTATCACTCTTGTATTTCTATACAGAACTTTCCTGCTGGAGAAGGAAGGAAGAGCCAGGTAATTTCTCTGCATCCCCATTGAGGATGACAGGTGTTCCGTGATTGTTACTGAATGATGAATGTGTTGTTTAGTCATTCATTCATTCATTCAGTAGGCATTGATTGGGCACCTGCTGTGAGTGAGGCACTCTTAGAAGCTGGGGATACTGTGGGAAGCCACCTATTGTTGTCACTAGCAGAGAGGTGTGGACAAGGAACCCGGAAGGCTGGTGACCCTTGAAGCCCTTGCAAAGGTCAGCTACCAGACAATGGTAGCTGAAGCAACTTCCCCATTTATTATTATGTAAATCCTTGCTGATAGGCTAGTCTGCCTGTTACTGGAAATTGCCTGCCTAAGGGCTATGGGTGGATCCCAAACCAATAAAAGGTTGGTGAGGCCTGCACACCAGTGGAAGTCCTTCCCCTCGGGTTGGACTTGCCCACCTGGCCCCCCAGTATTTCCAAATTATCTCTTGTCTCTTCTCTTTCATTTGTGTGCGGCTCCTCTTCCAGATCCTGAACCCTGAACCACGCAGGACGTGGGGGAACAAACATGACACAGATACAACTGTGAATTAGCACCTACACTCTTGGAGCTTATGTCCCCTGTGGGGAAACCATAACCCAGGCAGACACACAGGGTTGTCATAGGGCAGTGATGGCGAACCTTTTGAGCTCGGCGTGTCAGCATTTTGAAAACCCTAACTTAACTCTGGTGCCATGTCACATATAGAAATTTTTTGATATTTGCAACCATAGTAAAACAAAGATTTATATTTTTGATATTTATTTTATATATTTAAATGCCATTTAGCAAAGAAAAATCAACCAAAAAAATGAGTTCGCGTGTCATCTCTGACACGTGTGTCATAGGTTTGCCATCACTGTCATAGGTTATTAGTGCTTGTGCCCTGCCAGCACAGCCAAGGGTTCCGTGAGCCTGAGGAGGGGCTGTGAAGGGTTAAAGAAGACAGACAAGAGAATACAGCTGGGGCTCAGCAGGTCTCCCCTGCCTGCAGGAGGCTTTATTTCATAGTGAGATCAAAACAGGGGTTCTGGTCAACATGTTTACAATGTTTTTGTGAGTTTCACTTATTTTGGCAGCACTTGCTGCACCTCCCACAGCTCATTAGCTACCTAGAAACTAGGGAGGGCTATAAGGTTCAGCTTAATGATGCCAAGAGGGCTCTGCCCTCCAAGCTGGGACTTGTTTGTGGCCCTGCCGCAGGTCAGTACGAGGCTTAACCCTAGAGCTGCTCCCTACCAGTGCTATGAAGGAAGGGAATAACGGGGCACTATTTTAGATGTGTGGGTCTGTGAAGGCCCCTGTGAGGCGATGTGTAAGCTGGAGATTTGTATGAGAGGATGCCAGGAGGAGAGCTCATGCAAAGGTGGAGGAGTCCAAGGAGGCCAGGGTGGCTGGAGAGCAGTCAGTGCCCAGGAGGAGACAGGTCAGGCAGGTAGGCTGCAGTCTGCTAAGAAGTTTAGGTTTTGCCCTAGCCGGTTTGGCTCACTGGATAGAGCACTGGCCTGCAGACTGAAGGGTCCTAGGTTCCATTCCGATCAAGGGCACATGCCTCGGTTGAGGGCTCAATCCCCAGTAGGGGGCATGTAGGAGGCAGCCAGTCAATGATTACCATCATTGATGTTTCTATCTGTCTCTCCCTTCTCTGAAATCAATAAAAAATATATTTTAAAATTTATATTTTATTCTAGGTATACTGGGGAGCTGAGGAGAGTACTGTGGGGGAGGAGCAAGTGGGGAAATGAATTGGGCGGAATTGCAGTGGCTCAAGCGACAGGTGAGGGGGTTTGGACTAGGTGATGGCAGTGGAGGAGGAAAAAAGGGGATGGATTTGAGATGATTTCAGAAGTCAAAGAGTAAGACTTGTGATTTGACTGAGATGGATGAGTGAAATGGAGGGGCGATAGGTTGTTTTGTCATTCCAACAAGGCTTTTAGCAAGATGGCCTGGGACTGAGGCCATTGCACAAGCCTCAGGGAGGCTTGTCACCAGGCACCCACGTAAACTGAGGCACTTCAGAAGCTCTTTTCCAAGGCACTCCGGGACCCTGGAATGAAAGGTGAACCAGACGGCTGTCGGCACTATTCATACTGCCTTCCTGAGCCAGAACTGTCATATCCTCAACATTCTCCTCACAGTCATCTTACCCGTATCAGCATCGGGCTCACATTTATTGGGAAGCACAGCTAGACATTGTGCTGAGTGCTTTTTACCAAATTGTGTCATTAATTCTGGCACATGTCATGTAGGGGGTTAGCATGACCATCATGTCATGTAGGTCCTATTATTAGCTCCCCTTTCTAGATATGGAAGGGACGTTGAAAGGTGGGTAAGAAACCTTGCTCCCCGTCAGCCAGGTGGAGTTGCAAGTTGCACCCAGGCTGGCTGAGTGCAGAGCTCATGTTCTCTGTACCTCATTCAAGGCCTGTCCTTCATGTTCAGAGGAAGAGACCAAGACCCAGGTAGGGATCACCTGTCTGAGACCACAGATACTTCTTTCTTTGGCCTTGTTTTTCCTTCTGTTTCTCACTTGCTAATACCGTGGTCCAGCCAGTGTCTCCTGTCCTGGACGTGTAACTGATGTCCTCACATCCCCAGCCGACACAGCTGCCTGGCTGCCTTCAGGATCCCAGATGGGGCTTCACCGGGGCAGGTGCCATTCTGAGGTTTCTTTTTGACGTGGACATTTTGGTTGTATCGTTCTGGTAACGTCTCTCCATTCTCTTGTTGTGTACAGGCTTCAGAGAGGGACAGACAAACAGGGGATGAAAGGCCTTCGACAACTTCTCCCTCACCCCAGCCGGCTGCTGAGAAGAACTCCTACCTCTACTCCACGGAGATCACGCTGTGGACAGTGGTGGCTGCTATCCAGGCCTTGGAGAAGAAAGTGGACTCCTGCCTGGCCCGCTTGCTGACTCTGGAGGGACGGACCGGGACAGCCGAGAAGAAGTTGGCTGACTTTGAGAAGACGACCTTGGAGTTCGGGAACCAGCTGGAGGGCAAGTGGGCCGTGCTGGGGACCCTGCTGCAGGAGTACGGGCTGCTGCAGCAGCGGATGGAGAACATGGAGAACCTGCTGAGGAACAGGAACTTCTGGATCCTGCGGCTGCCCCCGGGCAGCAAGGGAGAGGCCCCGAAGGTAAGCTGGGCATGTGGGGTGGGGCAGCCCCTGGGGCTGTGCCTGTAAGTGTGGGTAGGTGTTCATGACAACTGTGGTTCTAGGTGCCGGTGACCTTTGATGATGTGGCCGTGTATTTTTCCGAGCTGGAGTGGGGCAAGCTGGATCCTTGGCAGAAGAATCTGTACAAGCACGTGATGAGGGGCAACTACGAGATGCTGGTCTCCCTGGGTAAGGCCGAGTCATAGCACCTGGCCCTCTGTCTGTCTTTGCTTTGGCTCCTGTTCCTCTGGTGCCTCTACATCTGTGCAGTGAACCGAGTGGCAGGTGTCCTGACCCAGCTCTCTCTCTCTCCATTCTGTACACAGATTATGCCATCTCCAAACCAGACATCCTCACTCGGATAGAGCGGGGAGAGGAGCCTTGTCCTGAAGGCCTGTGGGGCCAGGAGGAGGGGAAAGAGAGAGAGGCAGCTTGCCCAGGCAGGCCGGATGCTGGTGAGTGGGAGCAAGATGGTGAGGGCAAACTGAACCATGTCCCTGCTCTCCTGGGCTTCCCAGCATGCTGTGAGGCCAAGAAGGGAACACAGGCCCATAACCCAAAGTGGGGCACGCTCTGTCTCAGGCCGGCCAGTCGGGTGGGGTCAGGGATTTTGCCTTAAGAGCCATACGGTTTCTGCCTCTGTGCAAGAGGACGGCGGTACTCGCCTTACCTGACAGTTGGGGGGACTAAAAGTGATGGCGGGCTTTGCAAAGCCGAGCATTTTATGGTAAATAGGAACTTGTTACTAGCAGTATTACAAGTAGCAGCAGCATTATTGCCACCACCTCCTGGTTGCCAACGGTATCACCTGCAGCTGTAAGGCCTGAACTGTACCGGCTTCCCTTTGGGGAAATGGACCCTCTTGCAGGAGCCCGGGCCTGATTTCATCCCCACAGCTGGTGTATACAGGACAGTGGTTCCAAAGTTGATTGCATATCAGAATCTTCTGGGGAGCTTTATAAAAATAAAATTTAAAAAAATAAGTGAAAGTAGAGAGAATAGTACTTTCCCTCCATATGATCATCCCCCAGATTCACCAGTGATCAAAAGTTTGCCACATTTTCTGTGTCCGTGTCTTTCCCCCCAAAACATAACCAAAGCACCTCTGTCTCTGGCTTCCGTCACTTAGCATGTTTTCAAGGTTCATACATGTTGTACTGAGTAGCGATACTTTCTTTTCTTCTTATTGTGGTCAGATACACATAACATAAAATTTACCATCTTAACCGTTTTTCTGTGTGCAGTTCAGAGACATTAAATACATTCATAATGTTTGCAACTATCACCACCATCCATCTCCAGAACTCTTTCATCTTGTAAAAGTGAAACTCTATACCAGCGATTTTCATCCTTTTTCATCTCATGGCGCACACAAACTAATTACTAAAATTCTGTGGCATACCAAAAAATATATTTTTTGCTGGCCTGACCAAAAAATAGGTATAATTTTGATTCATTCACACCGACAGCTATTGTGTTGGCAGTAGTTGTAATTTTTTTATTTTCTTTTAAATCCTCACCCAAGGATATAGGAAGAATGGAAGGGAGAGGGAGAGACAGAGAGAAACCAATGTGAGAGAGACACATCGATTGGTTGCCTCCCACATGCCCCTTACCAAGGCCAGGAGCCTGCAACCGAGGTACATGCCCTTAACCGGAATCGAACCTGGGACCCTTCAGTCCACAGGCCGATGCTCTATCCACTGAGCCAAACCGGCTAGGGCAAGTTGTTGTCATTTTTTTATTTGACAATCTAAGGAAAAAGAGTTCAGTGCCCCAGATCAAATTGTCAGGTATTGCATGTTTTAAAAGTTCTTTTGGCACACCAGCTGAAAAATATTCTATACCATTAAATAATAACCCCTCATTCTGCCCCTTTCCCAGCCCCTGGCACTCAATAGTTCTATGATTTTGATTACTCTTGAGTACCTCATATAAGTAGATTCATACAGTATTTGTCTATTTATGACTGGCTTATTTTTTTTAATATATTTTATTGATTTTTTTTACAGAGAGGAAGGGAGAGGGATGAGAGAGAAACATCGATCAGCCGCCTCCTGCACACCCCCCACTGGGGATGTGCCTGCAACCAAGGTACATACCCTTGACTGGAATCGAACCTGGGACCCTTCAGTCCGCAGGCCGATGCTCTATCCACTGAGCCAAACCAGTTAGGGCTATGACTGGCTTATTTTATTTAGTATAATGTCCTCCGGGTTCATCCCTGTTGTAGCCTGTGCTGAATGTCTTCCTTTATATATTTTTTTATATTTTTTTAATCCTCACCTGAGGATATTTTTCTATTGATTTTTAGAGATATGGGAAGGGAGGGGAAGATGGAGAGAGAGAGAAACATTGAGGTGAGAGAGACCGATTGATTGCCTCTTAACACTAACCCCAACCAGGGCTGGGAGTCAGGTCTGGGGGTTGAGCTTACAACCGAGGTACATGCCTTTGACCGAAATCGAACCCAGAACCCTTCAGTCCTCAGGCGACATTGAGCCAAACTGGCTAGGACAATTTCTTCCTTTTTAAGGTAGAATAATATTCTATTGCATGGATAGACCACATTTTGTTTATCTCTTAATCTATCGATGTACACTTGGGTTACTTCCATGTTTTAGCTCTTGTGAATAATGCTGCTATGTTCATGGATGTACAAATATGTCTTCAGTACTCTGCCTTCAGTTCTTTTAGGTGTAAACTCAGAAGTGGAATTGCTGGATGATGTGGTAGTTCTATTTTTAAATAGTAAACATCATAATGAGTGTGAAGTAGTATCTCATTGTAGTTTTGATTTGCAGTTCCCCGATAGTGATGTTGAGAAACTTTTCATGTCCTTATTGACCATTCTCATTGACTTATTGAAATACTTCCTTTGGAGAAATGTCTAGTCAGGTCCTTCACCATTTTTGAGTCAGGTTGTTTCTTTGTTGTTGAGTTTTAGGAATTCTCTATATATTAATCCTTTATATGATAGATGACTTACAAATATTTTTTTCCATTCTGTGTATTGCTTAATTATGTTGATAGTGTCTTTTGATGCACAAATTTAAAATTGTTCACAAAGTCTAGTTTGTTACTTTTTTTAATGGATTCTACGTCCTTTTTAATGGTCATTATTTCTTTAAGTTCTCACTGAGATTATCCATTCTTCCTCTAAGGTCCTTGAGCATCCTTATAACCATTGTTTAAACTCTGCATCTGATATTTTGGTTGCTTCCATTTCATTTAATTATTTTTCTGAGCATTTCTCTTGTTCTTTCATTTGGGGCATTCTTATTTGTCTCCCCATTTTGTCTCTGTGTATTAGATAGATCTGCTATGACTCCCAAACTTGCTATAATGGCTTTATGATGAAAGTGTCTTGTTGCTGTCCAGTGTTTCTTTTGTGGCTTGTGCCTTTAGTGTCATATCCAAGAAATCATTGCCAAATCCAGTGAAGCTTTTGTCTTGTGTTTTCTTCTAAGAGTTTTATGTTTTAGATTTTGCATTTAGGCTTTGATTCATTTCAGTTAATTTTTACACATGGTGTTAGATCAGGGTCCAACTTCATTCTTTTGCACGTGGATATTTAGTTTTCCCAGCCACATTTGTTGAAAGATTGTTCTTTCCCCATTAAGTGGTCTTGGCACCCTTCTCAAATATCATTTGACCAGATATGTGAGGGCTTATTCCTTGGTTCTCTATTCTATTTATTCTGTTTATGCCAGTACCACAATATTTTGATTACTGCAGCTTTGCAGTAAGCCTTGAAATCAGGAAGTTACCCAATTTTGTTCTTCTTTTTCAAGATTGTTTTGGATATTTGGGGTCCCTTGAGAGTCCATATGAATTTTAGGATGGATTTTTCTATTTCTGAAAAAAAAAAAAATGCCATTGGGATTTTAATAAGAATTACATTAAATCTGTAGATTACTGAGGGTAGTATTGACAGCTTAATAATAAGTCTTCCAATCCATGAACATGGGATGTGTTTCCACTTATTTATGTATTTACAGTAATCTCCCCTTAATCCACTGTTCTGTTTTCCATGGTTTTAGTTACCTGCAGTCAACCGCGATCTGAAAATATTAAATGGAAAATTTCAGAAGTAAACAATTCATAAGTTTTAAATTACGTGCCATTCTGAGTAGCGTGATGAAATCTCGCGCTGTCCTGCTGCATCCTGCCCAGGATGGAAATCATCCCTTTGTCCAGCGTATCCACACTGTATGTTTCCCACCCATAAGTCACTTAGTAGCCGTCTTGGTTATCAGATCAACCGTCAAGGTATCACAGCGCTGTTTAAATAATCCTTATTTTACTTAATAATGGCCCCAAAGCCATTGACATAACTTTTATTATAGTATATTGTTATAATTATTCTATTTTATTATAGTTATTGTTGTTAATCTCTTACTATGCCTAATTTATATAGGTATGCATATGTAGAAAAAAACAGAGAGTGTTGAGTACTACCTGTGGTTTCAGGAATCCACTGGGGATCTTGGATATATCCCACATTGATAGGGGGAACTAATGTAGTTTCTTTCAGCAATGTTTTGTAGTTTTTATTGTAAAAGTCTTTCACTTCCTTTGTTAAGTTATTCCTAAGATATTTTTTATATGATTATAAATGGACTTGTTTTTGTAATTTCCTTTTCAAATTGTTCATTATTAGTGTATAGAAATGCAACTGATCTTTTTATATTTAGTTTTATTATCCTGCTAACTTGCAGCATTCATTGATTAGTTTTAACAGTTTCTGTATGGAATTTTTGAAGTTTCCTATATATATGTTCATATTATCTGCGAACAAATAATTTTTTCCTTTCCAATTTAGATGCCTTTTATTTCTTTTTCTTGCCTAATTGCTCTGGCTAGAACTTCCATCACTTTGTTGAATAGAAGTGGTGAAAGTGGACATCCTTGCCTTATTCCTAATCTTAGAAGAAAAGCTTTCATTTTTCACCATTAAATATGATGTTTGCTGTGGGTTTTTACTATATGGCTTTTGTTATGTTGAGGTAGTTTCCTTCTGTTTTTGTCAGGTAAAGGTATTTAATTTTATCAGATGCTTTTTCTACATCAATTGAGATCATCTTGGGGCTTTTTCCCCGTCATTCTGTTAATATGGTGTAATTCATTGATCTAGTTTCATATGTTGAACCATCCTTGCATTCCAGGAACAACAAACTCCATTTGGTCATGATGTTTAATCCTTTTAATATGCTGCTGATTTTGTTTTGCTATTTTTTTGTTGAGGATTTTTGCATCAATGTTCATAAGAGATAGGGGTATGTAGTTTTCTTGAAGTGTCTGTCTGGCTTTGGTAACAGTATGGTTTTAATGATACCTCTCATTATGAGTGTGGTTGCATATCCTTTTATTTGTTTATTGGTCATTTAACTTCTTATTCTGTGAAATATTTGTCCATATGTTTTGCCTTAGGAAGCTTTTAAAAAATATAAACTTCCTAGGCCCACCCAGATCTACTGATTAGAGTCTTGGGGGTGTTCCCTAGGGGATCCTTATATACCAGCCTGGTAGAGGACTTGGGATTGTGAACCATGGTTGTAGTGTTCTGAGCCAGGAGTCCTGAAAAAGCCAGATCTGTGGCCCTGTTGTGTGACCTGCCTGGTGCTGTCAATAAGATACCGTGCTGCCCTGTTTCCTTTTCTCACATATGGAAGCTTTAGCCTAGAACAGCGGTCGCCAACCTTTTGGACCTTGCGGACCACCAGTGGTCTGCGGACCACCGGTTGTCGACTGCTGGCCTAGAATGTAGTCACTAGATGATCAATGAAGTCCACTTAATTATCATACCCTGTGTTTGACCTGATGTCCCAGGTCCCAGTGGCTGCGTCTAGCCAGTTCCCAGAGGCTCTGGCTACCTGGGGAACTCTGTGTTGTTCTCGGTGTCACTGATTAGCGTATCCCCACTCTCCCTCCAGTTCCAGAGCACATTCCCAGCCCAGTCAGGTCTGACCAGGAGGGTCCGAATGAAAGGCAGGCCCCCGAGCACCAGAGAGACTCAGGAGCAAGAATAACTCCACCTGGAACAAGCACGGGTGAGTGAGGGCTCTCAGGTGGCAGTGTGACTGGCATCCCAGCAACAGTACCAGCCAGTGGTACCGAGAAGAGGGTGGGGGAATGGCTGGGACCAGCTGGGCTGAGTGGGACAGGCTTCCTAGAAAAGGCGCCACTGAGGCAGGCCATAGAGGAAGTCAATTTTCCCGGGGACGGCAGTTCCTCAGGTGTGTTGGGGGCCAGACACACTGGTCTGTCTGGAGTGAGGGGAAAGGCACCGAGGGCAGGTAATAG
Source organism: Myotis davidii (assembly GCF_000327345.1). NCBI lineage: Eukaryota > Metazoa > Chordata > Mammalia > Chiroptera > Vespertilionidae > Myotis > Myotis davidii. Next base: position 4,903,929 of record NW_006300375.1, read on the forward strand.
ACTGCTTACAGTGGGTTCATTAAGGGAGGTATGTGTCATATACCTAGCATGAGGCCAGCCTGTGTACTTGTCAGTACCTGTCGTCTTTCTGAAGGCCTGTGAGGAGCTCTGTGGCTTTAGTCACCTTTCCAATGTTCTCTGTCTGCTTCTTTTAAAGGAAACTCCTGCCATCCTTTTCCAAAAATGAAATATAATTCAGAGGGCATTCGCCTAGCGCTTGACAGATAATTCAGAGCCATTTTCTGTCTTCAGACTGCGCTTTGCTGCCTTGGCCTTCTCTGTGTCTCCTTCCTGCTGGCCTGGCTTGTCAGACTCGGGGTTCTCTCTCCTGTTACTTCTGTGCATCTCCCCCACTGAATATGGCCTCCCTGAGGTTGAATATGGCCTCCCCTCCCTTCCCTGTTTCCCTCCTTCCTGGCCACTGACTGTGTAAGGAGAGATAGGACCCTCTCATGGCCCCTGTCTGTTGCAGACCTGGCACTGTACCCCAGGTCCGCAAACCCTCTGTCCTTTAGAGGCCCATCAGAGTGACAGATGCCACGGGACCAGTTGTTGGCACTGGGGAGCATGGGGCTCCTCTTCCTGGCAGGTGCTGGAGCATAACCAGGGCCTGCTGGGAAACGGCTGTGTCACCCTGCAGGAGCACGGTGTCAGGAAAGACCCTCACAGGATTCTCTCCCACAGGGCCCCCAGCCAGTACCAGCATTTTGTCCGCAATTAAACTGGAGGAAGATTCTTCCGATGGGGAGTCCCCTGTCTCCCCTCCTAGGGACATCCTGCCCAGCATGGGGCTAGGTGAGTGAAGGGAGAAAGCCCTGTGGCCACTGCAGAGCCTCAGAGGAGCTCGGAGTCCCTTTGGGAGTGGGCTGGGGGTTAGCATGATGAGACCTGCTGGGTTTTCTCCTGAGGGGTCCCTTCTTCATCCCCCAGGTTTTAGTTCCCTGGGGCTGTGGGGACCCAGAGCCTCTGTGGTCTGGTCTTCCCTCACTGTGGTCCAGTCTGACTGGAAGGTGCTGCTGGGAAACAAGCTGCATGTCGCCAGGTTTGTGGTCTGGTGACAGAAAAGCCTCAAGGCCACCTAGGAGTGGCCCAGGCTAACAGCCTCCAGTAAGTCGCAGCTTGTGTGCGGTTACATTTAGTTCCCACTTAGAGTCTGTGTATTTTTTGTAAACCGGCTGACACCGTGGTGAACAAGAAAAAGAAAGTGATTATTGCCTACTCTGGCCTTGGGCAGGTTTTCTGTCCCCATAGAAAGGGATCCAACTCTCCCCTGGTTCCATCCTGTTATCCGCTTCAGTGGAAGGCAAAGGTGGGATTTGGATCCACCGCAGGGTTGTGGCCTGGTGGGACCAAGCTACAGATGGGCTCACAGGAAGGGATCTGAGGCTTTGGCCTTCACTAATCCCTAAGTTCAGGAATACCATGGTAGCCCATTAAATGCAACACCATTTTACCCCAAAGTTTAAATGATTCTTATGGATTCTATGATTCTGTAGCTGTAGGACTAAATTAATACCAGTGGGTTATTTCTAACAGAAGTAAAGTTCTGTCCTGAGATATTTGTGAGGGTTAGGGGGGAGCTTCAGGGAGCCATCGGGTGCTGTCCCTGGAGGTCCACCATGGAAGGGCTCCTGAGTGCACTGGCCTCCTGGCTTGTGGTTTAAGTTCAAGCTTTAGCAAGAATAGAAATTTCTCTGGTCCTGGACCTTGGAAGTTGCCTGTAGAGGGCTGAAGATTTTCATTTTAATGTGCAGAGGTCAGGGTTCACGGTCACCCTTTGAGCAGACCTTGTGGTCTAGCAGCTGAGGCCACCAGGTGCTGGGGGAGATTAGAGAAGAGTGGTGGGGGGCTGACTGCAGAGCAGACCAGGGGTGAACAGCAATAGGAGGATATGAAGGACTCACAGTGTTCCAGGCAGGGCTCCGTAGCCAGGACCCTCCTTAACCAACGTTAGGGACCCTTAGGACCTGCTGCCCCAGACCCACCCTTTCACTACTGTGTCCTGGAAGCTCTTTTGCCTAAGTCCCGTCTTAGAGTCAAGTGTGTGACCCACACTGAGGCCCTACCTGGAAGCCCCGACCCTCGTGCCTCCTGCCTGTCACCTGTGTGTCACCGAGATCACAGACGCTCAGTGTGGATTTGTTACACAGATGAGTAGCTCTAGTGTGGCTAAGGCATACAGCACCTCCAGCCCTGAGGCCTCTGACCTAGTAAGGAGGTAGGCAGGGCTCATAAGGCTAATTGTCTTTCAAAGATTGAGACTAAAGTCATCAGAAGTCCTGGGGTTCCTGCATGGCCAGCAAATCTCAGGGTTCAGGGTCTCTGCCTGTCTTTGTCTCCTCTTCATTTTCCCACCTATATGTCTCCCACTGGTCTGACCTCCTGACTCCCTGGTTTTGCAGCTCTGTCTCTTTCCTGCAGGCATAGGCCAAGTGACCAACAGACTGGGTGGCATTAGGAGGCAGTCCCCGTGGGTAGGGCTGAGCGAGAAGGTCCCCTGCTCCCTGTGGTGAGCCCTGTAGGAGAAAAGAGTTTAGTGAAGGCAGGAGTGGGGTGCCTGTGAGGCTGGAGCTGTGCCAGGAGGGCCAGATTAGGGCAGGGGTGGTCCACAGGAAATCAACAGAGATTCCTTTCGGCAGGTGGTGCTGGAGGTGTGGTCATCAAGACGGAGGCACAGTCTGAGGACGAGATGATGCCGGAGCAGCTCTTCCTGGGGAAGCCCCCCGGCCAGACCCAGAGTACAGTCCCCAAGGGGCCCAAGAGCAGGACTGGGGGTCCCCGCCAGCTTCATGCCCAGGGAGTGCCCAGGGTGCGGGCTGGGGACCCTCGGCCTCGGCCCGCAGGGGCGGTGGAGGAGGTGCCCCGCGTCCTCCCTCGCCGGCGAGAGCGGACCTTCCCCTGCCCCGACTGCGGGCAGAGCTTCCGCTTGAAGATCAACCTGACCATCCACCAGCGGACCCACGTGGAGGAGCAGCAGCAGCAGGCCCGGGCCAGCTCGCCCAGCGCGTGGGAGGAGGCCCACTCCGCGCTGGAACCCGGGGAGGTGGTGGTGTCCGGGCCCGTCATCCGCTGGCTCCCGGAGGAGCCCGAGGGCCGCCGCGCCCTGGCGGGCCGGTCCTTCTTAGGGCGGAGGCCGGCCAAGGTGTACCACTGCAGCGAGTGCCTGCGCTTCTTCCAGCGGCGCAAGAGCCTGCTGCTGCACCAGCGGCTGCACACGGGCAACAGCCAGGGCTGGCCGGCCTGTCCCTACTGCGGCAAGGCCTTCCGCCGGCCCTCGGACCTCTTCCGGCACCAGCGCATCCACACTGGGGAGCGGCCCTACCAGTGCCCGCAGTGCGGCCGGGCCTTCAACCGGAACCACCACCTGACCATCCACATGCAGACCCACGCGCTGGACCAGGCCGGCCCGGGGAGCCCGCCCCGGCCCGGCCACTCGGAGGAGGGCTGACCCGGCAGGAGCCCGGGCACCGGCAGGACCTTCTCTCAGGCCTGTTGGGCCCCGCCCCTCGGGCCTGACGCTGGTTCCTGGTTCTGGGATGGCTTTGGAGAGAGCTTTTTCTTTTCATTCAAATGGAAGCAGCACCCTTCTTGGTGACAGTGTATGAGCGACACAGTTGCTTCCATTCCTGTTTCCTCAGTTTGTTACTCTTCGCTGCCTTTTCTACATTCCTGACTTATAAGGACCCCTCAGGCTTAGGGGTGTCTCGTTTTGGGTGGGGGCCTTTGCGGATTCCATGGACGGGCAAGTGGACCAGGGATCACGGTGCTTTCAGTAGAAGCGATGGAAACTTTGATGTCCTGGGGTGTTGATTGTACGTAGAGGACTGGGGCCTGCTGCACGTGAGAAACAGCAGAGCGGACAGGCAGCCTGAAGCGTAGGCCCTGGAAGTTAGGCTTTTCTACTTTGTTACTTTGAAACTTTTTTTTGCCTCCTTAGGAAGCTTTTCTGGTGCTTTTGTAAGAGTTGTGTGTGGTTGCCAAGGGGACCACGAGCCTCTGGGTGGCAGGACTATTCTGCCACCTGCCTCTACCTGGGGACCATAGGACCCGGTCCAGACCAGCCTGGGTGTTGATGGGATGCCTTGGCTGCTGCCCTGGAAACCAGGTGTCTTCCCAAGTGTGTGTGCCTTGGCCCAGAGTGATTCCTGTTGTTCCTGGGCCTTCCTGTAGAGGGGGTTGATTGACTTTGGTTATCAGTAGAGAAGTGGAAACTGAAGCCCAGAGTAGGTGATGTCCCCATGGTCTCAGTGTTCAAGGGTGTGCATGCTCCATGCACA
>NW_006300375.1:4909235-4917093 GCF_000327345.1 Myotis davidii
GCTCCCTCCCAGCTCTGGGTCTTGGCTTCCTCATTTGTAAAACAAAGAAAGGTGGGGTGCTGGTGTTAAAGGCCCTGAAGAACTGATGGTGGCAGTTCAGTTCCTTGCCTCAGTCTAGAGTCAATAAATATATATTGGGCTATGAGTGTGTGCACATGACCTGGTTCCTGCTCTCTGGTATAGACAGCTGCGGTACAGGGCGGTTTCTGGGTGGGCTGCTCCGCACTAGCACAGGGACTCTGCTGCTGCTCACACCTGCCAGATTTCCCACAGCACACTGTGTGTGTCTGTTTGCGGGGGAGGGGACGAGGGTGCTCTAGAACACTCACAGACTGAACTAGCACTCGGTATGCATCAGTGCCCTGGGAAGTTTTCAGGACTCAGGTTTCTCACTCACTTCCTTTCTCCTGCTGGGCTGTGTCCCTGGGTGAAGTGGTTGGTTAAGTAATTGACTAAGCTCATATCTCTGTGTGTGGTATAGCTGGGATTCAAATCCTTCACACTCTTCATTTATTGTGGTAATGCTTTGTTAGTTCATCTTATATTGCCTCTGGGTCTTGGTTCAAGATTCTTCCCATGGGGGCCCTGTGGAGTCCAGCGTCTGCTGTCTTTGACAGTCTTCCAGGTGGGCTCTGTTTGGGGGTCTGACCAATGAGGCCTTTGGGTGCCTGGAAGAAGTTTCCCCCTATTCGAGAGCATCCTGACCTACCTGTAGCTGGAAATGGCTCTGGACCCCTCTCCTGGTGGCTGACTCACCTTATGTCTAATACGGGAATGGCATATGGGGAGGCTCAATTCCAATCTATAGAGACCTCCCTTCTGGCCATCTTGGCTGCCATTCAGCCCATGGAAAGAAGATGAAGTCCTAGGCACTCTGACTAAAGAGCTTGGAAGGATGGATGGACAAGGACAGCTGAAGAAAAGAGAAGCTGGCCGACTTTAAGAAAACAACCTTGTATAGAATTGTACACCTAAAGCCTATATGACTTTATTAACCAATGTCACCCCAATAAACTCAATTTAAATAAATGACCTTTAAGTTCAGGAACCAACTGCATGGCAAATGGGCTGTGCTAGGGGAGCTATTGCAGAGGCGGCTGGAGAACATGGAGAACCTGATGAGGAACAGGAACTTCTGGGTCCTGCGACTGCCCCCGTCCCTGGCAGCAAGAGGTACCAGGAACAGGAACCAAGTAGAGGTGGAGGATCCTGCTTGGATTCAACAAGCGCCTTAGACTCAGTGGAGGGAGAGCCCGTAGCTGCAAAGCCTGACCTCTTGGCCCCTAATTTCAGTAACCAGTTGACTTTAAAGGGCTTAAAAAATGTCAGAAGAGCCCAGCTTGTGTGGTTCAGTGGTTGAACATGGACCCATGCACCAAGAGGTTGCTGGTTCAATTCCCAGTCTGGGCACGTCCCCATATTGCGAGATTGATCCCTAGTGGGGGGTGTGCAGGAGGTATTCGGTTGATGTTTCTCACTAATGATTCTATCTCCCTCTAAAAAAAAAAAGTCAATGAAAGCATTCTTTTTTTTTTTTTTTTAATTTCAGAAGATGCCCAGCCAGTGTGACTCTGGTTGAACATAGAACTATGAACCAGATCACAGTTCAATTCCTGGTCTGGGCACATGCCCGGGTTGGAGACTCAAACCCCAATGTGAAATGTGCAGGACGTAGCCAATTAATGATTTGCTCATCATTAATGTTTCTATCTCTCCCTCAATAAAATTAATAAAAATATTTTTTTTTGATGTCAGAAGAAAAGTGGGACATAGCAGAAAGATCTGTGGCAGGTGGAATGGATATGATTGTACCTATTACTCCAGAATGACCTCTGAGGGAAGGAAAATCACAGAAGACGTGTCTGTACCAGGAGAGGGGACCAGAACCCAAGAGCCCTGACCTTGGATCCTTTTAGCCTCTGGTCCCTGCCTTATATCTGAAGCAAACATAATGAAAGTGCATTGCTTTTGACCAACAATGCCCTCTTATTTGGGAATGGGGAGTAGAGCCTGAAACCGATTTGAGCTATTTCCTGAAATGGCTGTAACTCATGTTCCTGTGGGCACAGTCAGGTGCCTATGACTGTGAAGATATGACTACGAGTCTCAGGACCTGGAGACTGGCAGGAAGAACTCTCCCAGCTTGTCAATGAAGGGGAACCAAGAGACATCCTTGTCCCTGGGTAAGAGGCTGGCCCTAAATCCTTGGTTTTCTTTCTTCATTGAATCCAATGAGCCTGTGGGTCTGAGTGCTGGCAGCACTTTGAGATCATTTATCAGCCCTCTGTCTTCAGGAAGGTAGAAGTGCCCTTAATTCCCATTTTCAGATGTTATGGATTGAAAGGCAGGGAGGTTAAATGACTTGCCCAAGGTCTCATGGAGATGAACTATGAATTGGCCTTTGCTCCTCAAAGTCTTGCCCTTCACGGGGCACCAGAGCCTGCAGGAAGTTCTGTCTCTGTGAGTGCTGTTACTGCTTCCCTGGGGTTAAGGAGCCTTTGGCCACTAGGCTGGGCCTCTAAGCAGGGGTGGCAGGACAGGGAGGTGTGTAGCAGGCAGGGCCTGGCCGAGGTACCCCTACATCAGAGGTCCCTCCAACCCAGTTCAGCTCGGCCATGGAGCCGGGGTTGGCTCCTGCATGGGGTTGAAATGAGCTCCGAGGGTTTGGGGCATGAGGTCCTCATGGGCCTTGGGTGGGACCTGTCGTATTAGCAGCTTTCAAAGAATAACCCAGCAGTGACTTTATTGCGTTACATCCTCTCTGTAAGCTTTCCAGACACATCAGGGGAGAGCTCTGCTCCTCCCTCAGCCAGGTCAGGCCTTGCTCTGGGGGCAGCTTATGCTCCCTCTGCTGCAAACAGTGGACCAGACAGTTTGGGGCAAGGCTGCTTCATTTACTGGATGCTTCCCAGGGTCTCCTCCTGCAGGAATTCTAGGAAAGGTGTAGATGGGTCTTCTTCACTAGGACTGGGCTTGGAGTTTTAACACGTTCCTCTGGGGATTCTGATGCCAGTTCATGGGCTGTGTCTCACACTCTTATGAGCCTTTGAGATGAGAGGACAGACTCCTTGCTGGCTGCCCCCCCATTCTCCCTGCTCTCACACAGCTGCCTGCCTCTGCTGTGCAGTCTCTTCTAGGCCCTGGGGGCTCACAAGCAAGTTACCAGGGTTCCATCCCCTCCTCATATCAGCTTTCCCTTTGAGAGGGAGTTGGGCTGGTTCACCTTTTCCTCCACCATGTTGATCATCTTGAGTGGATGACAGAGGTTGAGTGGGTGAAGCAGATGGTGGAAAGGGAGAAAGGGGCCTTCTGTCTCAGGGTGTGGTGTCCTGTCCAGACCTGCTCCTCTACCCATGCAGACCTTACTGCCCGCCAGTTCCCTAGCAGGAGAGAGCAGAGGGGGCCAGGGCTCTCTTAGGCTGGGAAAGCAATGATTGCCCACTGTAGAGCAGACAGAAACAGATGGCACAGGAAAGTGGAGCCAGAGAGGGAGAAAATGGAAGCAGGAAGGATGAGTCTGGCACATAGAAGGTGGTGAGCAGGTGTTTACAGGTGGAGGAGTGAGCAAGTGATGACAGTGAGAGCCAGGATGTCATAGGGCAGGCTGCCTGCTCCCAGAGGCGGGGCTGTAGGATTCCAGAAATAGGAGTCAGGTGCACAGTTGAAGAGGTGTAATTAAGGTTCATAAGCAGGTGTGGGGGTATAGCTCAGGGGTAGAGCATTTGACTGCAGATCAAGAGGTCCCCGGTTCAAATCCGGGTGCCCCCTTCCTCAACTCACTTTTAGTGTGAAGTGCTAAATAAAGAGCCAAATGATTGTTCTTGTCCCCATAGTTGCGCCTGGCCCCCCAATGGCTCCTCACACCCATATTGACTATGCTGTGTTCTAGGGCCGGTAGTGTGCTCTGGTGCTCCCTGGGCCTGGGTTCGGTTCTGGCCAAACTGTGCTGCAATTAAACAACACAAGGGTGGTTGTGAGGATTCAATGAGGTCATGGCTTGTCATGCTGTGTGTCATAGGCCTGCTTCCAGTGACAATGGCCGAGTCCCACTCCTGCCTTAGCAGGAAGCCAAAATGGTTCCCAGGTCAATGAGCACCATGTGTGACATCATCTCAAGCCTCCTTGAGCTCCGGACACGCCTGACCTACTCTTCCCTTTGTTCTTCCTCCTCCCTTTGCCTGAAATCCTCTCCAGCTTCTTCTGACAAACTCCTCCTTGTCCATCTCCCACAGGAAGCCCTTTCTGACTCTCCAGGCAGGGCAGCTCCTCACTCCCTGCTCCCACGCCTCTCTTCTTGGGCTTTGCCACTCTTTTGCAAAGTCTTTGCTTCATGATTTTGTCTCCTATTGGAACAAGGACAATGTTTAAGTCTCTGTTTCCTCAACATGGATGACAGGACCTGAACCTCACATGCTCTGTGTTTGTTGAGTGACTGAATGAGTGGAACAATGAGCACTCTCTTGAGATCTTAGAATAGGGACGAGGCTCCCCCAGAACTGAGTGTGATATTCACTGAGGACCTGGACCTGACCATGATTGTTCTAAAAAGTATGTGCTGGTTTAGGTAGAAAAACTATTGTAGACTCAAATGGACTTCCAAGGTGTTAAGGCGGGTGCAGTTATCATGACCTGAAGAAGAGGAGGGCTGAAGACAAGACAGTGAACTACAGTGAGAAGAGTTGCCATGTTCTGGGACATGCAGAAAAAACAGTGACATGTAGACAGGCAGCTATCCTACATGCAGGGCCATGAGTAAAACAGTGCTAATGAAAGATTATATGTAAATAGGGGTATTGCTCAAGGGTAGAGCATTTGACTGCAGATCAAGAGGTCCCTGGTTCAAATCCAGGTGCCTCCACCTTCTTTGACCCTTTTACTTACTGAGGCTGGTGCTGAAATTTCTGTCTCTTCCTTCCACATTTGACTATTAAATGTTATAAAATTTTCGGATTTGCATCAGCAACAGCTCCATGTATCTTCCCCTGACCATCATCCAGACAGCGCCCACTGTGGTCACATTAAACTGAAGAGACTGATGAAGTGAGCCCAGACCACCAGGACCGGGACTCTTGCCCTTCATGGCTTGTGTGGAGACTTCCTTTTCTTTCTCTTTACACATTCATTTTCTCAACCTCACTGTAATTTCCAGAAAGAGACTGACCCCTTCTTCTTGTTGCTACCACTTGTGAAATTTGGAATTACATCTTCCTACTTCCCAGGGGTGACTGCAAGGATTTGAGAACCATGTCAAAAGTGAAGGCTCTGGCCCAGCCGGTGTGGCTCAGTAGATGAGCATCAACCCATGAACAAAGAGAGCACAGTTTGATTCCTGAACAGGGCACATGCCCAGGTTGCAGGATCAATCCCGGTGTGGGATGTACAGAGGCAGCCAATCAATGATTCTCTCATCATTGATATTTGTATCTCACTCTCGTTCTCCCTTCCTCTGTGAAATAAATAAAATATTTTTTAAATATCAGAAGAAAAGTGAGACACCCCAGAAAGGTCTTCTGTGGCAGGCGGAGTGGGGTTATTGGTATGGGTATGTTGTACCACTTAGTTACTGCAGAACGACCTCTGAGGGTGAGGACTGGCTTAGGGAAGGAAAATCACAGAAGATGTGTCTGTACCAGGAGAGGGGACGAGAACCCAGGGGCCCTGATCTTGGATCCTTTTTGCCTCTGGTCCCTGTCTTTTCTCTGAAGCAAACATAATGGAGACGCTTTTGCATTTGGCCAGCATTTGCCCAGCAATGCCCTTATTCGGGCCTGGGGAGTAGCGACTGGAGCTGATTTGAAGTATTTTACATCCCTGTCCCTGGGTAAGAGGCTGCCCTAAATCCTTGGTTTTCTTTCTTCATTGAATCCAATGAGCCTTGTGGGTCTGAGTGCTGGCAGCACTTGGAGATCATTTATTAGCCCTCTGTCTTCAGGAAGGTAGAAGCGCCCTTAATATCCATTTTCAGATGTTATGGAATGAAAGGCAGGGAGGTTAAATGACTTGCCCAAGGGTATCTCACTCTCGTTCTCCCTTCCTCTGTGAAATAAATAAAATATTTTTTAAATATCAGAAGAAAAGTGAGACACCCCAGAAAGGTCTTCTGTGGCAGGCGGAGTGGGGTTATTGGTATGGGTATGTTGTACCACTTAGTTACTATGAGGACTGGCTTAGGGAAGGAAAATCACAGAAGATGTGTCTGTACCAGGAGAGGGGACGAGAACCCAGGGGCCCTGATCTTGGATCCTTTTTGCCTCTGGTCCCTGTCTTTTCTCTGAAGCAAACATAATGGAGACGCTTTTGCATTTGGCCAGCATTTGCCCAGCAATGCCCTTATTCGGGCCTGGGGAGTAGCGACTGGAGCTGATTTGAAGTATTTTACATCCCTGTCCCTGGGTAAGAGGCTGCCCTAAATCCTTGGTTTTCTTTCTTCATTGAATCCAATGAGCCTTGTGGGTCTGAGTGCTGGCAGCACTTGGAGATCATTTATTAGCCCTCTGTCTTCAGGAAGGTAGAAGCGCCCTTAATATCCATTTTCAGATGTTATGGAATGAAAGGCAGGGAGGTTAAATGACTTGCCCAAGGTCTCATGGAGATGAACTTTGAATTGGCCTCAGACCCTCGCTGTCTTGCTTTTCACATAGCACCAGAGCCTGCAGGAAGTTCTGTCCCTGTGAGTGCTGTTACTGCTTCCCTGGGGTTAAGGAGCCTTTGGCCACTAGGCTGGGCCTCTAAGCAGGGGTGGCAGGACAGGGAGGTGTGTACCAGGCAGGGCCTTCCTGAAGTACACCTACATCAGAGGTCCCTCCAACCCCAGCTCAGCTCGGCCATGGAGCCGGAGTTTGCTCCTGTGTAGGGTTGAAATGAGCTCCGAGGGTTTGGGGTATGAGGTCCTCATGGGACTTGGGTTGGACCTGTGGTATTAGCAGCTTTCAAATAATAATCAAGCAGTGACTTTCTTGCGTCCCACCCTCTCTGTAAGCTTTCTAGACGCATCAGGGGAGAGCTCTGCTCCTCCCTCAGCCAGGTCAGGCCTTGCTCTGGGGACAGCCAGTGGACCAGACAGTTTGGGGCAAGGCTGCTTCATTTACTGGATGCTTCCCAGGGGCTCCTCCTGCAGGAATTCTAGGAAAGGTGTAGATGGCTCTCCTTCACTAGGACTGGGCTTGGAGTTTTAACACATTCCTCTGGGGATTCTGATGCCAGTTCATGTTGGAGAACCAAGACTTAGGGGAGCACAGGAAGTTTGAAAACATCTCCAGGCTGAGTAAACCAGCCCATGTGGTCCTGGACCATCCTCAGTATTTCTGGACAAAAGACCTACATCCCCAAAGTCCCATGAGCACCATAGACACCCCGGGGGACTGCTTCCGTGTGGAGGGGAGATGGAGTGCATGGCACTGGGAAGGCTTGAGAGCATTCAAAACCTTTCTGGCTTTTCCATCTATGAGTAGGGTGAGGGGGTCGCGCTCTCTATGGCTGTGTCTCACACTCTTATGAGCCTTTGAGATGAGAGGACAGACTCCTTGCTGGCTGCCCCCCCATTCTCCCTGCTCTCACACAGCTGCCTGCCTCTGCTGTGCAGTCTCTTCTAGGCCCTGGGGGCTCACAAGCAAGTTACCAGGGTTCCATCCCCTCCTCATATCAGCTTTCCCTTTGAGAGGGAGTTGGGCTGGTTCACCTTTTCCTCCACCATGTTGATCATCTTGAGTGGATGACAGAGGTTGAGTGGGTGAAGCAGATGGTGGAAAGGGAGAAAGGGGCCTTCTGTCTCAGGGTGTGGTGTCCTGTCCAGACCTGCTCCTCTACCCATGCAGACCTTACTGCCCGCCAGTTCCCTAGCAGGAGAGAGCAGAGGCGG
>NW_006300375.1:4917426-4919361 GCF_000327345.1 Myotis davidii
GTGAATTTATTTTCATAAGAAGGTGTGGGGGTATAGCTCAGGGGTAGAGCATTTGACTGCAGATCAAGAGGTCCCCGGTTCAAATCCGGGTGCCCCCTTCCTCAACTCACTTTTAGTGTGAAGTGCTAAATAAAGAGCCAAATGATTGCTCTTACTCCATAGTGGCCCCTTCCCTGCAATGGCTCCTCACTCCCATGTTGACTGTGCTGTGTTCTAGGGCCGGTAGTGTGCTCTGGTGCTTCCTGGGCCTGGGTTCTGTTCTGGCCAAACTGTGCTGCAATTAGGCAACACAAGGGCTGTTGTGAAGATTCAATGAGGTCATGGCTTGTCATGCTGTGTGTCATAGGCCTACTTCCAGTGACAATGGCCGAGTCCCACTCCTGGGGAACCCAGGGTTCCTGACCTTGGATCATTTTTACCTCTGGTCCCTGCCTTTTCTCTGAAGCAAACAGAATGGAGATGCTTTTGCCTTTTCCCAGCATTTGACCAGCAATGCCCTCTTATTCAAGCATGGGGAGTAGCGACTGGAGCTGATTTGAAGTATTTTACATCCCTGTCCCTGGGTAAGAGGCTGGCCCTAAATCCTTGGTTTTCTTCCTTAATTGAATCCAATGAGCCTTGTGGATCTGAGTGCTGGCAGCACTTTGAGATCATTTATCAGCCCTCTGTCTTCAGGAAGGTAGAAGTGCCCTTAATTCCCATTTTCAGATTTTAAGGATTGAAAGGCAGGTGTGTTAAATGACAGGTCCAACGTCTCATGAAGACGAACTATGAATTGGACTCAACATCTCGCTGTCTTGCCCTTCACGTGGCACCAGAGCCTGCAGGAATTTCTGTCTCTGTGAGTGCTGTTATAGCTTCCCCGGGGTTAAGGAGCCTTTGGCCACTAGGCTGGGCCTCTAAGCAGGGGTGGCAGACAGGGAGGTATGTAGCAGGCAGGGCCTCTTCGAGGTACCCCTACATTAGAGGTCCCTCCAACCCCAGTTCAGCTCGGCCATGGTGACTGGTTTGCTCCTCGGTGGGGTTCAAATGAACACCAAGGGTTCGGGGTATGTGGTCCTCATGGGACTTGGGTTGGACCTGTGGTATTAGCGGTTTTCAAAGAATAGCGGAGCGGGAGAAACCAAGATGGTGGTTTGCTGCCTTGCACAACAACTTCAAAAATACAACTAAAAGACAAAATGGACATCATCCAGGATCCCAGGAAGGCTGGCTGAGTGAAAATTCTACAACTAGAAGGAAAGAGAAAAGCACACTGAGACTCAGAGGAGGTGCGGAAGTAAAGTGCAGAGGTACGGAGGCGCACGCCGAAAGGGCTGGAGCTGAGGACTCTGTGCATGTGGAAACGGCTGGCGGCTGAGGATGCGGTTGTCTTTTTCAGTTGGGAGGGAGTCTCAAGCTCCCGACTGCTCTGAACTCCAATTCTGGGTGAGTCTGTGTGAACCCAGACTCATATGGGGAGAAACTGGACTGTCTGGCATCAGTCAGAACTTGAGGGCAGCTTTCTCTCAGAGGTGCTTGCAGGGATTACCCGATTACTGAGATGCAGGGCCTCTTAGGGTAGGACTGGGGAGCAGCCATAGCTGCTTGCTCCACCCTGTTGACCCCCTGAGACCCTGCCCCACCCAAGCTGTGCACAGAGGCTTTTGCATATGAAAGGCCTAGCCCTTTGCAACCTGAAAATTACCTAACAAACTGCAGCTGGGTCAGAGAGGCCCAGAACTTCCAAAAGAAGGCCCAAGTCCCCATAGCAGCTTGCATTGCTTCACAGCTTGGCCTCATCTGGGCACCTCCAAATCCCAAACAAAGAAGAGGAATCTGCAAATCTCTCCATAGCTCCTGCTGGGTAGCCTCAGGCAGAGGCTCAATTAGCACCTCCTTAGAGATCCAAGAGCCAGTGTACCCAGTGGTCAGAGTGGGACCATCCAGATTACA
>NW_006300375.1:4919511-4921445 GCF_000327345.1 Myotis davidii
GCTCAGGCCACTGGGGAGGCTGAGCCACTGGGCCCTACAGGACACCTAGCACACAAAGCCTCTCTAGCAACACAGGGAAGCAGCCAAAATGCGGAGACAGAGAAACAGGTCACGATTGGCAGAAATAGAGGAAAGCAAACGATTGGATATAGAATTCAAGGCCACGTTTATAAGGTTTTTCAAGAATTTTGTGGAAACCGCCGATAAATTTAATGAGTCTCTCATTAAGTATAATGAGACCATGAAGGACATGAAAAAGGACCAACTAGAAATTAAACATACACTGACTGAAATAAAGAATAATTTACAGAGATCCAACAGAAGACAAGAGGATCCCAAGAAACAAGATAAATACAAAGAAACAAAACATACCCAACCGAAAAAGAAAAAAAAACAAAAGAAATTCCAAAAGTATGAAGATAGTGTACGGAGCCTCTGGGACAACTTCAAGCGTACCAACATCAGAATTATAGGGGTACCAAAAGAAGAGAGAGGGCAAGATATTGAAAACCTATTTGAAGAAATAATGACAGAAAACTTCCCCCACCTGGTGAAAGAAATGGACTTGCAAGTCCAGGAAGCGCAGAGAACCCCAATCAAGAGGAATCCAAAGAGGACGACACCAAGACACATAATAATTGAAATGCCAAGAGCAAAAGACAAAGAGAGAATCTTAAAAGCAGCAAGAGAAAAACAGTTAGTTACCTACAAGGAAGTACCCATAAGATTGTCAGCTGATTTCTCAACAGAAACTATGTGGCCCAGAAGGGAGTGGCAAGAAATATTCAAAGTGATGAATAGCAAGAACCTACAACCTAGATTACTTTACCCAGCACAGCCATCATTCAGAATTGAAGGTCAGATAAAGAGCTTCACAGATACGAAAAAGCTAAAGGAGTTCATCACCACCAAACCAGTATTATATGAAATGCTGAAAGGTATCCTTTAAGAAGAGGAAGAAGAAGAAAAAGGTAAAGACACAAATTATGAACAATATATACACATCTATCAACAAGTGAATCTGAAAATCAAGTGAATAAATAATCTGATGAACAGAATAAACCGGTGAATATAATAGAATCAGGGGTATAAAAAGGGAGTGGACTGATTATTCTTGGTGGGGGAAAGTGGTGTGGGGGGTGTGGGAAGAGACTGGACAAAAATTGTACACCTATGGATGAGAACAGTGGGTGGCCGGAAAGGGCAGAGGATGGAGTGGGAACCAGGTGAGGGGAGCTATGGGGGGAAAAAAGAGGAACAACTGTAATCATCTGAACAATAAAGATTGAATGTTTAAAAAAAAGAATAACTGAGCAGTGACTTTCTTGCTTCCCACCCTCTCTGTAAGCTTTCCAGACCCATCAGGGAAAGCTCTGCTCCTTCCTCAACCAAGTCAGGCCTTGCTCTGGGGGCTGCTTATGCTCTCACTGCTGCAAACAGTGGACCAGACTGTTTGGGGCAAGGCTGCTTCATTAACTGGATGTTTTCCAGGGGCTCCTCCTGCAGGAATTCTAGGAAAGGTGTAGATGGGTCTCCTTCACTAGGACTGGGCTTGCAGTTTTAACACGTTCCTCTGGGGATTGTGAGGCTTGAGAGCCCCCAGTACCTTTATTGGCTTTTCCATCCATGTGGAGGGTGTGGGGGTCGCTCTCTCTCTGACTGTGACCCACACGACTATGATCCTTTCAGATGAGAGGACAGCCTACTTGCTGGCTGCCTCCCCATTCTCCCTGCTCTCACACAGCTGCCTGCCTCTGCTATGCAGTCTCCTCCAGGCCCTAGGGCAGTGATGGCCAACCTATGACACGATGGCGAATTCATTTTTTTGGTTGATTTTTCCTTGTTAAATGGCGTTTAAATATATAAAATAAATATCAAAAATATAAGTCTTTGTTTTACTATGGTTGCAAATATGAAATAATTTCTATATGCGA
>NW_006300375.1:4922560-4928383 GCF_000327345.1 Myotis davidii
GTGAATTTATTTTCATAAGAAGGTGTGGGGGTATAGCTCAGGGGTAGAGCATTTGACTGCAGATCAAGAGGTCCCCGGTTCAAATCCGGGTGCCCCCTTCCTCAACTCACTTTTAGTGTGAAGTGCTAAATAAAGAGCCAAATGATTGTTCTTGTCCCCATAGTTGCCCCTGGCCCCCCAATGGCTCCTCACTCCCATATTGACTATGCTGTGTTCTAGGGCCAGTAGTGTGCTCTGGTGCTCCCTGGGCCTGGGTTCTGTTCTGGCCAAACTGTGCTGCAATTAAACAACACAAGGGTGCTTGTGAGGATTCAATGAGGTCATGGCTTGTCATGATGTGTGTCATAGGCCTGCTTCCAGTGACTATGGGCGAGTCCCACTCCTGCCTTAGCGGGAAGACAAAATGGTTCCAGGCTCCATGAGCCCTCATGTGTCACTTCACCTGAAGCCTCCCTGAGCTCCAGACAAGCCTGACCCACTCTTGCCTTTGTTCTTCCTCCTCCCTTGGCATGAAATCCTCTCCAGCTTCTTCTGGCGAACGCCTCCTTGTCCATCTCCCTCAGGAAGCCCTTTCTGACTCTCCAGGCAGGGCAGCTCCTCACTCCCTGCTCCCACGCCTCTCTTCTTGGGCTTCTGCCACACTTGTTCAAAGTCTTTGCTCCATGATTTTGTCTCCTATTGGAACAAGGACAATGCTTAAGTCTCTGTGTCCTCAACATGGATGACAGGACCTGGTACCACACATGCTCTGTGTTTGTTGAGTGACTGAATGAGTGGAACAATGAGCACTCTCTTGAGACCTTAGAATAGGGACAAGGCTCCCCCGGCACTGAGTGTGAGGTTCACTGAGGACCTGGACCTGACCATGATTGTTCTGATAAGTATGTGCTGGTTTAGGTAGAAACACTAGTGTAGACTCAAATGGCCTTCCCAGGTGTAAAGGCTGCTGCCGTTATCATGACCTGAGGAAGGGGAGGGCTGAAGACAAGACGGTGGACTACAGTGAGAAGAGTTGGCATGTTCTGGGACATGCAGAAAAAACAGTGACATGTAGACAGGCAGCTATCCTACATACAGTGCCGTGGGTGAAAAAATGCTAATGAAATATTATATGTAAGAGAGGGTATAGCTCAGTGGTAGAGCATTTGACTGCAGATCAAGAGGTCCCTGGTTCTAATCCAGGTGCCCCCACCTTCTTTGACCCCTTGAGTTACTGAGGCTGGTGCTGAAATTTCTGCCTCTTACTTCCCATTTGACTATTAAATGTTATAAAAATTTTGGATTTGGACCAGCACCAACTCCACGCATCCTCCCCTGACCATCATCCCGACAGCGCCCACTGTGGGCACATTAAACTGAAGAGACTGATGAAGTGAGCGCAGACCACCAGGGCCGGGACACTTGCCCTTCCTGGATTTTGTGAAGACTTCCCTTTCTTTATCTTAACAGCATCATTTTCTCAACCTCACTGTAATTTCCAGAAGAAGGCTGACCGCGTGTTCTTTTTGCTACCACTTCTGAAGTATGGAAATACATCTTACTACTTCCCAGGGGTGACTGTAAGGATTTGAGAACCATGTCAAAAGTAAAGGCTGTGGCCTAGCCAGTGTGGCTCAGTGGATGGAAGTCACAGTTTGATTCCTCATCAGGGCACATGCCTGAGTTACAGGCTCAATCCCCAGTGTGGGGTGTGCATAGGCAGCCAATCAATGATTCTCTCATCATTGATGTTTCTATCTCTCTCTCCTTCTCCCTTCCTCTGTGAAATCAATAAAATATATTTTAAATGTCAGAAGAAACGTGAGACACAGCAGAAAGGTGTTCTGTGGCAGGGGGGGTGGGGTGATTGGTATGGGTATGTTGTACCACTTAGTTACTGCAGAACGACCTCTGAGGATGAGGACTGGCTTAGGGAAGGAAAATCACAGAAGATGTGTCTGTACCAGGAGAGGGGACCAGAACCCAGGGGCCCTGACCTTGGATCCTTTTTGCCTCTGGTCCCTGCCTTTTCTCTGAAGCAAACATAATGGAGACGCTTTTGCCTTTGCCCAGCAATGCCCTTATTCGGGCTTGGGGAGTAGCGAACGGAGCGGATTTGAAGTATTTTACATCCCTGTCCCTGGGGAAGAGGCTGGCCCTAAATCCTGGGGTTTCTTTCTTTATTGAATCCAATGAGCCTTGTGGGTCTGAGTCCAATGGAGCTGATGAAGTATTTTACATTCCTGTCCCTGGGGAAGAGGCTGGCCCTAAATCCTGGGTTTTCTTTCTTTATTGAATCCAATGAGCCTTGTGGGTCTGAGTGCTGGCAGCACTTTGAGATCATTTATAAGCCCTCTGTCTTCGGGGTAGAAGTGCCCTTAATTCCCATTTTCAGATGTTATGGATTGAAAGGCAGGGAGGTTAAATGACAGGCCCAACGTCTCATGGACACGAAATATGAATTGGCCTCTGCTCCTCGCTGTCCTGCCCTTCACTTGACACCAGAACCTGCAGGAAGTTCTGTCCCTGTGAGTGCTGTTACTGCTTCCCCGGGGTTAAGGAGCCTTTGACCACTTGGCTGTGCCTGTAACCAGGGGTGGCAGGACAGGGAGATGTGTAGCAGGTAGGACCTGGCCGAGGTATCCCTACGTCAGAAGTCCCTCCAACCCCAGTTCTGCTCGGCCATGGAGTCGGGGTTTGCTCCTGCGTGGCGTTCAAATAAGTTCCGGGGTTTGGGGGCATGAGGTCCTCATGGGACTTTAGTCGGACCTGTGGTATTAGCAGCTTTGAAAGAATAACCCAGCAGTGACTTTCTTGCGTCCCACCCTCTCTGTAAGCTTTCTAGACGCATCAGGGGAGAGCTCTGCTCCTCCCTCAGCCAGGTCAGGCCTTGCTCTGGGGGCAGCTTATGCTCCCTCTGCTGCAAACAGTGGACCAGACAGTTTGGGGCAAGGCTGCTTCATTTACTGGATGCTTCCCAGGGGCTCCTCCTGCAGGAATTCTAGGAAAGGTGTAGATGGCTCTCTTTCACTAGGACTGGGCTTGGAGTTTTAACACCTTCCTCTGGGGATTCTGATGCCAGTTCATGTTGGAGAACCAAGGCTTAGGGGAGCACAGGAAGTTTGAAATCATCTCCAGGCTGAGTAAACCAGCCCATGTGGTCCTAGACCGTCCTCAGTATTTCTGGACAAAAGACCTACGTCCCGAAAGCCCTGTAGCAACAGAGACACCCGGGGGACTGCTTCCGTGTGGAGGGGAGATGGAGTGCATGGCACTGGGAAGGCTTGAGAGCATTCAAAACCTTTCTGGCTTTTCCATCTATGAGTAGGGTGAGGGGGTCGCTTTCTCTCTTGCTGTGTCCCATACGTCTATGGGCCTTTTAGATGAGGGGACAGCCTCCTTGCTGGCTGCCTCCCCATTCTCCCTGCTCTCACACAGCTGCCTGCCTCTGCGGTGCAGTCTCCTCCAGGCCATAGGGCAGTGATGGCGAGCCTTCTGAGCCCAGCATGTCAGCATTTTGAAAAACCCTAACCTAACTCCTGTGCCGTGTCACATAATGATATTTTTTGATATTTGCAATCATAGTAAAACAAAGATTTATATTTTTGATATTTATTTTATATATTTAAATGCCATTTAACAAAGAAAAATCAACCAAAAAATGAGTTTGCATGTCACCTCTGACACGCATGCCATAGCTTCGCAATCACTGCCCTAGAGGCTCACTAGCAAGTTACCAGGGTCCCACCCCCTCCTCATATCAGTTTTCCCTTTGAGAGGGAGTTGGGCTGCTTCACCTTTTTCCTCCACCATGTTGATCATCTTGAGTGGATGACAGAGGTTGAGTGGGTGAAGCAGATGGTGGGAAGGGAGAAAGGGGCCTTCTGTCTCAGGGTGTGGTGTCCTGGCCAGACCTGCTCCTCTACCCATGTAGACTTTACTGCCCCCCAGTTCCCTAGCAGGAGAGGGCAGAAGGGACCAGGGCTCTCTTAGGCTGGGAAAGCAATGACTGCCCACTGTAGGGCAGACAGAACCAGGTGGCAGAGGGAAGTGGGCCCAGAAAGGCAAAAAATGGAAGCAGGCAGGATGAGTCTTGCACATAGAAGGTGGTGAGCAGGTGTTTACAGGTGGAGGAGTGAGCAAGTGATGACAGTGAGAGCCAGGATGTCATAGGGCAGGCTGCCTGCTCCCAGAGGCGGGGCTGTAGGATTCCAGAAATAGGAGTCAGGTGCACAGTTGAAGAGGTGTAATTAAGGTTCATAAGCCCAGGCTTGGGGGTATAGCTCAGGGGTAGAGCATTTGACTGCAGATCAAGAGGTCCCCGGTTCAAATCCGGGTGCCCCCTTCCTCAACTCACTTTTAGTGTGAAGTGCTAAATAAAGAGCCAAATTATTGCTCTTACTCCATAGTGGCCCCCTCCCCCCAATGGCTCCTCACTCCCATGTTGACTGTGCTGTGTTCTAGGGCCGGTAGTGTGCTCTGGTGCTCCCTGGGCCTGGGTTCTGTTCTGGCCAAACTGTGCTGCAATTAGACAACACAAGGGTGGTTGTGAGGATTCAGTGAGGTCATGGCTTGTCATGCTGTGTGTCATAGGCCTGCTTCCAGTGACAATGGCCGAGTCCCACTCCTGCCTTAGCGGGAAGCCAAAACTGTTCCTGAGTCAATGAGCCCAAATGTGTGGCATCACCTGAAGCCTCCCTGATCTCCAGACATGCCTGACCCACTTTTCCCTTGGTTTTTCCTCCTCCCTTTGCCTGAAATCCTTTCCAGCTTCTTGTGGACAAAGCCTCCCTGATCTCCAGACATGCCTGACCCACTCTTCCCTTTGTTCTTCCTCCTCCCTTGCCCTGAAATCCTCTCCAGCTTCTGGCAAACTCCCCCTTGTTCATCTCCCCCAGGAAGCCCTTTCTGACTCTCCAGGCAGGGCAGCTCCTCACTCCCTGCTCCCACGTCTCTCTTCTTGGGCTTCTGCCACTCTTGTGCAAAGTCTTTGCTTCATGATTTTGTCTCCTATTGGAACAAGGACAATGTTTAAGTCTCTGTCCTCAACATGGATGACAGGACCTGGACCTCACATGCTCTGTGTTTGTTGAGTGACTGAATGAGTGGAACAATGAGCACTCTCTTGAGATCTTAGAATAGGGACAAGGCTCCCCCGGCACTGAGTGTGAGGTTCATTGAGGACCTGGACCTGACCATGATTGTTCTGATAAGTATGTGCTGGTTTAGGTAGAAACACTAGTGTAGACTCAAATGGCCTTCCCAGGTGTAAAGGCTGCTGCCGTTATCAGAACCTGAGGAAGTGGAGGGCAGAAGACAGGACAGTGGACTACAGTGAGAAGAGTTGCCATGTTCTGGGACATGGAGAAAAAACAGTGACATGCAGAAAGGCAGCTATCCTACATGCAGCACCGTGGGTGAAAAAGTGCTAATGAAAGATTATATGTAAGAGAGGGTATAGATCAGTGGTAGAGCATTTGACTGCAGATCAAGAGGTCCCTGGTTCTAATCCAGGTGCCCCCTACTTCTTTGACCCCTTGAGTTACTGAGGCTGGTCCTGAAATTTCTGCCTCTTCCTTCCACATTTGACTATTAAATATTATACAAATTTAGGATTTGGATCGGCACCAGCTCCACACATCCTCCCCTGACCATCATCCACACAGTGCCCACTATGGTCACATTAAACTGAAGAGACTGATGAAGTGAGCCCAGACCACCAGGAGCAGGACTCTTGCCCTCATGGCTTGTGTAGGGACTTCCCTTTCTTTCTCTTAACAGCTTCATTTTCTCAACCTCACTGTAATTTCCAGAAGAAGGCTGACCCCGTGTTCTTTTTGCTAC